>NC_072423.2:117373660-117682857 GCF_028878055.3 Symphalangus syndactylus | reverse complement strand
TGTATATATGACTAGATATGCAAATATGTGTATATATGTATAGATAACTAAATATGCAAATATGTACATATGAGATTAAATATGCAAATGAACAATGACCAGACCATATATGACAATAGAATTCAGACTCACATAAGAAGCGCAGAAAGCCAAATCACAGTCTCTGAAGCAATTGGCACAGGTCAGGACTTGGTCAATGACTGCCAGCTTCCCTATATTTGGGCCCTACTCTTCCAACTCAGAACCAAACAGAAAAAAACAAATATGATGCCTTAACAATCACATAGGATGCCCCCCTTGTTGTTAGCCCACCTCCAGCTTCCCCCATGCTATTAGCCTCCAGTCAGGGCACACCTGAAGTCTTCCCATTTTCCTGCCATAAAGTTTTCCCACTCCTGCTTGCCTTTGAGTCTCTGCTGATGAGAAGTGATGATGCTGATTCCCTTGCTATAGCAAGTTCTGAATAAATAACCTCCTATTTTCATTTGGGTGGTCTTTGTCTATTTTCACACTTGCAAAAAACTCACTGAACGAATATTTAAGATCAATGCTCTTTGTACTAATTACTGTATATATCTCATCCATCAAAAAATCTTGGAACCTGCCTGGTGAGGTGATGTGCACCTGTAATCCCAGCTACTTGGGAGGCTGAGGAGGGAGGATTGCTTGAGCCCAAGAATTTGAGACCAACCTGGGCAACATAGCAAGACTCATCTCTAAAAAAAAAAATTAAAATCTTTATTTTGCTCAGCTGTCTGATAAAGAAGTTAATAATAAGGACGAGTAAAGGAAAAGTAAAGTCAATGGTAAGATGAAGTAAGTACTGCCAGTTTCCATAGGCAGCAACAGAACTAACAGCTTCTCATCGCCTGTTCATTTGAAATGTCACAGACAGACTTAGGGATGTCTCCTTCATTTTATGGAGACACTATAGTCACTGTGTTGAAAAGGAAGATTAGAATAAAACATCCAGAGAAATTGTGTGTCCAGAGCTTCTGGGGCCCTGTTCCACTCCCTAGCATCTGCATGGGGGGTTAAGGGAGAGACAGCCCAGGATATAGCTGACCCTAAGTATTCAAACTTTACCAACAGACCCACACACACAGCATGTTTTTTGCTCCCTACCTCTACCCTAGTGACACAGCTCTCTGTAGGAATCCATTTCATCTTAATATGTAACTTATGCTAGCCAATGCCTCCCTGAGACCCACCATAAGGATGGCAGAACCATCTTCCATCCCCTAAACCAGCTCCCCAGGAGATCTCAGAGCACAGTAAGGAATGTTCTTCAGTGCTCTCCCATTGGGCAGTAGAGCACAGCTTGCAAATTAAACCCAGACAATTAGAATATAAAGAACTCCCCTACCAACAAACTGACTTTTTAAATATATATATATATATATTTAAGAATATAATTATGATTTAAGAATGTATTAATTACAAATTTATATATATATAAAAGAATTTAATTATGTGTAGTTCTAGAAACAAAATGGAACTTCCCCCATTGTTTTGGCTGAGATTCTGACATAAATTTTAATGCATTAAATATTCAAAAAAATCAAATATAAAAAGAGTGACACCTAGGATTAGGGTTGAGCATCACTAAAGTCACAGAGTCAACAATGCTATTTGTTACAATAACACAGCCCTGTTCTTCCAAATTCCAAAGTTGAATGTCAAATGTAAAGGACAAGCTCTTCAGTTTGTACTCCAGCATGAGTGGAGAAATGTGAGTAGAATCTACCAAAATAAAACATTATATATTGACGACTGACACCAAGCAAAAGATCCCTGGGGATCCTAACTCATGGTTTTCACCAGAGACATAAAAAGATAATAAATGAAGGGAAAGATAGCTAACAACAGACAGTAGGTGTGAGAGTCAACTTAGCAATGCTAATTCGTTACAAAGCAGCAGAGACCGGACATTAAATATGAATGCCAGGAACAAACTGATTATACCCAAGTCCTGCATGCAGCATGGGCTTCTCACCTTCCAGACAGAACATTACCTGTTACATGTTACCGAGCTCTTCCATGCTTTCTTAATTAATCCCCTGAAGCTCTGGGAGGGAGTTCTAATATTTCTTTCAGTTAAACCTGTCTACAGGTGTCCTTATTCTGGCACCAAATGTGGTGGTAGGAAAACCCCAACCACCACCTCTTCCCTGACGCTATCTCAGCATGCTCCCTGCCCAGGACACACCAACAGGGACTCTCGCCACTGAGGCCCTTAGCCCTCCTTGCTGCTCATATCCATCCCTTTCTCTCCCGTTTCTCCTGCTTTCCACTGACCAGGCTTTTGTGTAGGCTCTGCTGGACCCTTGTCCTGGCCCCTGAGTGGGTAGCCTTGTGACCCAGCCTCTCTCTGCTCCTGCTGACAACCTTATAGCTGCTCCCCATTGCCTTCCAAACTAAACAACATTCTGACAACCCCGCCTGACATTCTAAGTCCTCCTCCTTCCAGCTCAACCCTTAACCTGACTTCCCTGACAATCCTTCAGACACCCTCTTGTCTAGCCTTATTCTTTCTGGCCAATATTGCTTTTTTTCTCTTCTTTATAAAGAAATTTTTTTATTATGAGATATCAAAATTCCTCTTAGGATGTAGAAAGCCACAAGAGAACAACATTCCTACTCTAGTCATGTGAAAATCTAGATAATCTACAAAATCATAAATTTTCTTGAACCCATTAGAGAGCTAAGATCACAAAGAAACCCAAGTGAACTAAATTCCAAAGATGACAAACCACTTCAAGGAGATATGAGACAAAAGAATTGTTTCCCCTTTGACAGATCGTGGAAGGAAGAGGTAGCTGTGGGCCAATACAAGACATAAACATATAAAAGTGCATAGAACAGGTCTACAAAGCTTCATGAATTATTGGAGACCAAATACCTGTATAATCACCACCCAGGTCAGGAGACACCTCCCAGTATTCCTCCTCCCTCTGCCTGGTCTTTATGGTAAAGATGCCTTGCTTCTCTTTACCCTTTTACTGCTAAATGTGAGTCTCTAATCACTACAGTGCAGTTTGTCTTCTTTAAAACTTTATAAAATGGAATCCTACAATCAATAGATCCTCTTCAGCAACTGGCATCTTTCACTCGACATTGTGTGTATGAAATCCCACCATGTTGCATAGAGCTATAATTTAAGCCCGTTCATCTTTGCTTCTGACTTCTCCCTCCTAAAATGTCTGTCCCCACCATCCCAGGCAATCCCAATATCCACCCACCAAATTATCACCCATCCTGGCTTCAATGCAAATGCTCCTCTTCCTCCAAGGCCTCCATATAACCCCTTGGAAGCTGCAATACCTGTATGTAGCTCCTCCACTTGGAACGTCTCTTCTACTCTACCTCTTTGCCATTTTGCTGCTCTGCACAATGGTTAATTGTGTGTGTTTTAACATGTAGAGGGTGTCCCCCAAAGCAAACAGCTGGACTATTTTATTTATGTGGGATCCTGCAGAGTGCTTAGCACTGTTCAATGAATTCAATAAATGAATGTTTAACAATGTTCAATGAATGGCTTAGCAATGTTCAATGAATTCAATAAATGAATGTGTCTACTTATCAAACTCTGCCTGCATGACACAAAAGAATCATGGACTCCAGTAGGCCAGATCCTGGCAGTCCCTGGAAGTTTTTCTTCTTATTAATGTTTGAATGTCTCATGTGGTCCTGTAGATGGTGGAGTGTCAGGGACTAGAAGCAAGACTGCAGCTTGATCTTGGAATTGCTTTGGGAATTAATTCCTCAATTCAAACTATTTCCATTTTATCTGCCTCTTTCTCAGAGGAGCGACATGCAGAACATCGTCTGGCTTTTTGAGCTTCCTTATTTGGATTTTGGGCAAACAGACATTTCCTTTTTGGCTCTCTCAGATTAAACAAGTTGGTATATTATTTCAGTTTGAATGAAAACAGAGCAATGTCTCTGACATTTGCATTTTGAAAAATGGAAACTGTAAAGACGATCTTAGTGCATCTTGGGTGACCCATGGCAGGGAAAGAAGTGGTTGAGAAATCTTAGCAAACCTGCCTCTTTGCTCTGAAAAGGGACCTGAGGATGTAGAGGGAAATGTGGGAAGCAGAGCAGCTGAACAGGACCCCAAAGCACCAGTTCCCATGACAATAACCACGAGGACTGAGGCTCTTGCCTGCACCTCAAGGGGCCCCGTTGCCTGGTAGGAACACTTTGCGTAGGATGTCAGCCCTTGATCTCCTATTATTGTTTGCACTCTGTGGAGTCTGGAAGTTGAAAACAAGTGTAAGCTGGGAGCAGGAGGAACAACACTTCTCCCTCAAAAAGGCAAACAAAACAAAAGAACAGTGATTACCAAACTATTAACAGTGGCTGCTACTGGCAGATGAACTTATGGTGGGGAGTAAACGGAGGTGTCCTTTTTCTTTCTGTATTGTTCCTTTTGGAATTGTTTGTAATTCTTTAGAAAAATCAAAATATTTTATAAATGAAGCACAGGAACAAAGTATAATATTGGTCTCTTTGCAAATGTGAAGACATTTACCTCCAGACTCCCCCAGCCCCCCTTCAGTTTCCCATACCCCATCCAGACAGGTATCGAATGCCTTCCTCCCACTGGCAGCTTCCCTCTGGTTGGCTATCTTCCTCCCTTTTCCTCCCCTCTTTGCAGTCCTCTGCAAGAAACCCTTGGCTTGCCAGGCCTGGGAGATAAAGCTCTTATCCTCCCCAGACTTGCTGATATGGTTTGGATGTTTGTCCCCTCCAAATCTCATGTTGAAATGTGATACCCAATGTTGGGGATGGGACCTGATAGGAGGTGCTTGGGTCATGGGGGTGGATTCCTCATGAATGACTTGGTGCCCTCCTCGAGAAAATGAGTTCTCATTCTGAGTTCATGCGATATCTGGTTGTTTGAAAAGAGTATGGCTCCTCTTCCCTCTCTCTCGTGTTCCCACACTCACCACGTGGCACACCTGCTCCCCCTTTACCATCCACCATGAGTAAAAGCGTCCCAGGAGTCACCAGAAGCTGAGCAGATGCTGGTGCCATGCTTTTACAGCCTACAAAACCGTGAGCCAAATAAACCTCTTTTATTTATAAATTACCCAGCCTTGGATACTCCTTTACAGCAACACAAAAGGACTTACACACTTGCCCACACCATATTCCATTCCTTCAGCTGGTAGCCTGCCTCAGCTGGCTTATGTTTGATCAATTAACTCATAATGAAGTATTAATGCCCAGACTAATGCCTAAATTTCCTGCACCAAGAAACATGTTCTAAGAGTTATATACATGTTCCACCATTTTATCTAATAATCCCATTTCTTGAAATAAATATATTCCAAAGAAATCATCAAAAGAGTGTGTAGTGGATCCTGATGATGCCCTACTAGTCCCCCTCTGCTGAGAGTGTTAGCTGCAAACAGTGCTCAGCTGATCCTTCCTCTGGAGGAAGTTACGTGCGCTTCCCAACTACCCACCATGGGCAACCCATAGCTGATGACTGACTAAAGTTCCTCTGCCTCAAGGTAGGATCAACTTTGGTGCAATTCAAGTCCAGAGCTCTGCATATGGACAGGCCAAAGCCATCTCCAGCTAAGACCCCATCCTTCTGTAGCGCCTTTCCTGCCCCAGCCTGCTTCCCACTCCTGTCCTCCTCTGCCCCTGCCTCAATAAATCACATGCACCTGAATCCTTCTCAGGCTCTGCGTATGGACAACCTTATCTGAGACACAGGGAAACATTAGACTCATGAAAAAGGTTTATTACAGAGTAATAGAAATAATCAGAGAAAAACTAAGCAGACATTGATAAGAGAGACTGCCTTGAAGGGGCAGAACTGGGGTAGGAGACTGTTGCTTTTCACCATAAGCTTCCTCTCCCCTCTGACTTTAATTCATCACCAGGTGCTTGTATTACTATGATTAAAATATTTTAAATTTAGAAATAAAAAACACCCATGCCTCTTCCAAATGAAGCGATGGTCCTGCATTTAACGGCTTTGATTTTGGAAAGTAAATCCAGATAATTCAATAAGTTCCATTGGGCCTACAACAAAATCTATATTCTGGGAGAATTTTATCTCTCTATATGTATATTATTTTCTGCTGGAACTGAAAGTAACCAAATCCCAAATCACGATAGAGTGAAAAAAAATGGAGCCCCAAATATTTGTTACTAAGCCACAGGACATTCCAATTATCTTAAACTGCCCAGTGTTGATAGCCCCTAATGTGGTTTTAGATTAAATGAAGAGGAAGAATTTGAGGAACAGGATAGACAGCTAAGCAGAAACTCTGAAAGGCATTGGCCCTAGCGGAACTGACCCAAAAGGACAGCAGCTCCTGCCTCTGTGTGCGGTAAGGCTCTGTTGGGGAGGAGGGCCAGTACTCATTGCGGTGGGGAGGAGACAAGGAGGTAGGGAGCTGAGCTTGGCCAGGTGACTGAGTTGGCCTCACTGAGGTGTGAGGCAGGAGTGACAGCTGCAAGAAGCCTGGGGGAAGGATATGGCCTACAGGCATCCATGCAACAGCTGCTGGTGCCCCCTCTGTGCCAGGGACTGTGAGGGGGCTGGGGACACTGGAGAACAATGAGGAGAAGTAGAGAATAACAGTCAAGGACTTTTGATTGCAGGCAGCAGAAACAGATTTTGTGTAATGGCAGCAAAACTGAGCTTATTGAAAGGATAATGAGCCACAAAAGTACAAGAAAGTTGTAGAACCAACTTGGAAACAGGCAGGAAAGAAGGCAGTTCAAGGCGGAGGGACTAAGAAGAAGGAACCACAGGAATGGTCTGAGGGCAGTTGTAGTCAGTGTTAACAGCATGAAAGGCCAGCAGCCATTTCTTCCATCTGGTATGTTCCAGAAGAAAGCATCGCAGTGGCTAAGCATAGGCTACACATCTGTCCTTGGCTGTGTGGGGATGATCAAAGGAGGAGTCAGCCTCCCACATTTGCGACTGGTGGGGCTCTATTGGAGTTACTGTCCTAAAAAGACCACATACCATGGTGGATTCCCCACAAGGAAATTGAGGTGCTGAGAATGTGAATGAAAAGACTTTCTGGGGGAGCTGAGATCTAAGCTGTGATGTGAAGGATCAGTGTGAGCTGACCCAGCAGAGGGGAGCAGGCAGCCGAGGAATGCTCTGGGCAGAGCACACTGCCAGTGGCCGGATGCTGGAGAGCCTGGAGCAGTTTTGGAAATGGTAAAGACTCTATTTCCCCATTTTACATGGTTCCTTATTCTTATAGGAGTGATTCAGTTGATGGTGCAACCTCAGGTAATGATGCAACCTCAGCTAATGAGGCCTGGGATTGGGGGACATCAGCATCTCCTTGGGCTGGATGCATAGCATGAGCTGGGTACGGCAGGAGAAGGGCCTGAAGAGGTCAGCAAGGCCACTCATGAAGGGTGCTCAGCGTTAAGCAGCTCCAGGAGGAGAGAAATTGAAAGAATCCTTCCTGCAGTGGGTAGAAGATTGCAGAGCTAGAGGCAGGCTGAGAGTCAGAGGCTGTTGCTGTAATCTATTATAGCAGAGACAAGACAAAAGCTGAAGGTGCAGGACACCAAGGGCAGTGAGCAGCAAGCAACAGCAGGCTTTGTCGTAGCATAAAAGGGGTCCCCAAGGGCAGTCTCTGCATGTACACAAAGTTGCAAAGCCTCTGGGTTTCCTGTTGACATTCTAGCCACAATTAGGACACCCAGGATTAGGTCAGGTCACAGGTTCAGAATGGATCTTAAAGGAGGAAGGACTGGGTTTCAGACTCACGGCTGCCACTTTCCTGCTGGGTGGCCCTGGAGACAACATTTCATCTCTCTGGGTCATGGAGAATAGTTTCCCCATGTGGTTTGACTCCTCAGCATCTGCTCCCTCTTCGTCCAGTAAGACCTTTGATTTTTGTTTGGGGATCTGCCCTGTCTTCATTCTCCAGGAGTGGAGCTCATCCCATGGGCAACAATGATTGGTTCTGGGATGGGCACACACCCTAAGCCAGTCCAGTAAGAATGAATCTTGGGAATTTCTGTGGACGCCCTGAGATTTTTACTCTTTCCTACTGAGCTCAACCCTGAAGTTAGTCATTCTGCAGCCATCTAGCCTTCAACATGGAGAGAGCCACAACATGGAGTTCAAGAATGGCAGAGCTGAGAGACCAAGAGAAAATGAGTCCTGGTGGTAGTCTCAGCCCCTGGAGCAATCTAGACCCAAAGCCAGAAAAATAGTCCTGACTTTTGAAGTGCTTGTGACTTCCTGTACAAGTTGCTGAGATCATCCAATAAAACAATAGAAATAAACAAGCTCTACAGTGCCAAGCTCTCAAATCATTACCTTGACACCAAGGCCAGAGTTTGGTTGGTGATGTTTTTCAGATGAAGTAGGTCCTCTGAAGCAACTGCTCCTCTGGGCAGTGTGTTCATTTGTTAAGGACATCCTCAGACACATGCATGTTGGCCTGCTGCAGCTGGCAGTGAGGACACTGGGGCAGGCCCTGCTCACTGAAGTGGGAGCTGCGTGGGAGGGTGCACGGGCAGGTGGTGCATAGCTCAGCTCTGGGAAAACTGGCAAGTGTGACTTGCCATCTCTGTACCAGCACACCGTGCACTACAACCACCTCTCAAAGAAGTGTTTCTCCAAAGGAAGTGCAATGGAAGCTTGTGGTGCAGCCAGGAAGGACACGGGAGGCCCCAGGAAAGGAGTCTGATCGCAGCAGCATCCAGTGATGGAGGCAGCAAGACCTCTGAAGGGGTGGGTTGCCCCTCCACACCTGTGGGTGTTTCTCGTTAGGTGGAACGAGAGACTTGGAAAAGAAAGAGACACAGAGACAAAGTATAGAGAAAGAAAAAGGGGGCCCAGGGGACTGGCGTTCAGCATACAGAGGATCCCACCAGCCTCTGAGTTTCCTTAGTATTTATTGATCATTATTGGGTGTTTCTCAGAGAGGGGGTTGTGGCAGGATCATAGGATAATAGTGGAGAGAAGGTCAGCAGGTAAACACGTGAACAAAGGTCTCTGCATCATAGACAAGGTAAAAAATTAAGTGCTGTGCTTTAGATATGTATACACATAAACATCTCAATGTCTTAAAGAGCAGTATTGCTGCCCGCATGTCCCACCTCCAGCCCTAAGATGGTTTTCCCCTATCTCAGTAGATGGAATATACAATCGCGTTTTATACCGAGACATTCCATTGCCCAGGGACGAGCAGGAGACAGATGCCTTCCTCTTGTCTCAACTGCAACGAGGCGCTCCTTCCTCTTTTACTAATCCTCCTCAGCACAGACCCTTTACGGGTGTCGGGCTGGGGGACGGTCAGGTCTTTCCCTTCTCACGAGGCCATATCTCAGGCTATTACATGGGAAGAAACCTTGGACAATACCTGGCTTTCCTAGGCAGGGGTGCCTGCGGCCTTCCTCAGTGTTTTGTGTCCCTGGGTACTTGAAATTAGGAAGTGGTAATGACTCTTAACAAGCATGCTGCCTTCAAGCATTTGTTTAACAAAGTACACCTTGCACAGCCCTTAATCCATTTAACCCTGAGTTGACACAGCACATGTTTCAGGGAGCACAGGGTTGGGGGTAGGGTTATGGATTAACAGCATCTCAAGGCAGAAGAATTTTTCTTAGTACAGAACAAAACGGAGTCTCCTATGTCTACTTCTTTCTACGCAGACACAGAAACAATCTCATCTCTCTTTCTTTTCCCCACAACCTCCCCGTTTGGGGTCATAATAAAAGGTGTGGAACTTGGTGTGTGTTTAGGGTAATTGTACCAGCCCCTTCCCAAAGAGGCTCATGTTCTCCTCCCAGGATCTCCGTCATCATAGTGATCACAGCACTGACAACAGAAGCTTCCCTTGCTGAAGTGGCGATAGAGGGTGTCACAGGGCTTTGGCCTGCACTATGCATTTCTCAGTGGCACATAGTGTGCAGATGTTGGAGCTGGGGGGCTGGGTTTGAATACTGGCAGCTGCGTAGAGCATGGGCAAGTGGCTTGACCTCCATGCTTTAGTTTCCTTTCTATAAAGTACAGTTAATAATAGAGTTGGCTTTATGAGTTGTTGTGAGAATTAAATGAATATATCTAGGGAGTTAGGACAGGGCCTGGCCTGTAGTAAGGGCTCTGAGTCTGTGGAGTAAGTATTACAAAGAAACCTGTCTTTAGCTGACTGGCAAGGCTAGGGCTTGAATCAGGGCTTCTGACTCCGGGATCCACTTCTGACTCAGCTGGGAACAGAAGGGTGATGTTCAAAAGCCCCAGAGTGGTTCATGTGGGCACATCCACACCCTCAGAACACAGAAGCCTCCAGCAGAATCCCTGTCAGGTGCTCCCTCTGAGTCAGTGGCACACTGGGCACATTGTCATTAATTATACTCAGAGCAAGGATGTGTCAATGTTCCCATACCCCACATCTGCAGCTGCAAACAGCTGGAGAAACTGAACAGAAACCCATGGCATTTTTATCAATGTTCATATGCTACTCCTGCCTTCTTAGCCTCCCAACTGCTGACTACTTTGGTATTTAAGGACAATAGGCAACTGAGGATTCAGTTGAACATCTGACCTGATGTTCATGGTGGCAAAACTTGAAGCTTCTCCCCTCACCTGGTGTGAGTGACGTGGTTCTTGGACATGTGACTCCTAGGAGCTGGGGATCCTGGGTCTGGTGAACACACAATGTTTACATAACAAGCTCCAGGACCTACTGGAGATGAAATGAGATTCATCCTACTAGGTGGGATGCCCAGATTCGCTAGTTTATGATTTTGAGGGGACTCCTATCTCCCAAATTGGGCTGGGAGGACATCGGGACTGAGGTGAAACATTAGTCACCCAGAATATTCTCCACTCAGCTTTGCACAAAACAGGAGGACAATTCCTCTGTTGTGACCACAGCCTCTTGGCTTGGCAGTTTCAATCATCTTCTAACTGATCTCTAGCCTTCTGTTATGCCCCTTCTGATCCATCCTCAAGTGACCACAAGGAGAACTCTGTGAAATACAAATATAGATATGTCATTCCCTTGCATAAAATTCTCTCACGGTCCCCCTCCTGTGGTCTAGACCAGCACTGTTCAATAGGACTTCCTGTGATGGTAGAAATGTCCTTTATCTGCTTTGCCCATTAGCCATATTGGACAGCTGGGTGATTGTATGGCTATTGGACAGAGCAGATATAGAACCCTTAGTCACAAGTGCCTACTGAGCACTTGAAATGTGGGTGCTTGTCTGAAGAATGGGATTTTTAATTGTATTTCATTTTAGTCAATTAAATGGCCACATATGGCTACCATATTGAACTGCACAGGTCTAGAGAATAAAATCCGAAGTCTCAGGCACAGCCCAGTTCTCCCTATCTGAGCAGCCTAAATTTTTTGCCAGAATTCATTCAAGTTGGGAATTCCAGCCCTAACAAATGGCTTACAACTCCTTAAACATTGTGCCTACTTCACACCTCCATGCATTTGCATCTGCTGTTCTCTCTGCCTGGAATGTTCTCATACCTTGCCTAAACTTGCAAGCTGCCTGTTTGAACAACCTGCTTTCAATAAGTAACTCCAGTGTTACCTCTACTATCAAGCTTTACCAACCACCCCTGCCCATCTCCCCAAATCAGAATTAATCACACCTTTGTGCATCCAGCACAGACATGCTTAGAGGCCCTTTCAGCACTTATAGCACTGATGTGTCTCCCATCTGCTCCCTCCAAGGGTAAAGGCAGGCTCCTGGAGAGACAGTCCTGTGTCTATTCCCCTTTGGGTTTCCACTGCCTAGGATTGATTTTAATCATATAAAGCAGTCATTGGATGATGGCTGAAGAAATAAAATTATCATAGCAGACATATGTCACAGTATGGGTTGTCTTGCATCCAACTTCCTGCCTTATCCTACCTCTGGGATACCCTGGGACATCTCTTTATGTGTGGCCTTGAGATTTAGGGGAAGTCAAAAAGAAGATCCTCCTCTCACTGCCCTAGCCAATTCTTCCAGGGACTGATGGAACCATGAGAGATGCAGTAATGCCAGGGCAAATAGTAGCATTTCTGGGCCTTAGCATTTCTGTTGCCCAGTTTGCCAGCATCTCTAAGATTGGGTCTCCAGTCTCTTGTCAAGCATGCCCTGATGGCCTTCCAAAGATTCCCTGAGATAGTCAGCTACCTCCTGGTAGTTGGCTACCAAGTGACCTTCATCAGCAGTTATGCAGATAAAGATTCCAGGTCAATGGGGTCCTGCAGGAGGGGAGGGTATGTCATCCTGTAAGGAGATTCGATGGATGATGGGGTGAACTATTACAATGCACACAGCTGCAGTCGAAGCTAGAGCAAAAGACACCCAGCACGCTGGGGAGGACCCACCTGAAACTGGAGGGAGGTGAAACTGACAATGCCAGGGGCCTGGCCCGTGCCAGCAGGGCAGAGCCCCATCCACTCCAGCCAGAGTGGCTGGGATAGCTGGGTGACTACATGCTGGGCCATAGATTGGGCTGAGGGAAAGAAGGTAGGTTACCTTGGAGATTCCAAATAATGCTGAAAGATTGTTTTAATAGGAATTGGGAGACTGGGGGTCATGGTGGGGATCTGGGGTCCTATTGGCAAGTAGTTTTGGTTGGATTTCTAGTCTCTTAAATAAACATACCTTCAAATACATTGTAAACTGAGAGCTTCGTTCATCTGTTCAACAAAGTTTGTGAAAAGCCTCTTTGTATGAGGGACCATGCATGCCAGCACTCTTTCCCATCTCCGGCCTTTGCCCAAATTGTGTCGTCTGCCTGGGTTGCTCTTTTTGCCTTGTCTTAGCAGCTCCTACCCATTATTCACACTCAGCTTAAATGTCACTTCCCAGCAGAAACCTACCTGGACACCCAGATTAGATCAGCTGGACCATATTAAGTCTCCTGGTAGCTCACTTTATAGCACTTACCATAGCTGTAGTTGTATAGTTATTGGTAGAGTCATTTGAAGAAAGCCTCTCCTCCTTGCTAGGTGGCAGGCTCCACGAAGGCGGGGATGGTGCCTCTCCTGTTAACAGATACATCTTCAGCACCTCATAGCACAGTGCCTAACACTCAAACATTTGTTGAGTGATGAACAAAGGAGAAATGGTACAGAGGAAAGGAAGGAGGGAAGGAAGGGAGGGAGGGAGGAAGGAAGGAAGGAAGGAAGGAAGGAAGGAAGGAAGGAGAGAGAAAGAGAAAAGAAGGGAAGATTTCAGGGAAGGAAGGAAGGAAGGGGAGAGAGAGAGAAAAGAAGGGAAGATTGCTGCATTCCCTCTTGGCCCTCTGTGTGCCCACAGTATGTTACTGTGTGTTACTTGTCCCCACGTATGCTCTTTACTCTTACAAGAGGAAACAACAAGTGGCCTCTCTAGGCCAAGCACTCAAAGCCCTGGGACCCTGCACCCCTGCCAAGCAGGGTACCACTGCTGGGTCTTAGCCATCCTCCTCAACTTCACACCAGGTCCTCTGTAGGGCCCTGGACAAAACGACTCAAAACAAACTCCCCACTTTCCCAAACTACTGTTACAAGGGTGGTAGGTATCCAGTGTTTTATTCTGAAGCTCAAACATCAAATAATATAAAGACAATATTTCCTTATTAGTATTTTGCACATTACACCTAGGGAGAATGAAGACATAAAAACTGAGCACTATGTCCACCCAATGCATACCCTGAAGAGGATCCTAGACAACACAAAGGACATAGTAGAAAAACTGGCAAAATCTGAAGAGACTTTGTGATTGCGCTAACAGTATTGGACCAATGTTAATTTCTGAGTTTTGACAAATGTTCCATAGCTATGTATGATATTGACATTAGAGGGAAATAGGTGAAGGGGATATGGGAACTCTGCATCATGTTTGCAACTTTTGTGTAAATCTAAAATTATTCCAAAATAAAAAGTTAATTTAAGAAAAAAGGCTGGGCGCAGTGGCTCACGCCTGTAATCCCAGCACTTTGGGAGGCCAAGGCGGGTGGATCATGAGGTCAGGAGTTTGAGACCAGCCTGGCCAAGATGGTGAAACCCCATCTCTACTAAAAATACAAAAATTAGCTGGGTGCTGTGGCAGGCGCCTGTAATCCCAGCTACTCGGGAGGCTGAGGCAGGAGAATTGCTTGAACCCAGGAGGCGAAGGTTGCAGTGAGCCAAGATCGCACCACTGTACTCTAGCCTGGGCGACAGAATGAGACTCTATCTAAAAAAAGAAAAAAGAAAAAATGGAAGAGTTCATTTCATCTCTTCTTTAAAGCACTGCAAGATATAAATTTCTGGGTGAAGAAATGATGGGTGATTTTTACTGCCTTTATTATATTTTCTCTACTTTTTACAATAACATATATTGCTTTTCAAATTAGAAAAGTATTTTTATTAAAATAATTAAATAGCTTGGTTTAGAAAATGTTCAAGTGTGTGTGATAATTTGTGTTTTTAATTGAAAAGACAATGGCACCATTAAGAACAAATTGTAAAAGATATAATGACTCATAATATTACTACCACAACAGAACTGGATTCTCAATTCTGCATGTAACTGTTCACATGCCAACATAATTCTAAGCTGCAGTCATTACTGGCTGCCATTCTAACGCAGGTGCCTGCTTGTATTTCCTTCAGATGCAATTAAAACAGACTGTACAGTGAAATACAAATGATAAGTGCTCGAAATGTGCAGCCGCTCATATAGAACAAGTATGCAGAGGTTCTGAAAATGGAGCACTTAGCCCTCTCGGCCCCTTCAAGACCTCCTGCCCTTGCCATGAGTACAGGGAGCATGGTCAGATAGGGATCTGGGAGGGTCATCCCTTCCTTGCCATCGTGTCCCAGAGCACACCCATGTGACACCACTCTGAGCCACAGCTGCCTACTGGGAGTAGAAGAAACTGCCTGAGAGACCTCTAGAGCTGGACATGCAAAATGGGCACTAATGGGAGCCTGTTGTTCTGATGTCATTCTAGACAGGAGTTTTGGGAGAAAAGAAAATGGATGGCTCCATCTCCTCTTGCAAAGTGAAGCAGAGAATTAAGTTAATTATTCAGAGTCAAACAGCCTTCTTGAGCATCAAACAGGAACCAGGAATCCTGAGGTTTTGCAATGCTCTGTCTGTCCCTACCTAGCCCTCCCGCATCCCATATTCTTATCTTGAACTGAATAACTTTCTCTTGAAGACCTCTCAATGGTTGTGTGAGCTAGTCCAAATCCTGTTAAATGAAAGCTTTCTTCTTCTGCCAATTTGGGAAACAAAATACCATTTCCCACAAAGAAAACTGACACTTGCCTTGCCTGTCTGAAGAAACTAGCCCTGTCCCATAAATGAGGAAAGCAGCCCTTTGTCCACTGCAGAATATAAGCAGCTCTGGAGCATCCCTGCAATTTATGACTACACCCATGTCCCAGGAGCGGGACCAGAGTGACACATTCTCTGCTTGGGGTGGTGGAGGCCTGGCTTGCCAGGGAACCCTGACCTTGGATCCAGGCCCAACTCAGGATCATTGGTTGCTCCTTGGACACCTGTGCCTGGGACCATGACCTTGCTCCTCCTGATTCCCCATGCTACTAGAACACTGGGCTCCCATTTAAAACCACCAGCAGTTGCTGATGGGCCAAGTGCCAGGTCCTTGGCCTGGCATCAAGGTGCCCACCAGGCTCTCTGCTGCTTCTTCCATCAGGCCAGTTCCTTTGACATCCCTTGGCACAACTCCCTCACTTCTACCTCCTCATGTTGGCTCCTCCTTTTCTGACATCCTTCCCGCACCCATGAATTTCTACCCATTTCAAAGCCTGACTCAAGTCAAGCTTCACAGAAGGGGACTAGCAGCATCAGCTTGCTACAGATACAGAATCCTGAGCCCCACCCCAGAACTGCAGCAGCGGAATCGTGCTTTAATTAGCCCCCTAGGTGATTCATGTGCACCCTACAGTGGGAGAGGCAGCTTTTAAAATGAAATATTCTCAAAGTGTGGCCTTGGACCATCAGCAGCAGAAATCTCTTTGCTGAAAATTCAGGCTCCTGGGTCACACCCCAAACTTCAGGAATTAAAATATCTGGGTGTGAAACCCAAGAATCTACATGTTTACCAGATACCCCAAAGTGATTATTTTGAATTTCATATACAAATTATGAACTGCATACATAAAAACCATAAATTGCTATAACTTATTAAATTATTATAATAATTTAATAAATTTAATAATTTAATAAATTACTTCAATAATAATTGTGTTGCATTGATTATAAATTATTATACATTGCTATATAGTTATTATATGTAAAAATATGTTATTAGCTATTACATGTGATGATTTTTACTTTGTACTTGAAACATATTGGAAAACGGCAAAACGTTTTTGAGATGGCTGACTTCTCATTCGACTACTTTAACCTGTAGCTGTCCCGTTTCCAGAACATCTTTTTGTTATTTACACACACACATACATATATTTCCAGAGAATGAAATATAATTATTTTGCATTTGGGTTTTTACATGACTGTTACTTTTTGTATCATTCTGCAATTTTATTTTTCTCACTCAACAATGTGCTTGAAGAACGGCCTATGATAGAAAGCAGAGGGCTGCCTCGTTTTTAGCTGCATGGTGTTTCATTGCATGGATACACGTTGTTTAAGCCATTAATGGACACCTGGGTTATTGACAGTTTTTCTGCGTGCACAAGTATATAGTGAACATGCTCAAACATACCTCCTTATGCCAAGGTGTGTGGGTTTCTTTAGAGGAGAAACCATGACACGCTGGAAGGTGGAATTGCTGGTAACGGAGGGCTGAGCATTTTGAATGCTAACAGCTCTTGCCCGTGATCCTTTGCACCTTCAGATTTAATCCCTTTGTTTGAGGGTTGATTCACACTAAGTCTGGAATTAAACGTTGTGTTTTGGCATCAGAACTTCTGCTCCAAATATGTTCAAATTCACTTCCTTGCACTACTGGTAACAGCTGACATTTACTAACCTTTCTAAGCACTGCTCATGACTTCACTCATTTAATCCTCCACCTCAACAGCCCTTTGAAATATTTGAGGGTATTTGCATTACCCTCAGAATACAGATGCCAGCCTGAGGCCTTGACCAAATTTGGACAGCAATGAAATAACAACCCAAGATTCAAAGTCAGTGTCTGCTGCTCTCCCTTGTTTGCTATTCAGAGTTCTCGGTAAGCCAGGGACCTGATCGGACTGAGGCATCTTTAAATGTTGGTTTGAACCCACATATTTATAATGGACTTATCTCAGGAAATTACCGGTAGGATTTGCACTGTGTCAATCTGTCATATGTTTAAAATACGTACATCAGAGCTTTACCCAAGGCTTATGGAAGGTTTAATAGAGGTTGTAGTGGCAGGGACAGAAATTTCTGAGAAGTCATCATAAGCACTATTGAAAACAAAACGAAATGCAGGCAAGCATTTTCCATCCGTAGGTAAGAATGTGCCCAGGACTCAGCATTCAATTTTCACCTTGTGAAGTTTCTCTGACATGAAACAAAAGGAAGCTGACCTCATCTACCATCTCTGAATGGAGCTTTCTCATGGTTCTCTGGAGTTACATTCAATTCAATATATATTGAATTTAAAAACAGTCCCAGCCCTCAGTGTATCAGGACGCAACTGCACTCAGTCTTATTTTTTTTCCTTTGACGCTTTTTACAGAGAGAAAATGTGTGACTTTTTTGATGAGCAAACAGCCAAAGGTGTTTAGGAAAGGTCTGTCATTTTTCTGGTGGCAAGACACCCCAAACTAAATTCATTAACAGCTCTTCTGTTGGGAATTTTAAAATATTCTGTGACCTATATAAATTCCTTGTTATGTCATCTACTAATATAAGAAAAGTAACTGACATACACTGTGGCTACAGATCAAGGAAGCAGCGTGGAATCACAGGAAGGTGCTGGGAGATTGTCACTTCACTGTTGAAAACGTCGAAATCCATGTCCTATGCCCTGCTTCTACCCCTCCCATGAAATGTTCTTTGTTCTTTGTGAATAGTAATAGTTGCTTTTTGAACATTGATTCATTTTCTCTTTAGTTTGACATGTATATGTCATTCAATCAAGTGTTTCTATATTTTCATAACTTCTAGAAAGTATTAGAGGAACACCCGGACAGAGGAACAAGAGTTTGGCTGTGTTTTATGAACAACTAAGTATAATGAGTGCCATCAGCCACATGCTGGGCTGGTGACCCTAACCTCAAATTAATCAATTCACTTCCTTGCTTCTCAGTTTTCTTTCCCAAAATATCTAAATACATGACACAGATTTGTGTCATTCATTCATGCCAGTATACACGACATTGGTTCATCCATATGATAAATATTCATGGAGCCCTTACTCTGCACCTTGCATCCATGAAAGGGGCTGGAGCTGCAATGGTAAACAAAATATGTGAGATTCCTGTCCTCATAGAACTTAAATTGCAGATCTATAGAAGCATTGCAGAGGCAAAAATTCTGTACCAGTCAAAAGCAACACATGCATCTGCTTACAGAGATTTCTTTTTTCCTTTATATCTTAAATCTAAATCTCTTGCATGTCTACACTGTGTACTGGCGCTTATTCTACAACACCTTGGCGGAAAATGAGCAGCAACCTCCTTGACAGAAAGATACGGCTTAGAGTTTTCATGTCGCCAGTTTTAGGTTGATGGGGTAGCTGGCTCTGAGCCCTGAACATAGCCGAGAGTCCCTAGGCTTTCTCCTTTTCCAATGGCCTTTTAGCTGGGGCAGGTTATTGTGAATATTGAATAAAATGATAATGATGATTATTATGGAACTGATGTTTTCCTACCAGAACTAACAGTGGGTGAATCTGTTGAGAGGATACTTTAAACAATATTAATGATTCGAATGATTCAGTCTTGAGTTTATAGACATTTGCACACAGTATATTTTATGTTCATTAAACCTCAATTGGTTTAGTCTAGTGACTTTTTCCCCTAGTTTATGACCAGGATTAGCAACTCCAGAAAGCTGAATTAGGCCCTTTGGTCGATTTCATTTAGAGTAGGGTTAGATATAGCTCACTGATTATAACGAATAATCTTGTTTGCACTCTCAGTTAAGATTCGGGTATTTTTCTGGCCCATCCCTTGGCTCTGAGCTTCCATAAATACTCCATCACCTTGAATAACTGAGAGTTTACTTTTGGGAAATATGAGGATTGTCATGAATAATCCACACCCATCCTCTTTATTGCAGATTGATATCTAGTAATTAGCATCAGGTACAGGCAATGGGCCCTTGTTGGGTGGGGCCCCAGTACAGATTAGGGATCTGAGTTTAGTCATTTTCTGGATGAGTCAGGCTCCCATGTAGCATCAGGAGTGTGTAAATGTCAGAAAAGAAGAAGAGTTCAGCTCTTGCCAGCAACCTTTGTTCCTTTCCCCACTATACACACCCCTCAATTTTCCTCCATTAAAAGAGGCAGACGTGGATTAGATGAGGTGGACAAGTCAAATGACCTCCCCAGTCATTCCAGAGAAGATGGCTTCTTAAAGAAAAAAGAAAAAAGGAGGGATGATGGATGCCTGTATAACCCATTCCACTTCTTATACCAAATCTTTTCACCACTTTTTGAAGACTATGATTCCTCCCTTTCAACATTATTAACTTAAACCTTGTGGACAAAAGTTTTGTTGTTGTTGTTGTTTGTTTGTTTTAAACACCTTAACAAGTAGGATAGTCTAAATGTAAGGTCTTAACTACTAGACTCTTGAATCTTGAAAGTCATTCATTCAACTACTTGGTATATTCACTGAAAAGTGTTTATTGAGTAGCTACCCTGTGTAAGTCACTGGGGATTCAATGGTAAAAGACTTTCAGTCCCTGTCTTGGAGACGAGCTTACAAATTGGTGTGAAATTAAGAGAGATTATTGTAATAGCACGTTGGAAGATCCATGACAGATGACTTGTGTTGTGTTATGGGAACGGAAGGTAGAAAGTAGGCCACCCAATACAGATAGAAGGGTGGAGGATGTGACACTGAAGCTAAGACCTGAGGGTCATAGAAGTAAGCAAGGAAGGTAGGAGATGGGCGTGTGGGTGTGTAACTTTAGAGGGCTACAAAATTGTGGTTTGTAACTTTAGAGGGCATCAGAAGAAAGATAGGTCTTTCCTGAAGATGGGCTGGATGGAGTAGCCGAGTATGACCTCTGACAATAGCCTGGCTCGGAGTAACCAGCAAGGCTTGGAGAAAACCAAGGTTGTTTTCAGTCAGGAGTGGATTGTCAGGCACACAGTGTATGGCCATGACTTGGGGGCCAAAAGTCAAGAAACAAGTAAACCAAGTAATTTCCTGGTTTCCTTTCCTTGTCAGCAAATTCAAAGCTAGAGCAGAAATAAAGGAAGAGTTGATGGTTCTGAAAACACAAGTGCCAAGGATTTCACTTTTATTATTATTATTAAAAACAATACTATGTTTTCTGTGTTATGTAACTACTTATAATCTCCCCTGCCTAAAACAATTTCAGGAATGTCTTCTAGAAGGATCCAAAACTATCATGGCAGAGAACACTGAGTTTGTTGTGAGAACTGGGGCTGGGGTGTGAGGCATTGAAAATGACACATTTGGCATTGGTAGAGGAAGGATATTCCCATAAAGAAGACGACTTCTAGAATCAGCAATAAGATTCAAAAGTAGCACTGGATTAGGAACCAGGAGTTAGAGTTCTTGGGAATGGTTCTTACTCTAATGAGTTGCATCCTAGCTCAGGAACTTAACCCTTTAGGGTTTCAGTCTCTACAGATATAAAACAATGAATTGGGTTCTGTTTATATATTCCTCAAATATGTATTGAGCACCTACTATGTGTTAACACCATCCTAGATGTGGGGAACGCAGAGAATTATAGGAACTGATTCTTGGTCCTTGGTAGGAGATGGGAGGACAGCTCACAGCCTGGTGGAAGAGGATGAATAAGTTTTTAGAAGTCAATGGGAAGGCCAGGCCCAGTGGCTCACGCCTGTAATCCCAGCACTTTGGGAGGCCCAGGCAGGCAGATCACTTGAGGCCAGGAGTTTGAGACCAGCCTGGCTAACATGGCTCGTCTCTACTAAAAATACAAAAGTTAGCCAGGCATAGTGGTGCATGCTTGTAATCCCAGCTACTCTGGAGGCTGAGGCAGGAGAATCACTTGAATCCAGGAAGCAGAGGTTGCAGTCAGCTGACCTTGTGCCACAGCACTCCACCCTGGGTGACAGAGCGAGACTCCATTCAAACAAACAAACAAAAAACAACAACAACAACAAAACAAAAGATGTCAATGGGAAGAGAAAAGTGCTCTTGGGAATACATGGAGCAGAGGAGAAAACCATCCTGAGGAGTCCCACGGGTGGACAAGAACACGCAGGTATGCTGGGCAAAAGGACTCGTAAAATCCTATGCTTTATAGGTACATAGTATTGCTTTATATCCTAGTTTTGTGAATATAGCATTTGTTTTAGCTTTTATGAAAATAACACTATGAAGAAAGGAAATATAATTCAGGGGCTTTGACAGGATTTTTTTATTGCTTTTTCATTTCACTGCTATTACCATCTAGAATACAGGAAGAAAAAATAATCACCAGTTAAAAAACTTTTCATACAAAATGTTCAGCTCTGTATAAAAGTGGAGAAAAATTATAATAAACCCCTTTTTGTGTCACCCAATTTTGTTTCCTCCCTACTCTACCACACACAATATTTGCTGAAATATTTTAAAGCAAATTCCAGAAATCATTTCATTTCATCCAGAAATATTTAAGCAAGTATCTCTATCATATAATAACTTTGTAAAAATATAACTACACTACCATTATTATGGGACATAATACTCAGAACTTATTAAAATTGTCCTAATTAGCTCAAATAATATTTTTATTCAAATCAGTATCCAAACAAAAGCTAAATATGGTATTAATTTTTTATTTTATTTTATCTCTCTTTTTTCCTTTTTTTTTTTTTTTTGAGACCAGGCCTCACGTTGTCACCCAGGTTGGAGTGCAGTGGTATAATCTTGGCTCACTGCAGCCTCGACCTCCCAGGTTCAAGCAATCCTCCTGTCTCAGCCTCCCAAGTAACTGGGACTACAGGTGCACACCCCCACGCCTGGCTAATTTTTTTTATACTTTGTAGAGATGGGGTCTTGCCATGTTGCCCAGGCTGGTCTCAAACTCCTGAGCTCAAGTGATCTGCCCCTGCCTCCCAAAGTGCTGAGATTACAGGGGTGAGCCACCGCACCCAGCCTATTCTCTCATTTTTTGAGGTAGGGTCTCACTCTGTCACCCAGGCTGGAGTGCAGAGGCACAGTTATGGCTCACTGCAGCCTCAACCTCCCATGCTCAATTGATCCTCCCACCTCAGCCTCCCCAGTAGCTGAGACTACAGGCACGCATCACCATGCCTGGCTAATTTTTTTTTTTTTTTTTTGACGGAGTCTTGCTCTGTCGCCCAGGCCAGAGTGCAATAGTCTGATCTCAGCTCACTGCAACCTCTGTCTCCCGGGTTCAAGCAATTCTCCTGCCTCAGCACCCAGAGTAGCTAGGACTAAAAGTGCACAACACCACGTCAGGTTAATTTTTTTGTATTTTTAGTAGAGACGAGGTTTTACTGTATTGGCCAGGCTGATCTCAGACTCCTGACCTCAAATGATCCGCCCGCCTTGGCCTCCCAAAGTGCTGAGATTACAGGTGTAAGCCACCACATCAGGCCTAATTTATGTATTTTTTTTGTAGAGTCAGGGTTTTGCCATGTTGTACAGGCTGATCTTGAACTCCTGAGAACAAGCAATTTGCCTGCTTGGACTCCCAAAATGCTGGGATTACAGGCTTGAGCCACTGCACCTGTCTTCTTTTTTAATTTTAGATTGAGGGGGTACATGTGCAGGTTTGTTACATGGGTATATTGCATGATGCTGAGGTTTGAGCTTCTAACGATCCCATCTCCCAAGTAGTGAACATAGTACCCAATAGGTAGTTTTCTTCAATCCTGGCTCGCCCCCCTCAGTCCCCCTTTAGGAATCCTCAGTGTTCATTGCTCCTATCTTTGTGTCCATGTGTACCCAATAAACAATGTATTTAATTGAAAAGACTCTTAAGTCTCTTTTACTTTACAAGTCTTTCCCCTTCCACCTTCCCCCTTTTTATGCCATTCACATGAGGAGGGAGAGAAAGGAGTCATTTTTCCTGTAGAATATCTCACATGATAAACTTATCTGATTGCTTCTTCTTGAAGTCGTTTAGCTTGATCATCCATTTCTGGTAAACTGGATTCAATTCTTCTTAAAACAGTTTTTTGGCTAGAAAACTTCATAGGAGATGGTGTGTACCTTCTGATGTATCACATCCTAAGGGACATATCAGATTGTTCCACTTTTAGAGATGTAAAAATTGAGCAATGGGTTCAAGTGTTCTTAGCTTGATCCATCCATTATTAACAGTTCTCTGTCATTCTTTTACCTAATGGTTATTGATGGTCATTGACTAGAGTCATTATTTCATTACATGCTGTGAAGTGGTGATTTTCTAGTTCTATCATTCCTTCTGTCTTTATTAGCTGGGATTCTTCCTTAAAGAACTCCTTATCATCTCTTTGGTTACTCTGAAATACAGTTCATACAGGAAAGGCAGGAGAATTGCTTGACCTTTCCCTTTATGTATCCATTTTCAAGAAATTTTAATTCATTGTAGGTTTTTTTTATGCTCAGATTATCCCCTCCTTGGCCAGTGGAAGGCCCTTCAAGTTGGCTCCTGTGCTGTTTTGATCTGATCCCAATAGTCTCTGATACCTCCCGTACTTTCAAGAACTAAAAGCATCCACAGTTTCTTTCTGAGGCGTTAATTAGACTTGGAAAACCCTTGCTGTACTCCCTACCCCCACCCTTTTGCCTATCCATGACAAGTAATGGTTTATATTAGTTTTATCCATTAGGAATGCTTTCAGCTATAAGGAAGCATAATGAACAGAGTTCTCCATTTATTCACAGAACAAAATGTCTGAAGCAGGCAGCTGTTAGCATTAGTTCAGCAGCTCATGAAGTCCAGAGCCAGCGTGGCTGTGCTTCTCCCAGCCACTCCTTCATGGCTTCAACATGGCAGCTCCTATTCCAGGCATCATGCCCACCATCAGGGCAGGAGGACAGGGGAAGGCCAGAACCAGCTGCAGCTGTCCCTTTGTATGAGAAAAACAAAAGCTTTCCACAAACCCTTTCCCTTGCCCCACAGTTGAATTCCATCTGGGTCTATTGGTTAGGACCAGATTCTATGGCCACCCCTATTTGCAAAAAAAGCATAGGAAAATGAGCAATTAGTTTTGCCGGTCTCTACAGTCCAGGCAAGGGAGTGGGATTTGAGAGTGAATATAGGGCTACTGTTTCTGGGAGCCCTAATAATAAAACCAGGGTAAGGCAAGTTGATTCTGGGACCAAGACCAGAATCTGGTCTTGGTCCCAGAATCAACTTGCCTTACCCTGGTTTTATTATTGTCAATGTTACATGTCTAACACTTCCTAATTTTGAAGCAGAGTAGAAAAGTTAAAGAGAATTGTGATCTGAAAATTAGTAAAACTTTATTTTCAAGACCACCTAAGGAAGTAAGCATCAGCTGTTTTGACCTCCAGGTCCCGATGCTTCAGCTCGGCTCTGTTCAGTTATCGGATGCCAAGTCCAATGGCTGGGTCTGCACTGTCCAGTGTTCCTCCTGTCTCTAAAGGGATGGATCAATCTCACCCTCATCAAAACACACACTTCATTTGAGCTACAGTGATTCCTCATGATGGTGGAATACCTCATGGCCACAGTTTCACAAGAGGCTGTCCAGCATTCACACTGTTTTGGTAAAGAGCAAGGCAAATGTTCAGCAGCACTCAGTACTGATGTTAAAACACGAAGCTTATTCTGCACCCACTGATAAATGGCCACTGCCTGGAGCCAGCCCCCAAGTCCTTGGTTATCCCAGCTCCTCTTGGAAGTCCACACAAGACTTCCTCCCAATCCAACAGCTAAGGGAGAAGGCCTGGCCTGGCGGGGGCCCTAGGACCCTACTCTAGCCAGCACTAAGGCCATCTACTTTGTGTCCATCCATTTAGGGGTCATATGGCTCCAATTTTTAAAGTGTCTTGAATACTTTCCATGAGAAAGAACTCTTGTCACTGTTCTTTCCTGTCATTTCTCTTGACCTTCCCTGTCTCAAGGACAAATGGGTAATTAATGATAACTAACTCAAGGAATGGAGGTGGATAATTTCATCACTGATAGTCTTGGTTTCTTCAAAGCTAATTCATAAATTTCTTATTAGAAAATCTGAGCTGCTCTGATACTGTTTTTTTTCCTTTAGTATTCCTACTGCAAGTAAAAAAGTCAGCCACAGAAGAACCCACTTGTATGATCCCATGTATATGAAGTTGAAGAAGAGGCAGCACTAATCTGTGTTGTAAGAAATCAGGTAGTGGTTACCCTGGTTGGGATACTCATGAGGAGGAAGCACAAGAAGGCTTCTTGGGTGCTGGTTTTGCTCTTTTTTCATGATCTGAGTGTAGAGACTGATAGTCCATTAACCCAGTATCACCCTCCTCTTTTCTCCTTTCTATCAGAAGGCTGATTTCCTTGTTGGAGCTGGGGTGGCATGTGATGAGCTGAAAACTATATTTTCCCGTCTTCTTTGGAAGTAGCGCTGGTAATTTGACACTCTTTTGGCCAATGAGATGAGATGTAAGTGAAAGTTCTTGATGGGACTTCCAGGAAATCTCCAGGTGGACAGGCTTTGTGGCCAGTGTCATTCACCTTCCCTAAGTGCACTAAAGAATACATTGCCATCAGCCTTGGTGATCCCAAATGTCCATTCACGTGCTCACATGTAAAAATCTCCCATGTGTTGCCTGTTCACTCATTCAACTAATACTGAGCACTTACTACCAGTTAGGTTGTGCTGATCAGGTGTTACGAATTCAGATGTTCCAAAGCCAGTGCAGTAGTCCATTCTCACACTGCTATCAAGAAATACCTGAGACTGGGAAATTTATAAAGAAAACAGGTTTCATTGGCTCATGGTTCTGCAGGCTGTACAGGAAGCATGATGGCTTCTGAGGAGGCCTCAGGAAACTTTGAATCATGGTGGAAGGCCCAGGGGAAGCAGGCATGTCTTACACGGCTGGAGCAGGAGGAAGAGAGAGGCAGGAGGTGCTACATACTTTTAAACTGCCAGATCTCCTGTGAACTCTGTCAGGAGAACAGGACTAGAGGGATGGTGCTGAACCATTAGAAATCGCCCCCATGATCCAATCACCTCCTACCAGGCCCCTCCTCCAACTTTGGGGATTACAATTAGACACGAAATTTGGGTTTGGGCAGGGACACAAATCCAAACCATATCAGCCAGGCCTATAATTGGAGATGTAGGCCTGCAGTGAAGGACAAAAGCAGGTGAACTGGAGGCCCTAGACCCTGGTAAACAAAGAGCACAGGGAGAGTGCTGCTCAGTTCTAGCAGATGTTAGAAATTCAAATCTCAAGTTGCAAGATCTTCCAATTTTTCAAGAGAAGCCAGAAATCTTGATTTTATTTTTCAAAATTAACTCTGCCAGGAGGTAGGACTTCTAGCTATGGCAGAGTCAAACTGGACAAAGTTGTCATATTAGTTTTCTATTGCTGCATAACAAATTACCACAAACAGCAGCTTCAATAACACACATTCATTACCTCATTTTCTGTAGGCCAAAAGTCCAGGTAGACTCTACTGGGTCCTCTGCCTAGTGCTTCACAAGACTGAAATCAAAGTGTTGGCCAGACTGGTCTCTTATCTGGATGTTCTGAGAAAGAAACTGCTTCATTCAGGTTGTTGGAAGAATTCAATTTCTTGCAGCTATAGGACTGATGTCCTGTTCCCTGGCTGTTGGCTGGGAATCACCTAGCTTCTAGAAGCTGCACTCTGGTCCTTTGTATGTGGCCGTCCATCTTCAAAGCCAGCCACGGAACATTTTTAATTCTTCTCATGCTTTGAATCTCTGACTTCCCCCTTCTTCCCACCAGCAGGAGAAATTCTCTGATTCTAAGGAGCTCACATGATTATATTAGGCCCATCAGATAATCTCCCTTTTCCTATAAAATACAGGCATACCTTATTTTATTGTATTTCACTCGATTGCACTTCACAGACAATAGGTTTCTTATAAATTGAAGGTTTGTGGCAACCCATAATAGGTTTTTTTATAAGTTGAAGGGTTGTGGCAACCCTGCATTGACCAACTCTATTGGCACGATTTTTCCAAAAGCACGTGCTCACCTTGTGTCTCTGTGTCACATTTTCATAATTCTCACGATGTTTCAAATTTTGCCATTATTATTTTATCTTTTATGGTGATCTATGGTCAGTCATCTTGATGTTACGATTGTAATTGTTTGGGGGCACCACACACAGTGCCCATAGTAGACAGCAAACTTAATAAATGTGTGTCTTCTGACTGCTCTATCAACTAACCATTCCCCCATCTCTCTCCCTTTCCTCAGGCTTCCCTATTCCCTGAGAAACAATACTGAAATTAGGCCAATTAATAACCCTACAGTGGTCTCCTAAGTGTTCAAGTGAAAGGAAGAGTGGCAATCTCTCACTTTAAATCAAAAGCTAGAAATGATTAAGCTTAGTGAGGAAGGCATATCAAGCTGAGATAGGCTGAAAGCTAGGCTTCTTGCACCTAACAGTTAGCCAAGTTGTGACTGCAAAGGAAAAGTTATTGAAGGAAATTAAAAGTGCTACTCCAGTGAATGCATGCATGATAAGAAACTGAAACAGCTTTATTGCTGATATGGTCAAAGTTTTAGTGGTCTGGATAGAAGATCAAACCAGCCACAATATTCCCTTAAGTCAAAGCCTAATTCAGAGCAAGGTCCTAACTCTCTTCAATTCTATGAAGGCTGAGACAGGTGAGGAAGCTGCAGAAGGAAGTTTGAAGCTACCAGAAGTTGGTTCATGAGGCTTTTTTTTTTTTTTTTAAGCCATCTCCATAACAGTACAAGTGCTGATGGAGAAGCTACAGCAAGTTAGTCAGAAGATTTGGCAAAGATTATTGATGAAGCTGGCTACTTTAACAACAGATTTGCAATGTAGAAGAGACAGCTTTCATTGGAAGAAATTGCCATAGACATCAACCATTATGCAACCCACGGATCAAGGAGTAATTTTTACTTTCAAGTCTTATTGTTTAAGAAGGATATTATGAAGCCTGGGCAATATAGGGAGTATGAAAAATAAAAATTAGCGGGGCATGGTGGCACATGCCTGTGGTCCCAGTTATTCAGGAGGTTGAGGCAGGAGGATCTCTTAAGTCTGGGAGGTCAAGGCTGCAGTGGGCCATGATCATGCCACTGCACTCCAGCCTGGTTGACAGAGCAAGACTCTGTCTCCTCTCAAAAAAGAAGAAGAAGAAGAAGGAGGAGGAGGAGGAGGAGGAGGAGAAGGAATGAAGGAAGGAAGGAAGGAAGGAAGAAAGAAAGAAAGAAAGAAAGAAAGAAAGAAAGAAAGAAGGAAAGAAAGAAAGAAATATTTTGTAAGGCTATAGCTGCCATAGATAGTGATTCCTCTGGTGGAAATTGAAAGCCTTCTAGAAAGGATTCACTATTTTAGACATCATTAAGAACATTCATATGGTCAAGCACAGTGGCTCATGCCTGTAATCCCAGCATTTTGGAGGCCAAGGAGGGAGGATCACATGAGCCCAGAAGTTTGAGACCAGCCTGGGCAACATGGCAAGACCCCATCTCTAAAAAAATTTTTTTTAAATTGCAAGATGTGGTGGCACGAGCCTGTGGTCCCAACTACTCGAGAGGCTAAGGCAAGAGGGTCACTTAAGCCTGAGAGATCAAGGTTACAGCAAGCCCTGTTTGCACCAATGCACTCCAAAAAGAATATTCATGATTCACGGGAGAAGGTCAAAATATAGACATTAACAGGAGTTTGTGAGAAGTCAATTCCAACCCTCATGGATGACTTTGAGGGGTTTGAGGCTTCAGTGGAGGAAGTCTCTTCAAATATGGTGGACATAGCAAGAGAATTAGAATCAGAAGTGGAGCCTGAAGAAGTGACTGAATTGCTGTAATATCAAGATAAAACTTGAATGGATGAGGAGTTGCCTCTTATGGATGAGCAAAGAAGTGGTTTCTTAAAATGGAACCTACCCTGATGAAGATGCCGTTAATATTGTTGAAACGACAACAAAGGATTAGAATACAACATAAACTTAATAAAGCAGCAGCAGAGTCTGAGAGAATTGATTCCAATTTTGAAAGAAGTCTGACTGTGGGTAACATGCTATCAAACATCATCACCCGCTGCAGAGAATTCTTTCGTGAAAGCAAGAGTCAACTGAAGAGACAAACTTCATTGTTGTCTTATTTTAAGAAATAGCCACAGCCACCCCAACCTTCAGCAACCACCAACCTGATCAGTCAGCAGCCACCAACATCGAGGCAAGACTCTCCACCAGCAAAAAGATTATAACTCACTGAAGGCTCAGATGATTTTTAGCAGGTTTTAGCATAAAGTGTTTTTAAATTAAGGTGTGTACATTTTTAAAGATATACACTTAATAGACTACAGTAGAGTGTAAACATAACTTTCATAGGCACTGGGAAACAAAAAAAAGCTGTGTGACTCACTTTAATGAGGTAGTCTGGAACTGAACCTGCAATATCTGTGAGGTGTACCAGTATTACATATCATAGGAGTGACATCTCATCATATATACAGGTTTCACACAGACTCAACGGGGTAGGGATTATACAAGGGCAAGGGTCATTGAGGGTCATTCTTAGAATTCTGCCTATCACAGTTTTTAAAAACAATGATTTCTTTTTTGAAAATTTTTAAACATTTTAATTTTTGTAGAGATGGGATTTCACTATGTTGCCCAAGCTGATCTCTACCTCCTGGCCTCAAGTAATTCTCCCACCTCAGCCATCCAAGTTGCATGGATTACAGCATAAGTCACAGTGCCTGGCAAAAACAATGATTTCAGAACACTAGAAATAGACCAAAATCAAATGAACGAAACAAAACCGAAAAACGAAGAAAGAGAAATATTTGTTCATGAAGAAATTCTAAAACTTCAGATATTAATATTGGGAGTATGCATTCCATTACCCAGTCCAACCCTCAGCTCAGTTAGTGAGGTAGTGTTTACCAGGGGATGACAGGCTATGAAAACCAGTAGTGTTGTTTTGAAAAACAGCTCATTTGATTTGGAGTGGAGGGCACAAACCCACGCCCTGCGGTATTATCTGTAAAAGTAGTAAACATGGTAGGAAACAGAGGGGGAAAATACATAGCTTGGCTAGTCTGAGCCTGCAATCCTTGGTGTAAGGAATGAACCAGCAAAAATGTAAAGGGAAGGGCATGTAAAGAAGAGAGCCATTGAAGGACTAGATAGATAAGCTTTCCTCATATCCTTGGCTGACTGGGAAGGTAAGCACGTGTGCCAGGGAGACCTGAAAGGGTTTAGTAGAAAGTCAAAGCTGAAGTAGGCTTGAAAACTACCTTGCTTTTCAATTCATGCACAGATTCATCAGCAACGTGTGGAAACATTATGGGTTTGGACACAATGTCTGCCCGATCATTGGCTGACCATTAAGATATGCAGATACAAAAGCAACCATGGGGAAGACAGACTAAGAAATAAAACTAAGATCAAAACAACTGAGCAGAATCATGTGCTGCACACCATGAGGGAAGATTCTGCAGATTAAGTTCAGGCAAGCTACTAATGAAAGGGGGGGAAAGCTTTCAAAGGAGAAAATCAGAATCCAGAGTTGCTACAACATATAATTTTAAATGTCCAGTTTTTAATAAAAAATACAAGACATGGAAAGAAGCAGGAAAATGGGACTCCAGATGAGGGGGGAAAAAGCAACTATTAGAAACTGACTGGCCAGGCACGGTGGCTCATGCCTGTAATCCAAGCATTTTGGGAGGCCAAGGCAGGTGGATCACCTGAGGTCAGGAATTCAAGACCAGCCTGGCTAACGTGGAGAAACCCCAACTCTACTAAAAATACAAAATATTAGCTGGGCGTGGTGGCAAGCACCTGTAATCCCAGCTACTCAGGAGGCCGAGATAGGAGAATCGCTGGAACCTGGGAGACAGAGGTTGCAGTGAGCTGAGATTGTGCCATTGCACTGCAGCCTGGGCAGGAAGAGTGAAATTCTGTCTCCAAAAAAAAAAAGAAAGAAAAAGAAAAGAAACTGACTATACATATCATATTCATGAATTGAAAGGCTCATTATTGTTAAGTTGATAATTCTCCCCAGATTGATCTATTCATATAACATAATCTCAAAATTTCTAAAAGTCAACAATTTTTTGTGAAAATTGGCAAGCTGACCCTATAGTTTACATGGAAATGCAATGTACCTAGAATAGTAAAACCATTTTGAAAAAGAACACTATAGATGGAAGACTTATTCTACTCATTTTCAAAACTTACTATATGACAATAGTAGTCAAGACTGGATCATAATGGTGTAAGAATAGCCATATAGATCAACAAAAATGAACAGAAAAATCCTTACATTAAGTTGATTGTCAACAAATTGCCAAGGCAATTTAATTGAGAAAGGATATCGTTTTCAACAAATGATTCTGGGATGATTAAATATCCATAAGCAAAAATCAAATGAAAAAAAACAAACCCCATAGCCTCTAAACCTCACATCATGAATAAAAATAAATTTAAAATGGATCATAGACTTAAAGGCCAAACTTAAAACTATAAAACTTGAAAAGACCAGAGGAGAAAATCTTTGTGACCTTTGCTTAAGCAAAATTTCTTAGATACGACACCAAACCATGGTTCATGAAAGAAAAATTGGACAAATTGGAATTCACCAAAATTTAGAACTTTGTAACTTCTAAAGACATCATGGCTGGGCGCGGTGGCTCACGCTTGTAATCCCAGCACTTTGGGAGGCCGAGGCAGGCGGATCACGAGGTCAGGAGATCGAGACCACGGTGAAACCCCGTCTCTACTAAAAAATACAAAAAAATTAGCCGGGCGTGGTGGCGGGCGCCTGTAGTCCCAGCTACTCGGAGAGGCTGAGGCAGAAGAATGGCGTGAACCCAGGAGGCGGAGCTTGCAGTAAGCCCAGATTGCGCCACTGCACTCCAGCCTGGGCGACAGAGCGAGACTCCGTCTCAAAAAAAAAAAAGACATCATTTTAAAAATGAAAAGACAGGCCACAGCCTGGGAGAAAATATTTGCAAATCACATTTCTAATTAAGGACTTATATCCAAAAAGCATAAAAAATTCTTACAACACAATAAGACAAACAACACAATTAAAAATGGGCAAAAGATTTGAAAAGGCCTTTTATCAAAGACGATATATGAATGACCAAAAATCACATGGAAAGCTAAGGAACATCATTAGTCGTTAGGGAAATGCAAGTGAAAATCATGAGATACCACTATATATGTATTGATAATAATCTAAAAGTCTAACAATGCCAAGTGTTGGCAGGGATATGGAAAAACTAGAACCCTCATACACCGTTGGTGGGAATGTAAAGTGGTACAGTCATTTCAGAAATAATTTGTCAGTTTCTTAAAACGTTAAGCATAGAGTTATTGCATGACCCCAAAATTCCACTCAGCAATGTACCCAAGAGAAATGAAAATATGTCCCCACTAAGAGTTTAAATAGTCATAGCAACAGTATCCACAATAGCAAAAATCTGGAAATAAATGAAATGTTTATCAGTGATAGGATGGATAAAGAAAATCTAATACATCCATATAAAGGAATACTGTTCAGCAACAAAAAGGAATGAACTACTGATACATGCTAGATGGAAAAACATTATGCTACATGAAAGAAGTCAGACACAAAAGAGTACACATGGTATGATTCCATTTATATGACATTTCTAGAAAAACACAAATCTATAGAGGCAGATAACAGATAGTATGTGTTGGGGGCTGAAAGTTGGAGTGGGATTGATTGCATGTGCACAGGAGAGACCTTTTGGGGTTGATAAAAAAATTTTTTTTTGAGATAGGGTCTCACTCTGTTGTCCAAGCTGGAGTGCAGGGGTGAGATTCCAGCTCACTGCAGCCTTGCCCTCCTGGGCTCAGGTGATCCTCCTACCTTAGCCTCCCAAGTAGCTGGAACCAAGGTGCATGCCCCCATTCCCAGCTAATGTTTTTCATTATTTTTGTAAAGATGGAGTCTCTCTGTGTTGCCCAGGTTGGTCTTGAATTCCTGGCCTCAAGTGATCCTCCCACCTCTGCCTCCCAAAGTTTTGGGATTACAGGCATGAGCCACCTCTCCCAACCCAGATGAAAATATTTCAAAAGTGGATTGGGGCGATGGCTGCAAAACTTTATAAATTTACTAAAAAACCATTGAATTGTCCACATATTATTGGTGAATTTTATGGTATGCAGATTATACTTCAATAAAACTGTTAAAAGTATTAAATCTCTCAATTTAAAAATGTTCTCAACTAATTCAAATTCTTAAAGAACCTATGTGGGGAAAAACAATGCCACAAGTCTGTAGGTGAAAAGCCCTGGGACTGCCTATTTGCAACCTCAGTGCTAGGTGGCAGGAATAGAAATTTGAATAAAATACAATCCTTGTCCCCCCGGAGTTTAAGATCCAAAGGGAGAAAATGGAAAAATAACGTTACAAAACCGTATGATACTATGAGTGGGATGGTATGGGCGTCCCAGAGAACTCCTGGCTCTGACTGGAGTGGGACAGTTAGGAGTCGCACAGAGGACGTGACACGGGAGCTGGGTTTTGGTGGGTAAGTAGGAATTCGGGAAACTGCAGGTGTAGGAAGTGGAGAAAAGGAGTAGGTGACATTTCCAGACAGAAGGAACAGAATAGGCAAAGGCTGGGAGGTGTGAAAAGTCAATTCTCTTTCTGAGAACTGGGAAGGTTGGAGACAGGGTACACATGCAGAAAAGAAAGTGCAGGAGAGGAAGCCAGGGACCAGATCAGGAAGGGCTTGGTAGGCTGTATTGAAGTTTTTAGATAAGGGATTTATCAGGATTTATTTGTTGCAAGAACAACATGGACATGCTTCTTTTGGCCTAAATTAGACTTTGCATATTTTGGCAAGATCATATTGCACACATTAAAAAATATTCATTAATATACTGCTTACTGTATGCCAGCCTCTGTTCTAACACTTTATATAAACTCAATCTCATCAACTCTGGTTCTCAAACTCTAACCTGTCTCAGAATCACCTGCAAGTCTTAAAACAGAGAAATCAGAGTTTCTGATTCAGTAGGTCTGAGGTGGAACTGGAAAATCTGCATTTCAATCCAGTTCCCAGGAGAAGCTGATGCTGCTAGTCCAGGGAGCACACTTTGAGAACCACTGCTTTACATCAAACTTATAAGAAAGGTATTATTATCATCACTGTCTTTCTCATTTTACAGAAGAAACATATACAAGGTTATGCAACTTTCCCAAAGCCATCTTGCTCTTAGCAGTAGAGATGGGGTTAAATGTCAATGTCTGTCCTATCTTCTAGTTCACTGGTTGCAAACAAGCAGAGTTAAGGACTGGCATTTCCAATTCTTGTTTGCAACTATCAAAAATATCACACAGACACACACACACACACACACACACACACACACACACACACACACACACACACACACACACACAGGACCTTAACTGACATCTGAGATAAAAGAGTAGAAGATGTTAACTGATGCCAATAGGGTGGTGAAGGAGTCTTTGAGGAACTCTTTAGGTCATTCCAATTAAGTATTATTTTGATCCTACTGGAGTGAAGCCAGGATCTAGAAATGCACAAGTATAAATGTATGAAATAACTAATTAAATATGTAAAAGGAAATCTTGTTAAATAAAATGTCACAACTCAAAATTGAACTGTGTACGAATATTCAATGTCTGTTGTTTTAAATACATTTATTTTAAAATTTGAAATAAATTACAAAAACTAACAATATCCAGAGAAGATAACCTTGTTACATATGCTGCTTTTGGGGTTCCAAAGATGAGAATGACAATTCTTTCATCAATCTGCTCAATTTTCACATTTTGATCTGATTTGTAGCACCTCCCTGGTTTCCTTCCAATAAACAACATCTTCCTTAAACTGGTGGCATTATGTTATTTTTGAGATCTGAATCACAGAGACTGTAATACAAGCATGCACGCTTCATCTTGTCGTTTTGTAGAACGCTGTACATCTAATTAAAGCTTCTTACAGGTCCATAAAAAGACCCAACACTAAAAAAGCAGTGTGTTGGAGAAAGCCCCAGGGCAGAGTGGAAAAGGAGTTTCTTCATTAACTATAAGCACATTTGCTTAAATTCCAAGTTAAGTAATACTATTAATTTGTACTTGAATATTTTAAAATATTGCCCAAGTATAATGAGATCATGTCACCACATTTATGGTGTGGAACCAAAAATGGGTCACATTCTTGCCAGCAGCACTTCAGCTACCCAAGAAATACTGGGGATGAATAAATGATTTACCATGTGGTCAGTACTGCGTCCTTCTCTAGAAGAGTATTGCAGCCAACTTCATTTAAATCAATTTATTATTTTGCCCTTTTTCATTTGTTTTGCTATTTTATGCCTTGTTTTCCTCAGAAAATTTATTCAAAACCTAGTTAAACAGCAGCAATATAAATACTTTATTTTTCAAGAGCTTATATATTATTGTCATTGTTCTGTAGTTACTGATATAACTCAGAGACTACAGACCCAGGGGTGGAGGCCTTCGCCCACTGGAAATCCCTTGGGAGACCATTACAGTGGTATTTTCTCCCTTTAGTTGGCTACAGAGTTCCCTGAATAGTGATATCTCCCTGAGGAGAAAAGTGCATGGTCTTCCTGATTTCTAGCAACAAAGGAACAAATTCTACAAACCCAAGTTAGAAGCTCTTGCTTAATATGCTGCTACAGTTACGATTTCCATGTCAAAATGAGATGACTCTTTTATGGTCTTTTCAGGTCAGAGTGATCCCAGGTAGGACCCTAAGGCGCAGAGGCATAATCTGAGGCTTTCCCTGGTGCTCTCCCACCACCTGATGCAAGGGTATTAGGGTAACTGGGAGTCCCCCTTGATCAGAAAACCCTATGTTATTACCCTAAGAATCAAACTGTTTGCACCTCCCAACAATCCACTCCTGCTTCCCAATCATCTTCAGTCATGCAAAGTTGATGCATAGAAGCTAAAAGGCTTTTGACATGTGCAGGTCAACAGAGATTTGCTAAAACCATCTAGATTTCTCTTCGCAGTCCAGTCAATTCAACCAAGCCTGCAGCATCTCCGCAGCTCTTCTGGCTTGTGTCCTTCTTTGCTAGGGGTCCTTTCTTGGGGAAGGGTGGACACAACGTGGGAACAGAAGGGGAAAAGCAGGTTGAAGAAATCTGGCGTCTGGTTCGTTGGTGCTCCCTTCCAGGAAACCTGAAGAGCTGGTCTCTATTGCACGCCATGCTTCCAGGGGTGGGAGTCGGGAGTCCCCTCCCACCCTCTGCGGCCATCCCTAAGCTCCCTTCCAGAGGAACCTGGCCTAGCGACCGTACCACTGAACCATCCAGGGCTATGGTTAATGCCCGGCGTGTTTTGAATCTCTGACTTCACGTGCTTTGATATGTCCCCACGACCGTTTACTTTTCTATGCTGTTGCCAGAGGCTGCCTAGCAGGGCCTGTGCCTCTCGCTGACCTTTAAGGCCAGCACCGCATTCAGATGTTGGGCTTTTCCAATTTTGCTTAAATAACAACGAAATCAACAGAATTTTTTCAAATTAGAGTCCTAGTGAGAAGAAACTACAGGGAAAAAAATCATATTATGTATATATATGTATATACATATGTGTATGTGTGTATATATATGTATTTTTACAATTTTTTAATCCTTGTTTAAACCTGGGCGGGAACCAAAGAGTAAAGCGCGTGCGGCTCCCTGCCCCCTGCCGCCAAGACGCAGTCCTGTACAGACGCGGTCCCTTCCCTCCGATTTCCCCTGACAGCTCGCGCTACTTTTTCCCGGCCATTGTTCCGTGTCCCTGGTGCTTCCTCCTCCCCCGTCCTCCATCCTCCTTGGGCGCCTTGCCCGCTTGGTCCCGCCAGCCGCCGCAGCCCCGACTCGCCGGGGTCAGAAAGCCGCCAGGGTGTCCTCCAGCAGCCCGAGCGCCGGCCGCAGGTGCGCGCCGCCCCGCCCTGCCCTTCCCGTGGTCCCGCCCCAGCGCTGACGTCACAGCAACGCGCATCCCGCGCAGGCGCAGCTAGCCGGCACCCCCTCCCCGCGGCCGGCAGCCCGCTCGGTATTATGATTAGCGCTGGGTGCGGGGTTTCGGCGGCCGAGAGGGAGTTGTCGGCGCCGCGGCCGCTGCGGACGGACGCTCGCCTGCCGGCTGAGGTAGGGGCGAGCGCGGAGCGCGGCGGGGCGCGGCGGCCGTAGGCATGGGTTCGGGGGCGGCCTCCGCCGCCTCAGTAGCCTCCGCTGCTGCCGGGCTGGGCGCCCGGGCCGGGGCGCTCCCCGCAGGCGGAAAGTAAGTTGCGCTCTCGGCGCCGGCCGCAGCGCGCGGCCCGGGAGGACGCGGGGCCCGGGCTGCGGCGGCCCGGACCCCGCGGCGCGGCCTGGCGGCGGGGCGGCGGCGGGGCCCGGCGGGAGCCGTCACTGCGGCGGCGGCCGCGGTCGCCTGGAGGCCCTGCCCTTGCGGCCGCGGCGGGATTGCGGCACCTCGGAAGGCGCCCGCATCCCCGCGCCCCACCCCGGAGCGGGCCGAGTGCGGCGCCCGCGGGGCCCCGCGCCCTGGGCGCTCGGTAGGGTGTGTGTTCTTTGAATGCGTTTTCCCCTTTCAGAGGACTGTAGAAATCCGGCCTCAGCAGGAGGGTTCCGTGGTCAAACTGCTTTACAATAGAGTGGGGATGTTGTCTGTAGAGAAAGGGCAACGGGGTAAGGAAAGAGGAGCAGTGCCATTCCCGAGGGAGAGCTAGAATTTTGCGGACTGAGAGACTGGGAAACCTCCGTTCTTTTCCATAGTCATCGCCTGTTGATTTCTTTCTGGACCATTTTACAGGAACCTTCCTGCCTTTTACTTGGACTTGGTTTGCAGGAAAGTGGCAGCCTTTTATCTGCGGGGTTCTGGGAGCTGTGCTATTTGTAACTGTTGGATCGCATACAATCCAGTAGCTTCATAGGGAGTTTCAGGCTTTGGGGAGAATTTAGCAGTGAAGTTCCTAAATCTATAGTGGTCTGAGGATATGGGACCTTTCAAACTGTCATGTTACTTTCCACCCCCCTTCCCTTTAATTATGTGCATTCTCGAAGTCTTAGGAACCGTGGTAAAGTTGACTTAATGCGTTAAACATTTTGTCAGGTTTTAAGGTGAAGCATGGCTTGCAAGTGTTGGACATCCTGTTGAATCTCCACCAAATTCCTATCAAACATGAAATGCCTCAGTTTGGGCTCCTTGTATGGGATTGGAGCACTATGTCCCAAACCAGTCTTTAACTTATCAGAATATATATAGCAGTGTACTTTAAAGCCCGGGTTGTCAAGGCTTATGTAATCAGTTTGTTAATTTATAATCTCGTTACATTGCTTTCCAGATTTATAAAATAATTCCCTTAAGGAAATCTGTCCTCAGCGTCTGCTTAAATATTTCTCTTGGAATTGGATTCCTGAAGAGGAATGTACTGTACAAGTGATGATTAAAGCATACTAATTAGACAAGTTTCTTTTTTTAAAGAACACTAAATACCAAATTTTTAATCTGATTATCTGTGTAATTGTCCTTGAGAGGAGAACAGGTGGACATTCCCATTTTACAGAACTAGAAATGAGAGAAATTACGTGACATTCCCAAGGTCACATATTGAAGCAGTGTAGAAAGTCAGGTGCACGGTGCTAACTTTTTATAATATTCTCATCCTGAAGGCTTTTCAGGCAGGAAACTTTCAGTGCCACCTTTCAATTTTTTTTAAAATTTGTATAATCAGTTTTTAATTGTTCATTTTGTGCACAAAAATTACTCTCACCGTATTTTTTAATAATTCTGAGTATCTTTTTTCTGTTTTATTGCAGTAAGATCCATTAGTCTAAAACATGCTAGAACTCAGAAGTTGTACTAATTTTATTTTTCTAGACCAGAAGTATAGATTGGGGCTTTATGGTTTAGATTTAATCACATAATCCTAAAAGAAAGGCTTTTAAATGTCCTTATTAAAATTGTAGGGCTTTCATGATATTTTTACTGGTCACAGGAAATACTGTTCATCTGAACTTCACTGTGAGTACTTCCCTCATATAGAAAGTGAAACTAAATAGAAAAATATTTATTTCTGGAGATACTGAGCAGCCATGGTTCTAAGTACTGGTATAAATAAGACATGATTTCTTCCCTGTAGCAGCTTGTCTAATCCTAAGAGCTCTTTACACTGCCCAAGAAGAAAAGGGTACAAATGAACTTTCCATAGGCCAGAATCTTAGGAATTAAAAAAGTAGATGAGAAACTCTAGACTTAATGTAACTGCATCCCAGCTGTTTGCTTAAAGATAGAGTGTTTATAACTAAGATACTTTAGTAAGAAAACTGTTATTCAGAATTCAGGTATTTCCCAGTGTATATGTATGTGCAGGTAAACTTAGAACAGCTTAGGTGGAAAAATTGAGTGGATCCTAGCAGTTCTGAAGATAAACTTAACCTTTGATCATTTATTCATGGAATGTTTGTGTGTCTCTTTTGGGGGCCCTAGGGTAGAGGGAGGGCAGCAGTAGAAAAGTGAATAAAAACTAGTTCCTGACTGTAGGTTCTTAGAAGCTATTGGGGAACACCAAGGTAAACAATAACAGTACGAACAGATGAACTGTGGTGAGGCATAGGGAAAACCCAGCAGAAGCACAAGGATGGCGGCAGTGAACAACCTGACATGGAAATGCTTCACAGAGGAGGTGATGGTTAAACTGGTCTTGAAGGATAGGAAGAATTCCCAGGCAGAGAAAAAGGGAAAAGGCTCAGAGGGTTCAGGGAGGGTGAGAAGACAAGGTCAAGTGGTGGGTGGGAGAAGAACATAGATCCAAGTGGGTGAAAGGGAGTTGAGAAGGCGGAGACAATACAACTGTTCTTTCCTTAAAGCCTTTGAAAGGAAGGAGAGAAATGGGGCAGTTGCTTTGGGGGATGGAGGAGAAGGTTTTTGGTCAGGTGTTTGTTTTGTTTTGTTTTAACTTTGGGAAGAGCTGGTATAAAATTCCTCAGATTTAATGGCCTCACGAGTGAGCACTGGAACTGTGTTGTCTGCTCTGGATAATCCAGAGCTATGTCATTGATCCTCATCTGCTTTTCCGCACATCTGCTTTGGGTTGTGGCTCTGTGTCTCATGGGAAACCATTTCTTGCTGGTGGTAGGGAAGGAACCTGTCTAAAGAGGATTCCTGCTTTGCCCTCTCTGAACATTTATTTCTCTGCTGTCACTTCCAGAGCCTCCTGAGAGTCTGCTTTGGCATCCCCAGCATTTGGCTTCTGCTCAGGTAGGCTCTTCCATGGCAAATCAGGCCTCCTTCCCTTTCCTTTCACTATTATGCCCCCTAGTCTGCTGCCATGTGGCTACTCAAAAGTTACTTCAGACTCAGAGGTCATTAGTTGTTCATCTAACGTGTTTTAAGTTTTGGAGTATCTTCAGGCCCAAAGCAAGATTAGGTCTATCTGTACATCTAAACACATACCCTCTTGACTAATATTTGCCTGGACCGTTTAATGTAGGTTATGACAAAAATGCTCCAGGAACCTGGATTACACAACATAACGGTGGTCAAATCGCAGCCTCACTGGGCCTCAATTTCTTAGTTGTTGTCATGCAGTTATCTCTCTTAAACCCATAAAACTGTCAGCTCTTTGAAGGCAGAGACTACTTCTTTGATCTCTACATTATCAGACCCAAGTAATGCCGGCTACATAGTCTGTACCAAGAAGTGTCTTGGTGAAGAAGGTTAAAAAAACTAATCTTTAATTTGTTGATTTTATCAGCCTGTTATGGAAACCACACCCTTTCTAATAAAGCTGAGTTGGATTTGAATTGTTTTTCAATCATACAATTTTAGAACTAGAAGCAAAACCTCTACTCTCTGCTAGCATGTTGTGGATGTTCCTGTCCTGAAAGTCCAGTCTGAGAGAATGGCATCACAAGCTACCACTCTCCGCTAGACTCATTCTGGATTTCTCCCTCTGCTTAGCCTCCTGTGCATTGAGTTCTTGGATTCTACTTCCAAAATGTGTCTCCTCCACAACATCCTTATCATCACTGCCTGTATACCAGCTGCCCTCATTTTTAAGTCTTTAAGTAATTTACCTGGAGACATTTTCAGTTGTCTGTGTACCTGTCTTCTAGCTCTATTCTTGCCCTTTCAGTCTGATCTTCACTTTGCTGCCAGAGTAATTTGTTAAACCATCATCTCTGATTGCCATTCTGCTCAGGATTTTTCTTGAGCTCTTTTTTTTGGCTCTTTATGCTAGCCTTCACATTTGTTCATTTAATAAAATATATCTGTATATTTTGAGTAGATGCTATACTTCGCAGGCCCAGGGATAAAAAACTAAATAAAATGAACACGATCCTTACGTGAACTGAGCCTGTCATTTAGTTTAGTGGGGGACACAGATTATTAACCACACAGTCACACACATAATTATATGACCTCACATTTGTGATAAGCATCATAATGGCAAAGGACACAGTGCTGTGAGTGAGTATAGGGAGCTGGTATGTGCAGGGAGTTGGGGAGGGCAAGGGGATGGTCAGGGAGTCGTCCTTTAAGCTGGGCCCTAGAGCATGGGTAAGGGCTAGCCTAGACCTAAGAAGTAGAAATTGATGAATTATATGGAATACAAGACCCTCTGGGTATCTGGTTCTTACCTACATGCCTGACCTTGTCCCCTACGCTCTGCATATATTGTTGTCTGAGTCACACTAAACTTCCTTGGGCCTCTTTCCTGAAAAGCCTCTTCCTTACTCTTGCCAGTTTCAGTTCTTAGCCCAAACACACAAAAATTATTTCTCCAGAATGCTGTCTGTGGCATTCTCCAAGGCAGATTTAGGAGAAAAGAACACCTCTTTTTGCATATCTGTTCCCGTAAGAGACTGTGAACAAGTTGAGACAGGGACCTTCCTAGTATCCAGTACAGGTGTTTAGGGGCCAGTTTGTTGGGCCAATAGGGGATAAGGTTACTGATAAGAAAATGAGATGGAGAACTATATATACAACCCCTCTCAAATACTGTAATCTCGTGGGAGGGAGGCCAGTTCTAAAGTTAGGGGGATAAAATCCTTAGGTGATTTGTATTCTACTCACACCCTGCTAATATATATTATCCCATTTAGCTTTCACAATAGCTGTCCAAGGTGGTGATTATCTTTATTTTATCAAGACATGCCTTTTCATAGAAATTGAGTAACTTGTTGGGCTGTAGATCCTGTGGTACTCTTTCCACTGTGCTGTCATGCCACTCTGCATATGTGCTTAATAAATGAATTCTGATCATTCCTGAAGTGTACCTCTATGGTGAAGATAATAGGAAAAGTTAACTGTGTGGTACTTTGAAATGTGGAATCTTAGGACTGTTATCCTAGCTCCTCCTCTGATGTTCCCTCACCCCCATATGTACACACACACTTAGGTTATTATATTGTCTTTTACTCTGTTGCATAGCTAGGGGAATAATAATCAAATTTGCTTTAATACTTAGCTATGTTGGTTCTTCTATATTGGAGACATTGTAGATATTTTAATATAAGTTTTACTCTTACAGTATGATTTTAATATAAAGTTCATTTTAGACTTAGGACAATATACTAACAAATATTCGTAGACAGATTATTAAGCTAGAGTGTACTATATTCATGGATCTCTTTTTAAAATAGCTGTAATATTATACAGCCTTTTTATTTAATAGTGGACAAAAAACAGAGTGATTACCTTTTTTTTTTCAGAAACTTAAAATATTTAATTGATGTGTAACTTAAAAAGAAATAAGTTTTAGTGATCTGTTGCACCGCATGGTGATCACAGTCAACAATAATGTATTGTACATCTTTAAATTGCCGAAAGAGTAGATCCTTAACATCCTCAACACACAAATGTGGTAAGTAGGTAAGGTGAAGGATTTGTTTGTGAGCTTGATTGAATCTTTCTACAGTGTATACGTAGATTGAAACAGGAGTGATCGTATTTTAAAGTTTAGCTTTCTGTTTTACCTCATTTTTTGCATGTTAAACAGTTCTCCTTTATTGGCATAAAGTTTTATGAATGGTACTAAAGAAATTTGGAATGAGAATATTCAGTCTACAGTTTCAGGGCTTGGTTTTTGTCCTTTGCTTTTCTATTTTGTGAGTGTTTGCTAATCCTCTTGTGAGGAAAATGCTTTTTCAGAAACATGGAAAGAGTATAATTTGCAAAATACATCAAAGTTACAGTTTGGGAAAGAAGAAAGGACAATGTTTTTAAGGAGAAAATAAAACCTGCTTTAATTTTACCTGAGTTACTTACATGGTGTTGGCCGGGGAGGAATCTTGGTGTCACAAAATAGTATGCAAACAATTGTGTGAAGTTATTTTCAAGGGGCCCTTCCATTTTTAGATGACCAATAATTGCTTCAGCCTGTTTTATGAATGGTTATTTTCCTGTAACTTCCTTTCTCAACTTAAGATGCAGTTTCTAAACATTTCAAAAAGTTTTAAATGGAATTATTTGTTCATAATGTTTATTAGATGAGTCTTCGGTGGTCCTAGGGAATTTCTTCCCCTTAAGACAGCTAGAGCAGGTAACTTGCACAGGATATCAGAATTGGAGGAACACCAGAAATGTCAAAATAGATTAATTTTACTGTCTTTGTTTTTCTTTGAATTAGAAAGGAGTTAGGTAAAAGCTTCGTATTGTTTAAGGGAAAAAGAAGCAAGGCTCAGGGGTTGGTGAGGGCTAGAATCCAACCCAGGCAACTCTTAACTGGGTGTAGGACCTGGACAAAGTGAGTTTTTAACCTCATTGGCCCTGCTTTTTCATTTGTAAAATGGGTATCACTCTTAAGGAATTAAATGATATACTGTAAAAAGTGCAGTACATACATAGATTCCTAGAAATTAAAATCTGTTTTCTCATTTTGAGACCTGCATTCAAACAAAACTGGAATTCTAATGGGCAACTGTGGCAGCAAAAGACATTTTAAAAATTAGAAATAAGACAAAAGCCATGGTTTTGCTTTACTCATTTCTGTATAAACCTGTTTAGGTTAGTAATAGATTTTTAGTAGTATGTATATGGGCGATAACGAGAGAGATCTATTAAGCCACAACAAAAATGTAGTGTTTTATGGAACTTTGTAGTGAACAATGAACTTTTAAAATTTGTTTGAATTCTCTAATAAGCTTATTTCTGTGTTGCTTTCATGTTAATATGTAAAGGATTTTCCTCTTCCATTGAGGCTCTTTGATGAGAAGCTTTTCCTATGCATTTTTTATTCTTTAATGACACTTTGACTAAACTTAAGTATAATTCAAACACAGATATGTGGTGAATTAGTTAGTATGGCAAATTTTCCATTTGTTTTGTCCAGCACAGTTGCTTAAATGATGAGCCATTAGGTATTCTTCAGAATCAGCTCCCTCTCTTAAAGTTTATCTCACACCCCCAAATCATCACTTCACCTAAACTGGTGTTCTCCTTTCCTAAGCTAGCCAGCTGTAGGCACTCTTACTTTGTTGCTTGTTTACCCTACTTTCAGGAATGGTGTTCCTCTACTCCTGTTGAAGGATAAGCCCTGGTCTGTGGGCTGCCCCTGTCCTTGGTGAGCCTGCCTTCTATAGTGTCCTCTATTCTTCCTCTGACATGCCTCACCTAGGCTCACTTGTATAATTATTTCTCTTTTTATATGTGGATACTATTTTCTTTTCTTTTCTTTTTTTTTTAAGTACTGGGATACATGTACAGAATGTGCAGGTTTGTTACATAGATATACATGTGCCATGGTGGTTTGCTGCACTGTAGATCCTGTTTTCCTAAATCATTTTTAAGATTCGAATGGACGGGGACTGTGTTATATCCTGTACAGTTAAGGCTTAAATTATTTGTTAATGAAAATGACTTAGTGTTTCTGTTATTTAGACTGAAGCAGTTGCATACCTTTCTTTCTTTTCTTTTTCTTTTTCTTTTTTTTCTTTTGAGACAGGCTCTCGCTTTGGCTCCCAGGATGGAGTGCAGTGGCTGATCTCGGCTCACTGCAACATGGACTCTTGAGCTCTGGTGATCAGCCTGCCTCAGCTTCCCAAAGTGCTGGGGTTACAGGTGTGAGCCACCATGTTGGGCTGCATACCCTCTTTCTCAGAGGGAGTAAATATTTCATTGAATATGCCTTGTTTATTAACATTACATAAATAGGCATTAGATAGTATAGTACGCAGTGTATTTTCAGAAAAATTGGTGTATTTCATAGATCTCTTAATGGAAAAGTAAATGGAATGAATAGTTATGTACAGAAAGTAAAAAATTGAGTAGCCTCTGCCTTTCCTGGAGTAGAAAAGCAGCACATATGCACTGTCAAAAATTTTAAAAGAAAAGCATAAAGAGAAAAAATATCCTGTAATCTTACTAATTTAACATTTTAAGTTTTTAAAATATATACATTCATACAGATTATATGCTTTTTAAGAAAGATTGGGACAGGCCGGGTATAGTGACTCACGCCTCGTAATCCCAGCACTTTGGGAGGCCAAGGCAGGTGAATCACTTGAGGTCAGGAGGTCGAGACCAGCCTGGCCAATATGGCAAAACCCCGTCTCTACTAAAAAAAAATATTAAAATTAGCTGGGTGTGGTGGCATGTGCCTGTAATCCCAGCTACTTGGGAGGCTGAGGCAGGAGAATTGTTTGAACCTGGGAGGTGGAGGTTGCATTGAGCCAAGATCGTGCCACTGCACTCCAGCCTGGGTGACAGAGTGAGGCTCCGTCTCAAGAAAAAAAAAAAGATTGAGATTATATGCTGTGAAATTTGGTGTATACAATTTTTTTTAAACTTAACATTCTGTTGTGATACTTTCCCCATGAAATTTAATAGCCTCAAAATATGGTGGCGTACTGTTAACGTTGGGTATATTATGTTTTGTTTAACCATCTCCTTATTGTAGACCTTTAGATTATTTGATTTTATTTTGCATGTATAAATATCACTGAACATTGTTGAATATAAATATTTGTCCTCATCTTTCTTTGAGACATGAATCTAGTAGTAAGATAATTGTCAAGGATATTAATTATTTTAAGGCTCTTGAGACAGATTGAGTATCTCTTGTCTAAAATGCCTAGCATCAGAAGTGTTTTGAATTTTGTCAGATTTTGTAACATTTGCAATATATAAGATGGGACCCAAGTCTAAACATGAAATTAATTTCTGTTTCATTTACACCTATACATACATGCTAAAGGTAATTTTATACCCCATTTTTAATAATTTTGTGCATGAAACAAAGTTATTACTGCATTTCCTCTCAAAAACTAATAGAAACTGTGATTGGTCACATAAGGGTTTTTTTTACTTGTGGTGTCTTGTTGGCACTGAAAGTTTCAGATTTTGGAGCATTTTGGATTTCATATTTTCACCTTAGGGATGCTCAACCTATACACATATTGCCAAATTGTTTTTCAGAAAGGTAGCTTGCTTGCAGTCCCACCAGTGTAAGAGAATCCCTGGAATGAGCCTGTCTTTGAGTCAAAGTCAGTGAAATGTTAGGTGCCAGTATATTGGTTTATTGATTAGTTTTTTTTTTCTGTTTCACAGTTCTTTTTTTGACCATTTTTTAATGATCACTTTTATCAAAATATTAGGAGGAATAAAAAGATGGTAGGGAGTTAAAGTGAGTTTTGACAGTGTTAATAAAAGCTTTAGATCAGAGGAGATTTAGATTATTAAAATTCTCCATAACTTAATATTCTGTTTTCCTGGGCACAATAAGTAATTGTGGGTTGGCTTTATTTATTTTGGAGTAATTTCTATACACCGAGCGTTTGTTTAAGTCATTACTTATTACGTGAACACTTAATGCTGGAGTTGTCACCATGCTAATTTTTAAGTCCTACTTACCCGTAGGTAGAAATGATGACATGCTTAGCATTTTTCATCACTTTAACAAGAGGCAGAATCTGTTTAGGAATTTCAACTTATTATCTGTGTTGCTGGTCCAAGTCGTGTGGCTTGGATGTTAATCTCTTCCTCTCTACAAATACTAAGTACTGTACATCAGTTAATGATTTGCCTAACTCCTGAATACATTCAAATTCCTTGATATATGCTGGACTGCAGCTTATTTTTCTTAGAGGAAATAAAGATTACGTAAACCAGTACTTCAAGGATTCTGCATTGGCAACCAAATCATTGCCTCAAGAAACTGGAACAGGCTTTTCACCATGACATTCCTAGTCCCCTCAGCGGGGCCCCTAGTCCATCAAATTGATGAAAACGAAGAACATACTTTAGTAGGCAGCTACCTTGTCTTGGAAAATGCTTTCTTAGAGACTTAGGAGTACAAATTGCCCGAAAGAACATTTCTAATAATAAATGACTTTAATCTTTTAATTTGTAGATCCCATCTTGATTCCGTCCAGCGATTGCAGACTGATAACTGCATAACCACATAGTAATATAACCAATCCAGTGAAAAACTCTGGATTCTTCTACAACTTAGGACCTATTGACCTGTTTATGGTTCTTATCTTTGGTTTATAGCTTATATTAATAACTCCTAGGAGGAGGCATGCTGTCCTTAAAAAGTGAAATATTGTTTACTTTTTTTTTTTGTTTTGAGACTGAGTCTCGCTCTGTTGCTCAGGCCGGAGTGCAGTGGCGTGATCTCTGCTCACTGCAATCTCCACCTCTTGTGGTCAAGCGATTCTCCTGCCTCAGCCTCCCGAGTAGCTGAGACTATAGGCCCATGCCACCACGCCCAGCTAATTTTTGTATTTTTAATAGAGATGGGGTTTCAACATGTTGGCCAGGCTGGTCTGGAACTCCTGACCTCGAGTGATCTATCCGCCTCAGCCTCACAAAGTGCTGGGATTACAGGTGTGAGCCACCATGCCTGGCCAAAATATTATTTACTTTGAATAAAGAAAACAGCAGTGGTGACTGCATGATAGGGTTGTGTTTATTTTGCTTGACTAAAGGTTATTCCTGGAAGACTTAGTTTACTGTCTTCCTTTCAGCCTATACCATTTTTAAAATTTTAGCAGTAAAATCAGGTTGGTAATATCATTGAGAGAGTGTTAGTTCCTCTACTTAAGTTGGTTTTTCTATAGATGTACAGTTTGGTCTACTATTTCTCAGGAGTAAGGATTACAGTTTTCGTTTCTTGGTATTTGTAAAATATACCAGATAATTTCTGTGTGTAAGAAGCTTAAATGCAGTTTTAGTGTAGCTTTGCAAAAACTCAACTTTTAGTTGTCTGTATTAGATGGATATACTGGCATATATATATATATATTTTTTTTTTGTTGTTGTTGTTTTTAAGCATTTAATATGTTTGAGAGGAATATTGGTCATCTGATTTTGGAGGAAAACATATTCTAAATAAAATGTTTATTATATATAAGCTATAGAAATAGTACGATTTTTGTGCACAGCCCTTTTTGTTCAACTCCTCTACTTTCTCATGCCATGGATTGGTTCAGAGTGGTATCCAGGCAGAGCTGCCTTTGTTGAGCATACTGTTTTGTCCCTACCTCTCTCTAAGAGGTGTGAGGAAGAGGCATTTGTTTGATGTACAGATGAGACTGCAATGGTGATGATGTTGAGGAAAACCTAAAAGTGAGTTTTAACAAGAATAACAGGGTGAATTCCAAATTGATAGTAGGTTTAACAGAAGCTGGTTCTACAACTGTTTTCAGCAGCTTGCAAAACGTGTGTAGGGCCACCCACACTTCCTTCCTCTTCTCCAGCCACACCCACATGCTTCAGTTGCTTCTGCTGTCTTCAGTAGGAGAACATCAGTATATTCTTGCAGCACATAACAGTACTTGTTTCTCAGACACAAGTTTTTATATTATGAGCACTCTTGGCAAGTTGGCCTATTTCATTTAGGTCCAGCCTAGTTATATGCCTGTGCTAAATAAAAAGGTTGCTTTAGAATGGCCTATCTAGTGGTTGCTGTGTAAAAACATGTTATCTTAGCTGTACAGTCATTTAAAATATTGATCTAGAAGAACTTAGTGCATGGGAAAATGTTCAGTTTATAAAATAGAGGAAAAAGTAGTTATCAAACTTCATGTCAAAAATCTTAGCTTTGTAAAGAACTGTAAGTATAGAGGATGTACACTCGGACCTGATGAGAAGTCATCCTAGATGAACGTATAGGTGATTTTTATTTTCTTTTTTGTGCTTTTATGCATTTTCTAAACTTTCTAAAGTGAAAGTCTTGTATTAACTTTTCCAACTTGTTTTTTGGAGAGAAGTATTGTGAAAATAGTTACAAATCTCTTTTTACCCTGACATCCCCCCAAGCTCTTAAGTATTATCCCCATTTTATTTTTTAAAATTGTGTCTGGCCATATATTATAAATAGAAAATAATTTGAAAGAATCTATACCAAAATGTAAACAGATGTTATCATAAAGGGTGGATAAGGGATTTATTTTTTTAAAATCCCCCCCCCCTTTTACCAATCTGTAAGTTCTAATTGTATTTTTCTCCTGAATTAAACAGATTTTTCTTTCATAATTGTTTTTGAGATTTTCTGTAAGAATATATTTGATGTGAAAAAATGTAAAAGAGTATTAAGTCCTTTTTGAAAAGCTAAATTTGATAGAAAATTATATTAATATCATTTTAAAAGCAAATACTTATATTTTGTGAGATATTTTATTGAAAACTCCCCAGTCTTTGATGCCTAACTAGAGACATTATTTCCTATGTCTTACAGCACTCATTTTCAATTTATTTTAGGAAACTGAACAGCAGTTCAGTTTCTGAACTGGTCTATCTTATGAAAGCAAAAGAGAGATAATAGTTTGGTGAATTCTTTCTCTTGAAGTAGGGTCAGCAACTGAAAGAGTTTCTGCTTGGATGGTGGGAACATCATCTTTGTAACAATGATGGTGATGGTGGTAGCTGGTATTTACAGAATGCTTACTCTGTGCCAGGCACTATTCGAAACACTTTACCTATATTAACTTGTTTGATCCTCACCATATCCTATGAGATTGTTTTCTTATTACTAACATTTTCTAATGAAGAAACTGACCATACAGAGAGGTGAAGGTAACTTGCTGAGTTCCTTTGGCTAGTGATTGGTGACCTGGGATTCAAATGCAGTTGTTGGTCTTTAGAACCAGTACTTATCACTGTACTACCGCACTGCTTTGCCACAGAGACTAGGAATGAAACAGGGGCTGCTGGAAAAAGAGGAGCAGGCAAGGATAGTGGAAGGAGCTACCATATCCCTCTTGGAGCTGAAGGACCAGTCAGGTAGGCATCCCAGGGTTCATCTGTCACTAGATGTGGACCTGTGCCCATGGCTTTGCCAGCCCTGTGTGTGCTACAGAACTGTTGCTCCTCATTCCCTCATTCCTGGCAGGATACTTGCTTTCATATCCAGAGGTCAACCACCTTTCCTCCTCCTTTCACCTGTCCTATCTTGTTTCTTCCATTCCCTTGCACTCCTTTTCTCCCAAGTGCAGTTGAACTTTACCTGGACACCTCTCCCTTTAGTGTATAGTGTAAATTATCATGTTGGTGTAATGTGACTGTTTAGGCCTTTCTGTTATTCATGTAATAGTTCATTTTCATGGAAAGACCTGCAAGGCTACCTCGGTCAGTATTCCCTCATTGTGCCATGAAGTTTTGGATATATGTGATTTGCTCACATTGCTTCTGTTTGTGGTGATAGTTTCTTTGTTACTATCAAGTGGCAGGCCTCTGATGATGAAGGTGTTTTGTGTGATCCCTGATGCTGACATCATAAGTGATTTCCACTTGCCTTCTAGAGGACAGTGTGTTGTAAAGCTTGCCCTCCTTGGCTGCTATAGTGTGAGTGTTTCATGAGCCTGTAGGGGCTCCTAGAGATTGGGTGGCTTTGATGTCAGGCTGAGCATGATTGGAGCTGGAGACTGCTGCTTCTCAGGCAAGTTAAGCCTCATTGTACCTACTATGCAGTTTCATGGGGAGGATTCAGTGAAATGTGAGTTCGGGGCCTGTTGCAGGAGGCATTTAAAAAATGGCAATTGTACTGTTGTTCATTATTATTATTATTATTATTTTATTTATTTATTTTTTTTTTGAGATGGGGTCTCGCTTTGTCACCCAGGTTGGAGTGCAATGGCGCCATCTCGGCTCATTGCAACCTCCGCCTCCCGGATTCAAGCGAGTCTCCTAAGTAGCTGGGATTACAGGCACCCACCACCATGCCTGGCTAATTTTTGTATTTTTAGTAGAGACGAGGTTTCACCATGTTGGTCAGGCTAGTCTTGAGCTCCTGACCTCATGATCCACCCGTCTCAGCCTCCCACAGTGCTGGGATTACAGGCATGAGCCACCGCACCCGGCCTTGTTCATTATTATTTCTTCATTCCAGTGGAATAATTTTTCTGACCTGTCTACCTGGAACAATCTCTATTCACTCTGAAATCCCTGTTTATTAAACATCGCTTAAAGGAGTTGTAATTCACAGGAGGCAGAAGGATAATAGGAGGAGACTGGGTTACTAAAGATAAATTTTACTATTTTTATACATTTGTCTAGATCCAGCCTTAGAGTATATACTTTGACTTTAAGCAAAATAAGCAAATAGAACTAAACCTGAATCTTTTTCTTTATTTTCTTTTAGGAAAAAGAAGCAACTAACAAAACACTGTGATAATAAGGATTATTCAGTATTCAGTTTGCAGGGTATGTCTTGGAGACAGTACAAATTCACCTTTACTTTATATAAGCCACATCTTAACATTCGGCATTGATGTTCAGAATGACTTTTGGGAGCTGCAAGATCCTCAGAGATCAAAAAAAATGATTTAGTTACTTTGTACTCTAACTCAAAATGTACTTAATAGTAGGATTAGACAGTAGACTAGTGTTTAAAAAGATGTTCACTAACAAGGATATTTTTCGTCTAAACTTTCAGTTAATCATTGTGTCCTGTTCTTAGCTATACAATTTAATTGTAGTTTCATAGACTATGGAAAAGGGGTGCTCATAGAAAAAGTAAATTATTTGGTAGTAAGAGTGATTGTTTCACTATAGGGTACTCATTGTGAAGATACCAATTAGATTATTTGCCATAAGCTTGCTGTAGATTAAAAATTATTTCACCGTGCCCTCTTGCTGGCAAAGGTTTGGGAAGAGAAACATTAAGGTTTTTTTTTTGTTTTTTTTTTTTAATTTTTATTTTTATTATTATACTTTAGGTTTTAGGGTACATGTGCACAATGTGCAGGTTTGTTACATATGTGCCATGTTGATTTCCTGCACCCATTAACTCGTCATTTAGCATTAGGTATATCTCCTAATGCTGTCCCTCCCCCCTCCCCCAACCCCACAACAGTCCCCGGAGTGTGATGTTCCCCTTCCTGTGTCCACGAGTTCTCATTGTTCAATTCCCACCTATGAGTGAGAACATGCGGTGTTTGGTTTTTTGTCCTTGCGATAGTTTACTGAGAATGATGTTTTCCAGTTTCATCCATGTCCCTACAAAGGACATGAACTCATCATTTTTTATGGCTACATAGTATTCCATAGTGTATATGTGCCACATTTTCTTAATCAGGTTTAATAGTACTTATCTCTGGGTGTCTGAGGCTCTGAAAAAAGGCTTTTTCATTTATTTTTGTAATAAAACTTTTATTTTCAAAAATCAGATTCGTTTATAAAATCTGATTTATATGTCACTTTCCAGGAACACATTTAAACTAAAATGATAGCTGAAAAGAACAAAGTTTTATAACTTGGGGGCAGCCTGAAGGAATATGTTTTGAAAGCTAAAGTGGCATTTGCAAGCTTATGCAATAGAAACATAGACTTGGGTAGAATTTTAAACATAATTATTGCCCTTGTAATTAATTGAAGTTAAATATTTAAAGATAGTTTCCTGCCCCCCCCCAGAGTTATTATATTTGAAAATTAAATATACCCAAGTTAAAATTTCTTTTGGGGAACTACTGTCCAAATAAAGCAATGTCTTTCAATTTGGATTTTCCTGTTAATCCTGTCATTAAAGTTATTAGTTCAGATGACAGGGATAATATACATATAGAAGAAATTTGTTTCCCCCCTACACACCTAGGCATTGTATCAGTTTCTTATTTAAAAATCTTAATAGTTTAAAAATCTTAATAGCAGGATTAATAGTTTTGGTTCTAAAATCAATTTGCAGACACAGCATAGCATAGTGTTTTAAAGCATGGACTTTGGTGTCAGACAGCCGTGGGTTTCAGTCCCAGCTCTTTTACACACTGGCCATTTGGCCTAGGCCAAGTTACTGTGCCTCAAAAGGGGGTTAATAATTCCTGTCTCTGAAGGGAATTGTGAGGATTGAATGAAGATGATGTGAAGTATTTGGTATGTGACTGGTGTGTAATACTCATTCAGTAAATGATAGTGCTATTTACTACTACAATAATTACTAAAATGCAAAAAATATATTAGTAAACATTAACATTGACTTTTTGAACTTATAATTTACCTTATGTAAATTTTTTGAGGGGGTTCTAGGTATGCGATTCAGATCATTTCTGAAGTGGTATAAATATAAAAGTGACTTTATGCTTCTTTTATAGTTGGTATTTTAACTCTTAAAATGATGTTATCCTAAATGGGGCATTGATTAGAGTGGCCACATGTTTATAAATAATGTGGGCTTTGAAATGTATTAATTAGGTGTGAATCCTAGCTTTTGTAGTTAATGTCACTTGTACCTAGAGCAGCCTATTGCCTTAGCTATAAAAATGAGACCATGCTGACTGGCCAGGCACGGTGGCTCAAGCCTGCAATCCTTGTACTTTGGGAGGCCAAGGCAGGAGGATTGCATGAGGCCAGGAGTTCAAGACCAGCCTGAGCAACATAGCAAAACCCTGTCTCTAATAAAAATAACAGTTTTTAAAAATTAAAAAAAACTTACCTATTATATGTCAAATTTCATTTTTTGGGTTATTTTTATCCAAGTGAACTCAATAATTAATGCTCTTAATATGTAACTGAAAATGTGAAACTGTATATTGAGAGCATTAGAAAAAGCTTCGTCAAAGGGATAGATACTGACTAATGGGAGAGAGCTAGCTATATTCCTTGTTGGATTTTGTTACTCAGTTCTATTAAATGTTGGTCAGAAAAAAAAGTGAGGGTTCAGCCTGTGAGATATAAAGTTGCATCATGTTTTATTTTATACACGTTTGTTTTTCTGAGTCAGTGTCATTTATAAATAGGAACCTATTTCTATTCATTTGTTATAAAAGTTGAAATTTTTAAGTACAGTATGAAATGTGGTTCTTAAAAACCAACTGATCTTTAAGACTTAAATCATCTGTAAGAATGCATGCCTGTTTACTCTTGGAATATAATCACGTTATGCTGGGTTGTGGTTGACAGTTGGAAAACAATCATTAAAAGTCAGCATAACTCCTGAGTACCAGTAAATTAACAAATATTTACTAAGTACCTACTACCACATACCTAGAACCCCCTCAAAAAATTTATATAAATTCAATTATAAGTTTAAAAAGTCAATGTTAATATGTTTACTGATATGTTAAGTACCTACTATGTGCCAGGTGCTTATCCTAAACAGTAGTGATGCAAGAGCAAACAATTACCTCCTAAACATTTTGGAAAAAGTTGCATTTCAAAATTTATAAGACAGTTTTGATTATATGCTATTTGTAAGCACTGTTCTAGGTGTTGGGGGAAAGTAGAAGAAAAAAAAATAGAACCTTAGAATAGAAAATCCCTGAGAACCTGCTACTGTCAGGATAGAGGAGATGGTGTACCCAAATACCTGTAGAATAAGACGACATAGAATAGAGGTGTCCCAAGGTGCTCTGGATTTGAGGAGAGAAGGTAATTCCAGCTGGGAGAGTTAGAGAAACCTTCACAGAATGGATTTTTTTTTTTTTTTTTGCACTTAAAGGAAGTGGTGTTGGTCTTGGGGAAACTGAAAAGTTGTTGGGTTTCTGTGCAAATGTTTATTCTTCGTATTTTCCCTTGTCAACTGTTGCGTTATTTTTTAAGACACTAAAATTCCTTTTAGAAAATGTTTGTTTTTTAAACATGCTTATCAAACTTGCCAGTTTTCTTATTACTGACATCACCAAAAAATTGCTTCCAATGAACTAATTTTTTTTTCAGTTTGCAAAAATTTAATATGGTATTTAAATTCAGCCTTTGTAATATAAAGTCTAAATATAAAAATAGGTTTTATTAATGACCCTGACTCATTTTATATCTCAATTTATTTTCTTCAAGTTTCTCTTAAAATGAAAAAAACAAAAAATGAAGCGATTTTTAAGTTTGTGAAGAAAAGTCACAGAAACTTAATTTTGTTTCTCTTCTTATTTTGTAGATATCCATGACGACATTGAAAATGAATTTTTTGTATTCACCAGATATTCTTCTATGAGAAGATCTATTTCAAACAGTCTAAATATTTTTTCTTCTGTTGGACCAGCATGGCAGGATTTAAGCGAGGGTATGATGGAAAGATTGCTGGATTATATGATCTGGATAAAACTTTGGGTCGAGGCCATTTTGCCGTGGTTAAACTTGCCAGGCATGTCTTTACGGGTGAAAAGGTGGCAGTAAAAGTTATTGACAAGACAAAACTGGACACTCTAGCTACTGGTCATCTTTTCCAGGAAGTGAGATGCATGAAACTAGTGCAGCATCCTAACATCGTCCGCCTTTATGAAGTTATTGACACCCAGACCAAACTGTATCTTATTCTAGAACTTGGGGATGGAGGAGATATGTTTGATTATATAATGAAACATGAGGAGGGTCTTAATGAAGACTTGGCCAAGAAGTACTTTGCTCAGATAGTTCATGCTATATCTTATTGCCATAAACTCCATGTGGTTCACAGAGACTTAAAACCAGAGAATGTAGTCTTCTTTGAAAAACAAGGTCTTGTAAAGTTGACAGACTTTGGGTTCAGCAACAAATTTCAACCAGGGAAGAAGCTCACTACAAGCTGTGGATCTCTTGCATATTCTGCTCCAGAAATTCTGCTTGGTGATGAGTATGATGCACCTGCAGTAGGTAGGTAACCTCGGTCCAGTATTTGGCCACTTGAATTCTGCCAGCTAGAGTTGGTCAAATCGGTTGTTTATCTAAAAATGATTTCTAGAGAATTTCTGTTAAATTGGCCTTAACTAGCAAATTGGGTTTCATAAATGCCATATATGCCTAAAGCTGGCATTTTGTTTATTTTGACCTTTAGATGGCAAATGTCTAAAGTATATTTGTGAGTACAAAGGAAAATGAGTAAGTTACCATTTAAGGTAATCTCTTTTCTGTTCATTGTCATTTTTTTCTTAAGGTCTGAATACTTTTCCTCAGATTTTTCTTTTAGTGGCTCTCTTTAGCCATCTCCTGTCTGTGCATATCCTCTAACAATCATTGGAGACCCATATTGGAAAGGTACTGTGAATATTACAGTGCAATATAAAGAATTTGGGTATTAGAATCATTTATTAACTGTGAACTTGAAAAAGTGCTTGACCTCTCTGCTTCATTTTTTATCCATAATATAGAATTGAATCAGGTACAGGTGTAGCACTCCCATATTATCTTGTTTACTTTTCACAGCAACCTGTGGGGTTATTATTGTCTATCTCATTGTTCAGAATAGGAAACTGACATACAGAGGCTTTCTGTATGGTGGATTCTGGAATTGTGGTACCTTTGGCATTCCTAACTACCTTCTTTCCCTCTCCACATACTTTGTGCTCTTTCACTTGTCAAGATTTATCTGTTTGTGGTGAAAATATTTACTGCCTTTCAGTTTGTGTCAACTTTGTCTCCTTGGGATTGTATTTGTTTTGAAGATCATGTAGGAATTTGTTCTGAATTTTTTCAAAGGATTTGTTGATCTGAAGGTGCAGTCAGCTTCTTGTTAGTTTAATCTTGGAAAAAATGTACTAATATTACATGCACATGATGTCAGATTCATATGTATGAGTATTCTGCTTGCATTTGTGGTAATTCGAAATGCAGGTTAAAGGATTAATGACAAAGGTGCACTTAACTTTGAAGAGTGTTGATGTTATATTGAATACTCTGTACACCAAGACACTGATTTTCATGTTACGACTGTCATGTTCTGGAAAAGAAAGGGTTAATGAGCAGTTTCTGTGTACTACAGATAACTAGACTTCACTGAAGTCTTTCATTAGAATATCTGAGTGGAGATTTTTGATTAATGGAGCCATTCTAATCAGACAATGAAGCCAGGAATTTCCAGAAGAGGAAACACAAATGTCTACACAAGAAAAAATCTTCAACCTCATTAGTGCAGATTTAATAAGAGTATCTTATTAAAAATAAGGTACTCTTTAAAATCTATTAAAAATAAGATACTCTTTTATACTTTTCACATCGGGAAAAACTAAAGTCAGACAAAACTAAGTGTTGGTAAGACCATAGAATATCAGGAACTCTTATTTAGAAGACAATTTGGCAATATCTGGTAAAGTTAAAGATGTACACGTCTGATAACCTAGCAATTCTCTCCTACATATGCACCTCAGAGTGGCTCTCACTTATGCATACAAGAGATTTTCAAAGAACGTTTTTAACAGCATTGTTGAATGTACAGCAGGGGAATAATTTGTTCAGTATTCATATTGAATTCTGTATATGGTGAAAATTAAACATTTTGCCAACATGATTGGATCTCACAAGCATACTTTTTAAGGGAAACAAAGCAAATTGATGAAGAGTACAGAAAACATTTATATAAATTTTTTTTTTTTTTTGAGACAGAGTCTCCCTCTGTAGCCCGGGCTGGAGTGCAGTGGCGCGATCTCAGCTCTCTGCAAGCTCCGCCTCCCAGGTTCACACCATTCTCCTGCCTCAGCCTCCCCAGTAGCTGGGACTACTGGCCCCCTGCCACCACGCCCAGCTAATTTTTTTTGTATTTTTAGTAGAGACGGGGTTTCACCGTGTTAGCCAGGATGGTCTCGATCTCCTGACCTCGTGATCCACCCGCCTTGGGCTCCCAAAGTGCTGGGATTACAGGCATGAGCCACTGCACCCAGCTAACATTTATATAAAATTTTAAAACATACAAAGCAGTGTTATATATTGTTTGGGAGTACATGCACATGTAGTACATGTAGTAAACTCCGAAGAATGCATGAGAGCAAGATAGATTACTTCTGAGGGGCAGGCATATCTGTAGGCTTTCAGCTGTATTGGTGATGTTTATTTTTGAAGTTGGGTGTGGGTACACAGGAGTTCATTGTAATGTTCCTTTTTCTTCCCCCCTTACATCTTAAATATTGCATAATAAAACTTTTAAAAAGCTATTAAAAAAGGAAAAGAAAACCACTTGGGAAGATGTTCACCAGTCTGATAAATGATTACCGTGTGTTGGTGAAGTAGGCTTGGGTGGAGTTCATGGGTAACTTTTTCATTATTTATAGTTATTTCAATTTATATTGTGTGATGTGTGATTGAAATAAATATAGAATTGCTATTTTTAAAAAAGGACAGGTGTCTTTCTGTTAATCTACTATTAGTTTATCATGCCAAAATTAGTCAGCGATTTTTCACAAATGTTTAGTAAAATGAGCATACACAAATATTAGAATCTGTCATTATATTGTGAGATGTTACTAAATAAACTTTGGTTCTTTTTTTTAAATAAGTGTTTTATAGTATACTGGTCCTCAGCATTGAGACTTCGCTGAGGAATTGTCTATTTTATTATTATTTTCAAAAGATCAGATTTGATTTTACTTATCAACTATACTTTTTGTTTTAGATGTCAAAACAAAAGATTTTTTTTTTCTTTCATCTTTATTCTTTCTAGGATCTTTGAGGTTTCCTATTTTTTAATAGCATCATGTATCAAAAGCTTATTTCTGTGTGTCTTGATTTCTAACAAGTCGTTTATTAATGCTATTTAGAAGACAATTTGGCAATATCGGATGTGTACATCTTTAACTTTAATGCTATATGATTTAATGCTATATGATGCCCTCTCCCACAATCCCTGATGACATCCTAGGGGTTTCACTCTGCAGTTGTTCTTGCTAAAATTTGTCTTTGGTTTCTTACTTAACTGAAAAGTTATTTAGAAAGGTGTTCCTTTTAAAAAATTCCAAATGGATAGGTTTATTTTTCTCTTTAGTTGTCTGGTTTTTAACTTCTAATTTTAGTACATTGAAGTTAATTTATGCCCAGTTGGTTTCTGCTTCGGATACTATTTTTAGATTTTATTTGTGGCTTGATACATGGTAATTCATACCATGGTGACTTTTTTATGTGATTAAAATATTTGTTTAGTTTTTATACATACTTAAGATTATGCATTATGCACCTTGTTCCTTTGTACACTTACATGTTTTTATTCTGACCTGTCATTTTCTGAGAGAATAATGCTAGTCTTCTATTCTGATCTGTGAATTTTGTAGTTTAACCATTTTTTGCTTTATACATGGTATTGTCAAGCTATGATTGACAATAAAGATATTAAAATTTTCTAATATATTTTATATGATGAGTTATACCTTTTATCAATATGAAAGTATACTCCTTGATACATATTGCCTTAAATTCTGTTTTGTCATTGCTTTAGATTTATCCCTTTTAAACAAAGGCATACTTCATTTTATTGTGCATAACTTTATTGCACATCTCAGATCTTGCGGTTTTTTTGTTTATCTACAAATTGAAGGTTGCTGCAACCCTTCATCAAGCAAGTTTCTTGGCACCATTTTTCCAACAGCATATGCTTACATCATGCCTGTCTGTCACATTTTGGTAATTCTCAAAATATTTTAAACTTTGTCATTATTTATTTTTTATGGTGATCTGTGATCAGTGATCTTTAATGTTACTATTGTAGTTGTTTTGGGGTGCCAGACACAGCACCCATATAAGACAGCAAACTTAACCAATAAATGTTGTGTGTGTTCTGACTGTTTTACCTACCAGCCATTCCCCCATCTCTCTCTCTCTCTTCTTGGGCTTCCCTATTCTCTGAGATACAACAATATTGAAATTAGGCCAGTTAATTACAGTGGCCTCTAGGTGTTCAAGTAAAAGGAAGAGTGGTACATCTCTCACTTTAAGTCAAAAGCTGGAAATGATTAAGCTTAGCGAGCAAGACATAGTGAGCCAAGATAGACTGAAAGCTAGGCTTCTTGCATCTAACAGCCAAGTTACGAATGCAAAAGAAAAGTTCTTGAAGGAAATTAAAAGTGCCACTCCAGTGAACACACGAATGATAAGAAAGTGAAACAGCCTTATTGTTGATTGGAAGAAAGTTTTAGTGGTGTGGGTAAAAGATCTAACTAGCCACAATGTTCCCTTAAGCCAAAGCCTAATCCAGAGCAAGGCACTAACTCTCTTCAGTTCTCTGAGGGCTAAGAGAGGGGAGGAAGCTGCAGAGGAAAAGTTTGAAACTAGCAGAGTTTGATTCATGAGGTTTAAGGAAAGAAGCCATCTCCGTAACAAAAGTACAAGATGAAACAGCAAGTGCTAATGGAGAAGCTGCAGCAAGTTAGCCAGAAGATCTAGCTAAGATAATTGATGAAGGTGGCTCCACTGAACAACAGATTTTTGATGTAACTAAAACAGCCTTCTGTTGGAAGAAGATCCCATGTAGGACTTTCATAGCTAGAGAGGAGAAGTCAGTGCCTGGTTTCAAAGCCTCAAAAGGCAGGCTGACACTCTTGTTATGGGTAAATGCAGCTGGTCACTTAAAGTTGAAGCCATGCTCATTGACCATTCAGAAAACCCTAAGGCCATTAAGAATTAAGCCAAATATACTCTACCTGTGCTCTATAAATGGAACAACAAAGCCTGGATGACAACACATCTGTTTACAGCATAGTTTACTGAATTTCTCAAGCCCACTGTTTGAGACCTACTACTAAGAAAAAAAGATTCCTTTTAAAATACTACCACTCATTGACAATGCTCCTGATCACCCAAGAGCTCTGATGGAGATGTACAGGGAAATTGATGTTGTTTTCATGCAGATAACACAGCATCCATTCTGCAGCCCATGGATCAAGGAGTAATTTCAACTTCCAAGTCTTTACTATTTAAGAAATGCATCTTGTAAGGCCATGGCTGCCATTGGTAGTAATTCCTCCGATCCATCTGGGCAAAAAGTAAGTTGAAAACCTGGAAAGGATGCACCATCAAGTACATTTGTGACTCGTGGGAGGAGGTCAGAATATCAGCATTAAGAGGAGTTTGGAAGAAGTTGATTCCAGCCCTTATGGATGACTTTGAGGGGTTCATAGTTTGTGGAGGAAATAACTGCATATGTGGTGGAAATAGGAAGAGAAATAGAAAGGGAGCCTAAAGATATGACTGAATTGCTACAGTCTCATGATAAAACTTGAATGGATGAGGAGTGGCTTCTTATGGATGATCAAAGAAAGTGTTTTTTTGTATTTTTTTGTTGTTGTTTTTTTAAATCTTAATTTTTTTTTAATCCATGAACGCAGGTAAAGAAAGTGGTTTCTTGAGATGGATTATATTAGTGAAGATGTGGTGAATATTGTTGAAATGACAGCAAAGGATTTAGACTATTATGTAAACTTACATAGTAAGTTTGATAAAGCAGTGGCAGGATTTGAGAGAATTGACTTCAGTTTTGAAAGAGGTTCTACAGTTCTACTGTAGGTAAAATCTGTCAAACAATGTTGCATGCCAGAGATAAATCTTTCATGAAAGGAAGAATCAAATGATGCAGCAAACTTCATTCTTATTTTAAGAAATAGCCACAGCCATGCCAACCTTCAGCAGCCACCACCCTGATTAGTAAGCAGCCATCAACATCAAGGCAGGAACTTCCACCAGCAAAAAGATTATGCCTTGACTCATTGAAGGCTCAGATGATTGTTAACATTTTTTAGAAATAAGGTTTTTTGTTTTTTTTTTCATTCTTTGAGATAGGGACTCCCTCTGTAGCCCAGGCTGGAGTGTAGTGGCATGATCATAGTTCGTTGCACACTTGAACTCCTGGGCTCAAGCAATCCTCGCACCTCAGCCTCCTGAGTAATTGGGACTACAGGCATGCACCACCACATCCAGCTAATTTTTAAAGTTTTGTAAAGATAGAGTCTTACTGTGTTGCCTGGGCTGGTCTTTGATAAAGTTTTTTTTGTTTGTTTGTTTGTTCGTTTTTTTTAATTTTTTGCCCGTGACACAGCCCTGGGAGATTCTGAGAAAATGTGCCCCTCGTAAAGTATTTTTAAATTAAGGTATGTACATTATCTTTTATAGACATAATGCTGTTGCACATTTAATAGACTACAGTATAGTATAAACAACTTTTTATGCACTGGGAAACAAAAAAATTGGTGTGTCTCACTTTATTGCAACATTCACTTTATTTCAGTGGTCTGAAACCGAACCCACAGTATCTCCGAGGTATGCCTGTGTGTAGCTGTATTTTGTGTCTAATCTATGAATCAGTCTTTGAATAGGTGAATTTATTTATATTATTACTGGAATGTTTGGACTTGTCCTATCTTATTTTATGGTTTTCATTTGCCTTATTATTTATTACCTTTTCCCATATTTTGTTAGATTATTCAAGCTTTCTTTGCTCTTTCCCCCGTAGTGGTTTGCACGATGTGTAATCTGTTTCTCTCTGTTGGTGTCCACCTTTAATGTCTAGAGTCAGACAGTATCTACGTTATTTCTCCTACCCTACAAATAAGAATCAGTTTGTTTTTACCTCTTTTTTGGTTAATAACATTCTTATTTGCTTGTGTTTGTCTGTAATAAATGCTTACTTTTTACTTAATTTTATGAATTTCTCGGCCTCCCTGTCCCTTTCTTGGATTATTTTTATTTTGCTTTGTTTTGTTTGAAACCCTTGCAGAGAGGATTTGCGAAAAATTCAAGTCCTTATGTGTCTAAAATGTCTTCACATTTTAATGATAATTTGGCTGGATATAGAAATATATATTCAAAATCATTTTTCTCCCAACTTTGAAGATAACGTTTTTCATAGATATTTTTCTGTCATCTTTTTGCTTTTAAAGTTGTCGGTGAGAAGTCTGATGCAAGACTAATTTTCTTTGTAGAACTACATTTCATTGATTCGGTGGAGCATATTTTGTTTTTCTTATTTTAACAGTTCCGAAAGTGCTTCATTAAGCAGGTTTTCTTGGGTGCTGTTGCTTCTGTTTGATGAACTTGGTTCCTCTCTCTCATTGTACTCATTTTTCCTACGTTCTTGGAGATGTTAGTTGTTTGTTCATCTCTGTTTTTGAGATTTCCAGATACCTTGTCTGTGAATATGGTGTCTGAGTACTCTAGTGGATATGGGTGAGGAGCAGGGTCATACAGCTAACTGGGAAGCCCTGGTATCTGGTCTTACTATTTGTTAGGTTATTAATATTCCTCTGGGACACCATCCCTCTCTCTGTGTTCCTAATGTCCACAATAGAGAGGGACATCCTCAACTTGATAAAGACAGTCTACAGAAAACCTGGAACACATGTCTGCCTGGACATGCTTGGGGCTAGTGTAGAATTATAAGGTAGGAAACTAGTCCTCAGTTAATCCTTCTAATGGTTGTCTGGGTACAGTTCTTTCCTGTTTCCAGTGTGCATCATCTAGAAAAGAGCACCACGGAAGCCCCCCAGCTGGGTTTTGGGGCTCTGGTTTCCTCTTTCAGTCTGATCCTACCTGCCTTCTACCGTTTCTGTCATATCTAGGGATTTGGGAAGAGGAAGGGTAGCTAGATCATGCTCATACACTATTGATTCAGTCAGCTCTTTGGGCTTTCAAGAATGTGTATTAAGTTGATTTCACAGAGTCAGAAAGGATAGGGAGAAAAAGGATCTGTGTGAAAAATCCTGGAATCTCTCATTGCAGTGTGTGGAATTCCTGTAGTAGAGTGCAGTGCAGTGGTGTACACCGTGGAGAGCTCATTGCTGCTTGTCACATCAGTTTATTCAGAGGAAGAAGAGACAAGACAATGAACCTGTGCCTGCTAGGCCAAGACAGGTGTAATGTCTTTGCTCTGAGCGACCAGGCTCTGCTGAAACCGATGGATGCCTGGCTGCTTGTCCTGTGGGGTGGCCTGCTTGTAGTGAGGTTCCAAGTGAATTTCTTGATAAGTAAAGGTTTCGTCAGAGCAGCATTAGGAAAGAACTTACTCTTTAAAAAATGATACTTTAAAATTTTCTTCATTATAGAAACTCTAAAATGGGAAAATTGTTTCTTAAATAATAGATTCACAACTTTTCAATAGTTGTAAAACCCTGACATTATTTATGACCTTTTTCTACTTTCCTAAAAATTCTTATTTTCAAGTTAAAATGAGTTAAATTTGGTATTGAGAACTTCGTCATCTCACCTAAGTTTTGGAGTCTTAGGATGTTACAGATCTGGATTTAAAAACCCTTATTTTAGGCGTTTCCTAGTTTATAGACTATTTCAAAGATGAAATATTCAGTCTCTGCATTATTTCTTACTACCAATTATGCAGTAATCAATGAAAGCTGAATTACTTGAAACATGGCTCCATATGGATGCAGTGCAAATGTTTGGATTTAGATTAAGTCTTGAATATAACAAAAAGCCTATACACTCTCTACAACATTTCTCATTTGCAGTTCAGCATTTAATGGAAATTGTTTAGAGTCATGGGGTGTGTCCTCACACATATTGGTGTGTAAAAAACTAGACATCTTTTCTTTATAAATCTGTATTTTGTCCTACATTAAAATATTATTCTTTGCCTGCTCTAAGTAAACAAGGAATAGAGAAGAACATCAACTTTATAAAGAGAATCTACAAAAACCCTACAGATAACATCCTACTTAATGGTGAAAGACTGAATGCTTTCGTCCTAAGTTGAGAAACAAGGCAAGGATGTACACATATCACTTTTACTCAACATAGTACTGAAGGTTATATAAAGATAGGAAAAGAAGAAATAAAAGTGTTTCTGCTTTCAGATGACATGAATGTGTACATAGACAATCTCATGGAATCTACAGAAAAATTCCTAGAATATCAAATGAATTCTGCAATATCACAGAATATTAGATCAACACAAAATCAATTGCTTTTCTATACGGATAATGAACATGTAGAGACTGAAATTTAAAGTCATGCCAAAGAAAGTGAAATACCTAGATACACATCTAACAGAACACATCTAACAAAAAAAAAAATTAATGATAGAAATCAAAGAAGGCCTAAATAAATGGAGAGACATGCGTTCATGAATTGAAATAAACATAGTACAGATGCCAGTCTTCCCCAAATGGATCTAGACATTTAACATAATTCCTATCAAAACTCTGCAGGGGTTTTATAAACATAGACCACATTATTCTAAAATGTGTCTGGAAAGGCAAAGAACGTAGAATAACTAGAACAATTATGAAAAGAATAACGATAGAAATCACTACCACAGACACTCTGAAAAATAGTTTGACAGTTTCTTATAAAAGTAAATATGCTCTTATAAAACTAAATATGCAGTTGCACTCTTGGGTGTTTGTCCCAGAGAAATGAATATCTGTATTCACAAAAATCTGTACATGGATGTTCATAGCAGTTTTATTTATAATAGCCATAAACTGGAAACAGCCCAGGTGTTATCCTTAAACATGTTAATTGTTATACTGTGGTATATTCATACCATGGAATAAACTATTGATACAACAACTTGGATGGATTTCAAGGGGCAAAAACAATCATCTCAGGTTACATGCTATATAATTCCATTTATAAAATTCTCTTGATATAACAAAACTATAAAAATGGAGAACAGATTGGTGGCTGCCAGGAATTAGAGATGGTGGTGGGTGGTGTGCCTGTAAAAGATAGCGTGAAGGAGCCTTGTGGTGATGGAGCACTTCTGTGTCTGGTGGTTATACAAATCTTCACATGTGATAAAAATTTCATAGAAACTACATACACAAATAAATACATGTGAAAGAAATGATGAAATCTGAATAAGCTCTGTGGACTGTACCAATGTCAGTTTCCTGGTTTTGATATTTTACTATATTTAAGCACGATGTTACTATTGGAGGAAACTGGGTGAAGAATACATGAAACTTACCTATCCATTTGTTTTGTTGGCCACTCTTGTGAATCTATAATTACTTCAAAATGAAAAGTTTGAATATAGATACATATTATTCATTAACTGGAAGGCAAGTATCCCAGTGTGGGTGTTTCTGGCTTATTGAGTAGTGTGGTTTTGGTTTTTAGCAGTAATGCCTGATGATGGTCTGGGAATGAAGGTTGGTGTGACAGCAACACACTATATTTTGCAGTGTTCAGATGCATTCTAACAAATGTCAGTCTTACACTGGTACTTTTTGTTTTGTAAAAATAAATATAAAACCAGATAATCAGCAGAAAAATTTCTCTACTGAGGTGAGAGCATTTACCCCTCACCATGTTAAAAGTATGTACTTGTATTTTAGAGCACTGATTCTTAACTTTTTCTGATTCATAATGCCTTAAAATCTTCCATAATGAGGAAGGATATAGACATATCAGAATTGTGTTCTTAAGCATCTTTATTTGGCTTAACTTACTACATGTAAAGAACATTTTAAAATCCAGTATGCATTTAAAAATTGCTATCTCTGGTCTGTCTGAAATGAATTGCCTTGTCTTGTGAAAAGGTAAATTAATAAAATATAAATTGAGACATTCTTTATAGCTATTGACTTACTGTTTCTTATCATTTGTATAATATGCCAGTTTTTGGAAATCTTGACATATTCAAGCCAAGAGTTGTACTTAAGACTGTCATTTCTGTCTACCCTAGTCTGTGATAAAATAGCTCCTCAGTAGACTCTTTCCTATAAAAGAGTCTTTTAGAGAATTTTGGAAATGGGTATCCACCAGAAGAATTGTGATTGTAGCATTATGTATAATGTTAAAATGTTTAAATATTTTTTAAAGGATCACTCCTTCGTGTAAGATAGTACAGCCTAAGTAAGCCGTAAAACCTTTTGATAGAACTTTGAACTATTTCAGAAGGACATAAATGAAGTCAGGCCTGGTAGTATGTGCCTATAGCCCCAGGTACTCAAAAGGCTGAGGCGGTAAGATTGCTTGAGCCCAGGAGTTCAAGTCCAGCCTGGGCAACACAGTGAGACTCCATCTCTTAAAAAAAAATTTTAAAAAAAGGTCATACATGAATCAGAAATTTTCTTTTTGGTTTATAAATAATCTGCAATTATAGCTGTATGTGGTGGCTCACACCTATAGTCCCAGCTACTCAGGAGGCTGAGACAGGAGGAAGACCACTTGAGCCCAGGAGTTCTAGGCTGTAGTGTATTATGCCGATCGCGTGTCTGCACTAAGTTGGACATTAATATGGTGACCTCTTGGGAGCCAGGGTTACCACTAGGCTGCCTAAGGAGAGATGAACTGGCCTAGTTCGGAAATGGAGCAAGTTAAAACTCCTGTGTTGATCAATAGTGGGATAGTGCCTGGAAATAGCTACTGTGCTATAAGCCTGGGCAAGGTAGTGAGGCCCCATCTCTTAAAAAAAATCTGCAATTATAAGTTATACAGAAATCGATAACACCTTTTATTTCAGATTCCAGAGATGCTATTAATGTATTTATTTTTACAGTCCTTCCCAAGTGGCACCAAATTTGAATGTGTAGTTTCATTTCCCATTTTAAGTCATTGTTTATTAGAAACAAATGTTTTAGTAACGTTTCAGTTTTTCAGAGGACCTTCTCTTCCCAGAGGCAGAATTTGTTTTAACTTTTATAGTACTTACTCTTGTACTATTTACCATTTGGATATACAGGCCCTGATGACTTCTAGATTAGAAGACATTAGACTTGTGTCACAGGGACTACTCCTGACTGTGGAGTTGGGGATTATCTGTTTTAAAGGGGTGATCTGTGCCTCTTCTATGGTTAGGGAAAGAGGTTTGATCTACTTTAAAGTAAGTTTTATTAAAAATAATACCTGCCTGGTTAAGTGTGCCCAGCACAAACTGCGTTGCAGCTTGGGGCCCAGGCATAGTCACTAGTGTAATATTAAATTGTCAAGAAACGAACAACGTATCCATAGAAATGTAGCACACACCATCACCCAGCTGCCAAATGAAATGTCACATACTCTGAAAGATACTTTATACATCTATAATGTTACCACTTGTCATATAAAACCAGAAGGAAAAAATGAAAATCTTTTCCTAAGCTTCCTGAAATTTCACACGCCTATAAGAAACAAATATTTCTGAAACCACAATTAAAAATTGATCTGGCATAAACCCTCTGTAAATAAAAAGTATTTAGAATTAGTAAAGATTCTTGAGCATGAAATGTTTATGGGAGGTAGTCTATAGGTACCATATAGGTGGGTTTTTCAGTCATTTAAAAGTATTTGAGCAGACTGAAAAAATGATAGAAATCATTTATGTGTGTTTTATTTTCCCCACTGATTTTTAGCTGTGGTACTTACTGTTCTCACTGTGTTACAAGGCTCAGATCAAACAAAATATATGTTGATACTAATGTATAATTTATTCTAGTTTAGTGGCAGGGTAAGATTTAAACTGGTGGCTCTCAGTGGTCACCATCCATCAGTTTCACCTGGGGGGAGATTTTTCAAAAATACCTAGTTGCCTGGGCCCCACCCCTAGAGATTGTGATTCAGATTGACTTGGCTTAGGCTCACATTCAGAAGCTTCCATGCAATTATAATATGCATCCAGCCTTGCCTACTGCTGATTTTAACCTATAGAGTCAAATATTTTTAGATATTAGTGGAAAAGGATATTTTCAACATTTCAAATTCTGATGTTCTTTAAAAATTGTTTTTAACTTCTTTAAGTTTAAAGAGTAAACGGGAATATTTCTTTTTTGATGTTGATAATTGGAGCTTAATTCTTTTTTTCTTCCCTGCCTCCCATTTTTAACCACTGTCTGCTCATTTAGGGATAAGTGGAAACCACATTTTAGACCCCTTGGAAATTTTTTCTGATGTGTGTCCTCAGAGCCAGTGTCTGGAACTTCAAGCTAGACCCCCCCTCCCCGCCCCCTTGGAAACTCCTCTGCATTGATTGCTTGTCCTTTCCTCTTCCCTGAGGAGACTGTTCTGCCTGCTTCCTTTCCACTGCCGTTGCCTGGAGCTTCTGATTAGTGCCCCTGGTCCTGTGCAGGTCAGATTACCACACCGCCTCATTCCAACTCATTTTCTTGGGTTCATAGTACCTTTGCAGTTTTCTAAGGGCTGTTAGTGCTTTTAACTAGAAAGGGATTTTTTGTTTGTTTTAAAAGGGTCCTTAGTGCCTCTTACTCCCTTCCTCTAAAATCCTGTGTAAAATGACAAAGGTGTGCACAATTGATCATTGTAAGTTCTGGTACATGAACAAAAACCAAAAGTTAATATTTATATAAATTTCAAAGCAGAACTCATGCGCTGAATCTGGGTAGTTTGTCTGAACTTCCTAATGGGGCTGACTGGCATAAGTGTGTGTATTTTAGAAAGGCGACAAGAGAAAGGAGGGATTTTAGGGGCAGGTTTTCTTTCCTTTGTTTCTTCTACCACAGTTCTCTGATGTGGAAGGTTCCAGATGAGAGGAGGATCTGGGGCTTTGGGCAAGAGTACGTCGGAAATTGCAGTGGGGAGCAGCTGTAAGGAGAGAATTCCTCGGGTCAGCAGACTGAGGTGGCAGTTTCAGGTAACCCTTACTCATAAGGAAAACAATGTTTACCCTTTCTTTGTACAATTCAAGTTGGATCATGTTATTCCTCTGCTGAAAACTATTTAGAGACCTTCCATTTCAGTCTGAATCAAAACCACATCCTCACCGTGGCCAACACAGCCCAAAAGATTGGCATCTCCATTTCTTCCCAGACTTTCCTCTCACTACCTTCCTAGTTGCTCCCTCAGCTCCAGCCATGCTGCCGCCTTGCTGTTAGGCACACTCCAAGCCTAGTCCTACCTCAGGGCCATCCATCTCCCTCCTCTGCCTAGCCACTCTTGCCCCTGATTTTCTTGCCCACATGTCACCCCTCAGTGAGGCCTCAGCTTCTTCTCCAGAGGTGTAGGGCCCCAGCACTGCCTGTTCTCTTTCCCCACTTGACTTGCATCTCTGGGCTCTGTTACCTCCATTTGTGAAATGGGGTTCATAGTTCCTGCCTTTAGGATTATTGAGGGGATTAGATGAATGAATACATGTAAAGTACTTAACATAACGCCAGACACAAAATTAGCCCTCAGTCCATCACATGTCACTGTCTCAGTGCTGCTGCTTTGGGAAACATCACAGGATCCTTTATGTTTCTATGGTGTTGGTGCTGTGGTCCCAGAGGGACACTTAACATTAGATCCTGGCCTCATTTTCCTTTCCTGCCTCTTTCTCAATGTGGGAGGCAGAGTATCCGAGGTACCCTTGTCCCATTTGGAAATTTGTCCTCAGGGGAATTTCTGAAATGTTGGCTGCCGTGGGAAAATGGGGAGGAAGGGCAGGCCCGGGACCTTTGCTCTTGTGTTTTTCTCACATGTTGTTTTTAGTTGTATTTAACTTTCAGAATGTTATGTTATTTGTATTTAGGGAATAGGTTAACTTCTAAAGTAGGGATTTTTCTTTCTTTTTTAAAATGTTAGATAAAAAAAGAGATGAAAGTCTTGGTGTTTATTTGATAGCAGGTTAGTTTCTTAGAACTTCAGAAGGGCTTTTCAAACCACTCAAAACAGTAGCTATTTTAGTACAAAAATACATATGGAAACTGAATCACTTACACTCACCTTAGGTCGTAACATGGGAAACCTTTAGGGAGTTGAAAATATTAAATTTTCTTTTTTTTTTTAAACTTTTTGAGGTAAGAAATGTATGCCTGTTGAAGAAGAAAGATAAGTTTGCAAGACAGAAAAATCAGCATTAGAGCAAACTTTCTAACACAATAAATTTGGAATTCTGTTATTCGCATTGCATGTTGCCGAACAGACTGAACTCTTAAAAGTTGTTTTAGTGTTTTAGAATGTACTAAAGAATCGAGCCCAGTGCTGTGGCTCACCCCTTTAATCCCAGCACTTTGGGAGGCTGAGGCAGGTGGATCACATGAAGCCAGGAGTTCGAGACCAGCCTGGCCAACCAGATGAAACCCCGTCTCTACTAAAAATACAAAAATTAGCCAGGTGTGGTGGTGCATGCATGTAATCCCAGCTACTCAGGAGGCTGAGGCAGGAGAATCGCTTGAACCTGGGAGGCGGAGGTTGCAGTGAGCTGAGATCGTGCCACTGCACTCCAGCCTGGGCGACAAAGCGAGTCTTTGTCTCAAAAAAAAAAAAAAAAAAGAATCGGTTTGTTTGTTTACATGCAGGCTGCTATGCTTGATCACTCTCTTGTGCTCACTGAGAGGAGCCAGGTGGGACTAGTTAGTGACTGGTCTCAGTTCCTGGGGAGTCCCTGTCCCAGCACATTAGGAAGTTGCATGTATGGTTATCAGGTTGATCTATTAGCCTTATATAGAGTTGTAATAAGTATTTCTAGTGTAGTGTAAACAGTGCCTAATTTAATATTTTTAATATTTTAATTTAGATTTTAAACTCTGAAACCCAAGAAAAAAATTATAGGTTCTCAGCCTTTGTAATATGTCTGGTAAGTTGGAAAACAAGACCTTTTAGAGTGAGACCCTCTTCATAGATATATCTAAATCTCGGCACCTGGGATGCAGCCAGGCACAGAGTAGGCATACTATTTTGCTGGGTAAAAATAAAAGAGGGGCTGTGGATGGCTAAAAAAGGAGGATGATGAAGTTAGGAGAACACATGCCCTGATTGCCCTTTCTCTTTGGAATTGGATGGGGCGATGCCAAGCCTGCCTCACTCCAGATGGCTCACTTGTCCCCCTTGTTCAATAGTAAGGTCCTTGAGAGAGGGGACTGTGTGTTTGTTTATATTTTGTCAGTGTCCTATCACCTGGCAAACGTAACAAGCTCTTAATCTTTATTTAAATTAATAAATGTTACAGAGATGAACCAAGGAAATGAAGATTACATTAATTGTGGTCACCCTCTATGGTTCTTCCTGGTCTCTTTGCTCGTGTCGTAATTCCTTTTCCTTGCCTTGTATATGTTATATTTAATGAGTCCTAGACTCTTAGAGGACCCAGTGAAAGCTGTGATTCCTGTTTTCAGAGAGATACAAACATACATTTTGGGTTAGTTTCAGAGGTGTTTATTGAGCACCATGAAGCCCTTTCTTGGATCTGATCTTTCAAGCTTATGAAATTGAGTAAAAAGTGGACCCACAACTATTTGGATGAACACAAACAGTTTTGAAATAAGCTTTGGGACATAAAATACACATGTAATAGTATTCTTATTTTTGTGCCTTTGAATATGTGACTCATTCATTGTTGTTTTATATACTAGATCTCTCATTTTCCCTATTGTGTTTTAAATTTCATAGATATGACTTGAGTAGGGGATTCTAATGGAAAATTGTAGGTAAGGTTATAAATGGGTCTGTTTCCAAAGGAAACATCAAGTCATTGGGTACAGTATTCTTTTTATTTCCCAAAGTCAGATAGACTTGTAGATGTTTGGTATATTTTAGATGGTTTTCTTAAAAACACATTTTGTATAACAGAGTTTGTATGTATCAACTCTCCACTGACATTTGGAGGTCCTTGTTAGGGTTTAAAAGAGACTTAACATGGATTGGGAGCTCCAGTAGGTGGAAGGAAGCCCCTGAGATCGTGTGACTGATTCATCACCGTGTTCCAGGTTGTGATTCTCAGCTTTGTATTCAGTAGTGATTAGTTTCTAGAGGACTAAAACTGGCTTAACAAAGTGTTTTGTGTATATACTAATGTATACACTATAACACCAATCAGTTGATTACAATGAAATGTATTAAATGTTAGTCAACGCCAAGCTTGTATTCTTGTATCAGAGTAGCTGGGTTGTTTTTTTTTTTCCCAAATTTACGTATTTTCAGAGTTTTAATAAGATACGCTACCAAAAAAGCCTGTTTATTAGTGTATAATATAAGTTGATTAGGTTTAATCATTTTTAGGAACATTTGTGATCCATTGTCCTGAGGTCACACTTTTAAGATTCTTAGATGGATTTTTGCTTTAGGTCTGGAAAGGGCTCTTCATGACTTTGAATTTTAGCTCATGTATTCCTGTTACTCCCACACCTTTACAAACATGATTTTTTCAAGGTTTGTTTTTTTTTTAAGTTATTATAGCAGAACCTTCGTTTGGCTGAAACCCATTATGTTCCACCTGGAGGCAGAAGATTCCCTTGGTTTTAGATTAGTTCTAGTTTTGTACTCAGTTATCAGTTTGTGAGATACCTTGCCCTCTATCCCATTCAAGGCTGTATTATCAATATCAGTAAACAACTTGATAAGAATTTCTTGGATTTACCATCTAGCTTCAGTATCAAAATGAATTTATTAATTAGTAGAGGCAAGAATAGAGAGAGAACTTGAGTGTCCCCTGACTTTGTAACCTTTGACTCTTCCAGCTGTTGTCAGGAGAACAAAGGGGACAGCTTTTCATATGGTAAGGAGGCTTTCCAAAATTGTTTTTATGTTACTTTATGTAAGATAAACAATCTTCAGAATCCTTAGCTATCCGTGAATCTTACCAATTAGAGGACTGCCTATTGATCACTTACCAGTTTTTGAGTTGTCCTAAACCCAGAAGAGCACCAGGAAGCAAGCAAATAAAGGCTCCTGGTAGATGAAATGGACTGTCCTAAGTCCATGTACAAAGCTCATGTATTTTGCTCGTAGCTGTCATTCAGGGTCTCACTCAGATCCTTATTTAGTTAATTTTACGTATAATTCTAGCAAGTTCAGTAAATTCGTATTTCCAGCTGTCAGCTGATAGGTAACATAGGGACCTCCTAAAGTCAGGTGCCCTGATTGATAGCAGCAAGATGAGAAAGAATCATGAAATCATCATCAAAAACTTAAAAAACACGGTGTGCGCCTCTCCTTCCCACCTGAAGTCCAAGTGTTTAAGAGTGCTTATGGGCACCTCTGGAGGTAAGGCAAGGCACCTGCTTATCATGGAAGCAGCTCTAATAGGAGAATCTTTGATGGAAGATAAGATGGAGGCATCTTTTAAAGCCAGGTGGTTGTTACTTTCTTTGTGAGTGAATGAACAGAGGTGAATTTTGGCCAAGTCCCAGGACACAAAGTGCGGTAGTGCTGTCTCACCTAGGTCCCGTCATTGCCAACCTTTTAGTTTCATTATGATTATATCTCAGCACCTAGCGCAGTGCCTGGGAAATAGTGCTGCTGCACATTTGTTGAATATACATATCAGTGTCTGCTTTGTGGCTTTTTGGCATAGAGACTGATGCCTGCAGGGGCACTGCTGTATCTTAGCATGGTTCTTCAGCTGGTCATTCTGAGTGATGCAGAAAAAAGAACAGGGTCTAATCATTTTAAATTCTTCTATTATTAGACAACATAAGAGGAAGAATTAATAAATTGACTGGAAAAATTCAACATTTGGAGAAGAAATGATTGATTTCTATGTATGTCTGTTTCAAAATAAATTCCAGGTGAATTAAGGATTTGTATATGAATAATTAAGAAAAAAGTGAATATTCATATGATCTTGGCCTTTCTAAGCAAGAGTCATAAGGAAAAGGGTAGTAGCTTTGATTACAGTTGATGGATGTAGTACACATATTATTCGAAACAAAATTATAATGCAAACAAGTTGGGGCAATATTTGTAATATAAGAAATGGTTACTATTCTTAATGTAGAAAGAGTTCTTACAAATCAGTGACAAACTCCCCTAGACAAATGAAAAGAAAATTTATTAAAGAAGTTATATAACTAGCCAGTAAAAGAAGAAGTTTAACCTTGCAAATAATTAGAGTATTCAGGACTTAGTAGAAAAGCTACAATGATAAAGACTGTATTGGTAGGCCAGGCGTGATGGCACACGCCTGTAATCCCAGCACTTTGGGAGGCCGAGGCGGGCGGATCACGAGGTCAGGAGATCGAGACCATCCTGGCTAACACGGCGAAACCCCGTCTCTACTAAAAATACAAAAAATTAGCCAGGAGTGGTGGCGGGCGCCTGTAGTCCCAGCTACATGGGAGGCTGAGGCAGGAGAATGGTGGGAACCCGGGAGGCGGAGCTTGCAGTGAGCCGAGACCATGCCACTGCACTCCAGCCTGCGCGACAGAGCGAGACTCCATCCCAAAAAAAAAAAAAAAAAAAAAAAAACTGTATTGGCAAAGAGTAGACTGGCAGATCAGTGAAATAGAATAGAAAGTCCATAAATAAACCTACACATATGTGGCCAGTTGATTTTCAACAAAGGTGCTAAAGCAATTCAATGGAGAAAGGGCCGTTTTTTTCAGCAATGCTGTGGCAACAGTTGGATATCCATATGCAATAAAATGAACCTTGATCAGTACCTCACGCCATTTGTAAAAACTCAATCTGTCACAGACATAAATGTAAAATGAAAAACTATAAAACTTCTGGAAGAAAACATAGGGGATCTTTGCAACCTTAGCTTAGGCAAAGATATTTTGTACAGTACCAAGAGCATGATCCAAAAAAGAAAAATATTGAATAATTCACCAGAAAAGACATAATATGGCAGATAAGCACATGCAGATGTTCCACACCATTAGTCATTAGGGAAATGCAAGTTAAAACCACACCTATTAGAATAGCTAAAATTTTTAAAACTGACAATACCAAGAGCTGGCAAGGGCGTGAATGGAGCAACTGAAACGCTCATACATTTCTGGTGGGAATGTAAAATCGTATAACCAGTTAGAAAAATCATTTGGCAGTTTCTTAGAAAGATAAACATACACTTACCCAGCAGTGGCCCAGCAAACTCACTCCTAGGTATTTACCCAAGAGATGAGAATTTATGTTTATACAAAAGCCTGTACACACTTTTTTTGTGACTTTAAACTGTCCCAAACTGAAATAAATTGTGGAACATCTACACAATGGAATACTATTCAGCCATGAAAAATGGTGACCTATTGATGTGTACAACAACATGAGTGAATCTCAATGCATTATTGAGAAAAACCAGACTGCAAAGACTACGTACTCTGTGACTCCATTTCTAGGCAAAACTTGCAAGGACACACAATAGCTGTGGTTGTCAGGGGCTGGGCTTGGGGAAGGGATGACTACAAAGAGGCACAAAGGAAATTTTGGGGTAACACAGCTGCTCTGTATCTTGATAGTGGTAGTTGTTACGTGACTGCATTTGTCAGAACTTGGAGAAATGCACCCTAAAAATGGTGAATTTTGTTGTATATAAATTATACCTTAAAGAAATTAGGGAAAAAATAATCAGGCCAGTATACATTAAAACAGATCTTTATAATTTTACCTAATAGGCTAATAGTAAGGATTATCTATGGTGTTGGTGAGTATGGGGCCCTCCCACAGGCTGCTAATAAATCTTACTGGCGTTAGGCCGGGCGTGGTGGCTCACGCCTGTAATCCCAGCACTTTGGGAGGCCAAGGCGGGTGGATCACAAGGTCAGGAGTTCAAGATCAGCCTGGCCAATGTGGTGAAACCCCGTCTCTACTAAAAACTACAAAAATTAGCCGGGCATGGTGGAACGTGCCTGTGGTTCCGGCTACTCGGGAGGCTGAGGCAGAAGAATCGCTTGAACCTGGGATGTGGAGGTTGCAGTAAGCTGTGATCATGTCACTGCACTCCAGCCTGGGTGATAGGGTGAGACTCCGTCTAAAAAAAAAAAAAAAAAAAAAAGGAAGAAAAAAGAATAAATCTCACTGGCATTAAATATGCACTACTTTCATAATCTGAAAAAAGTAGTGTTAATTTGAAAAACAGGAAATGTGTGGTTATATTTGAGAGAACTTTTCTAAACTTTTAATATGAAGGAAAATCTGAAAGTTATAATCCTACGTGGAACCAACCAGGTTGTGTATTTATTGTAATTCCTAGAAAGATATACTGATTTTTTGCATACATTTTAAAACCACATGTCTAATTTAGGTGTTATGCCTGGAGAACTAGCCAAAACAAACATTTCAAGAGCTAATATTTTGAATTTTGAAATTTGTTATATTAAATTTGCTATTTAAAGTTCATTTCTCTTTACTCTCAAATGAGGAAGTTAGTTTCCTGGCAAGCTTAAACATTTTAGAGAAACCTGCATAATGTATCTTCTGTTAAAAGACATCCCTTGCTTGACTTTTATCCCCAGTGCCCAGAAAGCTTTGTTTCATTAAACTTTTTGCTTTTTGAAAGAGAACCCATTTTCTTAGCCTGCCATTTGCAGCAGGTGATTTTTATCAACTGGTATTTTAATAGCTTGTATATTCATCTTACGTTAGCACACCTCAGCCTCACACAAAAGACTGTTTTTTGTTTTTGTTTTTGATTTTTTTTTGTTTTTGAGACAGAGTCTCGCTCTTTTGCCCAGGCCAGACTGCTGTGGTGCTATCTCGGCTCACTGCAAGCTCCGCCTCCCGGGTTCACGCCATTCTCCTGCCTCAGCCTCCTGAGTAGCTGGGATTACAGGTGCCCGCCACCACGCCCATCTAATTTTTTTATTTTTAGTAGAGATGGAGTTTCACCATGTTGGTCAGGCCGGTCTTTAACTCCTGACCTCGTGATCCGCCCGCCTTGGCCTCCCAAAGTGCTGGGATTACAGGTGTGAGCCACTGCGCCCGGCCCAAAAGACTGTGTTTTTAACATCAACTTAAGAAAACATCAGAATACTCCACTAGCTATCAAACCCAAAACATTTAGTTGGTGGTCACTCCAAATTTATAAAATGCTAATTCATATAGGTCTCTAATCTAGTTGCATTTGACTGACTAGACAAATAGAATTGGACATTTTTAGATGTGGTGTTAAATTTAAATGTTTCTTCTTTCTAGTTCGAAGTTAAGCATATAAGCCTAAAAATTGCATTGCATTTGTCATAATCTTGTGGGAAATTTGAAATGTGAAATCACTGCTTGAAACTAAATTTAAAAAGCCACTCTGTATCCCTGGTGAAGCAGTTCTCCAATGGGTTTCCCCTTGGATGAGTATATCCATATTGAAACTCAGCTAAGCAGCCATCAGAGGATTTGAACCGGGTCTCTCTGAAGCTTTAGATCAGGCATGCTGTTTTCATTAGGCCACACTGAAAGAAATCGCCCAAGTATGATGTTTTCGCCATCTTACCTTTCCATTTTCATTTGTAAAGTACTCTTCCTGAGTGGTACCAACAGCAGGCTTGTAAAATGATTTTATGAAGGAATGCTGAGTTGGAAGGGTGTCTGCTGCTTGTCTGGTTTGGATTTGTGTGAATGTGTGCAGTCCCACAATATGTGATTGATAACACTTTGACTTACTTGAACTTTTTCTGTTTTAACTTGAAAAAACAAGTTTGCACAGGGCCTTAAGAAGGTGACTGAAATAAACTGCAGCTTATCTTCCCTGATTTATCCCACCACAGTCTGCTCTGAGCACTTCTTAGTCTCCTTTTCCTCTTAGCTTTGTGTGTGTGTGTGTGGGGGGGGGGGGGGGGGGATTGGTAATAACCACCACTTTCCTCTGTACCCTAAAACTCTGCTTCAGCTGCCTTTTGAGGGGGCCCCACAATATTTGCAGAACTCTTTTTTATTTCAGGTTTTCATTCAGCAAACTTCTGTTGAGCAGGCCCTGACTGAGTGTAGACTAGGGCCTGCTCAACAGAAGGCCCTATTCTGCAGTCAAGGAGCTCCAAGTAATGGAGGGAAATAGAATATCTGTAATCACAGCCCATTGTGATGATGCTGAAATTGTTAGGTAGCCCAGGTTTCTAAGTTGGAGGGCAGTGTGGGAAGACCTTGGGGAAGATGAGGATCATTGGAGGATTTTAAGCACGTGATAGAATTGGCAGTGCCTTCTTGATCTGGAAGTCAGAGGACCCTCGGAGTAGGGAGTCTGGGATGTCTCCTAAGTTTAGATTGTACCGACCAGGGTAGATGGGGAGAAGTAAACTTGGGGGAAAAAAATGATAAGCTTAGTTTTAGCAGCATTGATTTTTGAAGTCCCCAAGGGACATTTAGATGAATTAAGATCTGGGAAAGGAGTGTTTTAAAAAGTAGGTATCAGATGATGGCATTTATTCTTTCTAGGGGAAAAAGAAACATTTCCCTGTTAAATAATAAAACCTTGCTTCTAACTAGAGTATTGATAAAACCAGGAATACTAGACATATCAGAAAATAGATCTAAAAAACTTGTGCAAGTTCTTCATTCCTCTTCTGCTTCTTTCGTATGCTGTTCAGATGATCTGACGGTTTTCTACTTTTGGAATGCTTTCTAGTCATGTTCCTTAAAACTAACCACTGATCTTGTTTGGAACAAGAAAGAATCTTTAGTAACCAAAGCTCTACATGATTTTGAATGCAGACAAGTAGTTCTTCTGTGTAAATAGGAATTCAGATGGATAAACATGGGCAATTAGGTTTCTGAGTGTTGTACAAAAAACAAAGGTCCTAGGTTTTATTATAGAACTCCTGGGACCTACACACTTCTGAAACAATACTTGCTATTCTAAGAAAGCATTGCCTTCTACATTAGTGTTAGGTCATATGTCAGTGGCTTGTGACCGTAGTTGGAACTGAAAAGTGATTGTATAAATCTTGGCAGCTGTTAAGTGGTCTTGTAAAAGGTGCCCCTATTTTATCTGCTGTGGTTTTAGAACATTCTAGTTCTATTGCTTCTTTCATGATTTATGGCTATACTGATAAAAGAAAGCTGATAAAAGGAAAAAAGTAGAGGTTTCTACCTAAAACCCTTCTTCTGGTCTTCCCATTTTTATTATTTTCTAATCCTCCTCTTTTGTTGTATAGATAATTCACTTTAGAAATGACTTTTTAGGAAACCTCTCAGTAGTCCTGAAGTCCCCTCCCCATCCTGTTGGCATTTGCTTTTCCTCATATGAATGATTAGCATGTTCTTTTATTCTGTTTTGTTTCCATTTTGATCTTAAACTCTACCCCAACTCTAGAAATAGCATAATTCAGTTATATTATATAGACCTGCTGAGTGTTAGCCAGATAAGACTTCAGTGCTCATTTCTGTGACCTTATTTCCAGCTAGCTTGAAGGCAGCCAGTAAGGGGAACTTGTAACTCCCACCCTTTATATTATGAAAAACCTCATTATCTCTTCACTCCTTCCCATAGTTCCATGAGTTGGGGTTTGTTTTTTTTTTTTTAACCAAGCCAATTACATTTATTAAATATTTCCCTTTTTTCATTTTTATTAACCAAGTGCCTATAGCTGGGTCTGAAATAAAAACATACACTTCAGATAGTCGTGTCTATATGAAATTTGATTCAGATGGTTGATGTTTGTTAACCCGTGGATCTTTAATATGAATAGACAATTCCATTAACATTTTTTGGAAATGATTATAGCATAAGGTCCCCTGTACATTTCACTCTGTTACACCCCCATCCCCCATTTACGGTTTCGGTGATCCCTTGCAGTCTTAGGATCTCAAGCTGAGGCTGTGGTCTATACCTTAGGAGTTTGTAGTTTTGTTAACATGGTTTTTTTTTTTTCTTATGGAAAAAGATAATTTAAAATATTCTCTAAAATGAATGGTTTTTCTTTTTTCTTAAGAGATGGGGTCTGGCTGTGTTGCCCAGGCTAGAGTACAATGGCTATTCACAGATGCGGTTTAGCACACTGTGGCCTCAAATTCCTGGGTTCAAGTGATCCTTCCACCTTAGGCTCCCTGCAAGCTGGGACTGTAGGCATGCACCACTGTGCCTGGCTTAAAATGAATGTTATATTAAGACAGGTACCACTTCCCACCTCCATTTGTGGAGGAATATGGTGGATAATTTTTGTTGATGCCATTCTTAGTGCTATAATACCAGATGTCTAATTCTGGGGACTCAAGCTCCTGAATCATCACCTTCTTTTAAAAGACCTGAATTACTAAGAATAAGAAGCTTTCCCTGTTTCTTCTCTCTCCCATCTCAAACCGTGTTGGCCTTGTGCCTCCTTGAACTTACCTACTGTCTGTTTCCCACATCTGTTTCACTAATTTCCACTGGAGCATCCTTAGTGGCTTGGGAGGCTTGTAAGGGCAAGGGCATCTCTCAATTATCTCTGTCTGCTATGCCAAGAACAGTGCCTGCCACAGATGAAGCAGGGCAGGGCAGCAGCAGCCACCTTTGAATGTTTTCTCCGTGCCGAATACTTAGCATGGATTCTATTTTAATTCATTTGATGTCCACAGCAGCTTTACAAGAAAGTAGATTACTATTAGTACTCCCATTTTAAAGATTGGGAACACATTTTAAAATAATTTGGTTAAAGTAGCGCTCTGTTGAGTGGCCTGTTTTTATCTCTTTCCTTTGGCCCTTGGGATGAAAAAGTAAAATTATTCAAAGACAAAAGTAAAGTAAGAAGAGAAATAAAAAGTCTGGAAAATGAGGTGGGTGGATCACGAGGTCAGGGGATCAAGACCATTCTGGCTAACACAGTGAAACCTCGTCTCCACTAAAAATAGAAAAAATTAGCCGGGCGTAGTGGTGGGTGCCTGTAGTCCTAGCTACTCGGGAGGCTAAGGCAGGAGAATGGCATGAACCTGGGAGGCGGTGCTTGCAGTGAGCTGGCGCCACTGCACTCCAGCCTGGGCGACAGAGCGAGACTCCGTCTCAAAAAAAAAAAAAGTCTGGAAAATAAATATATGGAATAAATGGCCCCTTGAATAATCACATTGTCTCAGTGGGAGAGTCATTTGCCCTCTCTGAAACTTAGTTACCCTGCTGTTCTTTTCTAGTTTAAATGCTTCAAATTATGTCATTTAGCTTAGCCACCTACTTGACATAGAATTGTATTTCTAAGTTTTTCAACCTTTTAGCATTTCTATATTTAGAAATTATTTGAGCCCTAACTGGAAACTGTGGGACTGTATATTTATGTTGCTTTTCTTCTTTTTTATTCTTCTAATCATGTATCACATCATAACAAGCAGAGTGTGTTAAGGTGATTGGACAAATCATCCTGAAGAGAAAATTTCCAAATAATTGGACTTCTTGTTGTTTGTGAGGCTGATCTTTAACAGAAAAAGAAAGTTTTCTTCAGTCAAATAAGAATGTTGGGTAATTGTTAGTTGATATTTATGTTATTCATTATATTTTTAAAACATTATTTTGAATAATTGCACTATCAGATATCCAGTTTGGCGTGGACAAGAGGTAAAAAACCAAACTAGTTTATGTACAGTTATAGTATGAGATAGTAGTGGAAATAATGTAATTAAACTCATTTTATAAAAGTTGATGTTTTGTAGGACTTATATGGAAAGACATGAATTTATTGTATTCAAATTCATATGTGTTAGTGGTTAGGTATGATTATAAGTAGTCGTATTAAACATTGTCAATATTTGAACAACAGAAGAAAAAGTTTTTAACTACCTGGATTTTTATTGTTTATGTATTTTCATTGTAAGCCATTTAAAATCACCCCTTTTTTTTGCTGTGGAGGGATAGCCAAGTACATATTATTTTTTACAACTTGGTAGGTTTCCCTCCTTGGATAATGGACATAGTTGGAAAGGTGGGATTTACCTTACAGTGAATTTCTAAAACCTAACTTTTTGTAAATGAAGTGCACATTGCAATAAAGGGAGAATAATTGTAATTGCCACTTGTTCACAGTGGTGGCTTGGGAGTTGGGACAAGTGACCCAAAATAGCAGATTCAGTTGGTACAAAGAGGAGGATTTAAGTTAAACATCAACTGTATAAATTTCCTTTAAAAAATCTTAATAAGGTACTACTAGGACTGGGGTTATAAATTCTTTTCACTGGCTATTTAAAGAATAGATGTGACTAGTCGCCATTATTAAGATATGTTTGATTTTTGAATGGGGATGGCTCTCTGAATTCCAAAGTCAAGGCAAAGAAATGACAGTGAGTGGAGTGGACTCCTGAGTCAGCTTGCTGTCCTGGGGCAGATAACGCATGCATTCAAAAAGCGATGTCAGACCTCTTAGGGACACTGCAGAGCCAAGGGTTTGGACTGAATGATCCATAGGTCCCTTTCATCTTCAATTATGTAAACGTTGAATTTCAGTCTGCTTTTTTCATCTGATGCATTAGTTTCCATCAGAGTATCCTTAGTAAAATTTATTATACCTATTAAAAAATCACATTGCGTGTAACTTTTGGGTTTCTGCCTTTGTTGCCAATCTTTGTTTAGTTTGAACCAAGGAAAAGATATTAAGTTTTAATTATCTTGGGAAATAACATGGAACCTACATTATTTTGAGTGTTTTAAGTTTAAATGGCTGTTTCCACAGCAGTAGAATGTTAACAGATGTGATGACAAGGCCATGTGGTCTGCCCTTCCATTCTCTTTTAAGCCTTTTGTGGTCTAGAATACTTCTTGAATTGGTTTCTTATTATGTGAATGTTTATATTATCATGCCTGTTCTTTAGTTTCTGGAATGAATGAATGATTTGTGATGCCTTTCCTAAGTCATTTTCATCTTAAAATTTTTTTTTCATCTGAACAAAAGATCATTTTCCCATATGATTGATGGGTTTGCTTTTTATTTAATGATGAAAAGGGTAAGGAGTTGTTTGTTACTGTCAAAGTTAGTCTAATGCTAGAGTTGAGAGGTCCTTAGATGTCAGCTAGCCCAGCCTTACCATTGGTGCAGAAATGCCTTATGCAAAATTTTAGACAGATGTTTGCCCTGCCTTCGCTGGAATACTTTTAGTGATGGATAACTCACTGCCTTTTCTGGTATTGTAACGGCTCCATTGAGTAGTTCCCCATTTTTAAGCTGAAATGTGTCTCTTAAGTAACCAAGTTTCATCCATTTTTAAGCTGAAATGTGTCTCTTAAGTAACCAAGTTTCATCCTCTGGAGTAATATATAACCAGTCTTTTTCCTGATTGACTATATTGATGGCCATGTTTCTTTCCTCCTTGAGCTTTAATTTTCTTGCATATAAAATGACATGAGTTACGTCACCTGGTTACCTCACTAGCATTGAGGTAAAGAACAACTTGAGATAATTGTGACCTTAGGCAAAATTCTTTTCAGGTCTCAGAGTATTAATATATTAGTTTTATTTCTGGTATATATTCTCATGGGAAAAACAGCAGTGTGTTGTCTGTTGGCTTGGGCACCTGGATACTTTTCAGTTGATGTTACTGCTCTGTTACCAAAGGCATTAATTTATCTCTTCATTGAACGTTTATTGACCATTCACTGTGTACTAGCAATTACTATAAAAACATTGAAGAAGACAGACACCTTCCCTGCCCTATTGAGGCTTCTTTTCCTTCATGGATGTTTGTACTTTGAGATTTAAATGCTTTTGACTGCTCAAGATAAAATAATATTGTTAGCCCACTTTTACTCTTAATGTTTTTGGTTTTCTAATTAGTCCAATATTTTAAAGTATGTCTTTGATTTATAGATATTTGGAGTCTGGGAGTGATCCTTTTCATGTTGGTGTGTGGGCAGCCGCCCTTTCAAGAAGCCAATGACAGTGAAACACTGACAATGATCATGGATTGCAAATATACAGTACCATCCCATGTGTCTAAAGAGTGTAAAGAGTAAGTAAAATAAAGTATGTGCAAACCTTAAGGACTCAGATTAAAACCAGAAGTTTTAATTCCATTAATATGTCAAGAAAATTTGAGAGGACTTCAAACATCCAAGCATCTGAGTTGATTTTAATTTTTGAATTTAATATTTCTACTGTTGTTAAGAGTGTTTGGTTGGTGGGGGGGTGGTTAGCCCCTATATGATCTGAAATTTAATATTAGAGTACAAAATGTATTCATCTGTTCCTTATTCAAGAAATCTATTACATGCCTCTTCAACCTTCAGGAGTGGCGGTTATTTCACTTGAACTGAAGAAATAGCATGGGAACTACTTTTCTCTGCATGAGCAAAAAACAAGATCACCTGGAATTGTTTTAAGTTCCAGAGAAGAGTTAGGGCATTTTCTTTCCTGAATAGACCATCAACACACTATTTTAAGGTTTACATAGTATGTCTCATAATTTTCTTCACACACCCCTTCCGCTAATTGACTAAAGAGCTGTTGAGGTTTATGTGACTATGGGAAGCCAGCATAAAAAGTATACTCGATTATTTGGAATTTAAAGTAGTACATAGTACTATGATATGTGTAGTGAGAAATATAGTAATGGAATAGAACTGTTGGAAGTTCAGTATTATATTGACATTTTAAGTGACATTTTTTAAATGAGCTCAGCTGAGATTATAGCCACTACTTAGAGGACTTTGCTGTAGAAATAGAGTTTTGCGTTTCTCCTATCAGCTGGTAAGAAGGAAATCTGATTGCCTGAGGAATTTTTTTCTCTAAATGAAGCCCCATCTCAGGTGGATGTTGAAGAACTTAGATATTCAAGGCCAAGGCAGGTGGATCATGAGGTCAGGAGATCGAGACCATCCTGGCTAACACGGTGAAACCCCGTCTCTACTAAAAATACAAAAAATTAGCCAGGTGCCTGTAGTCCCAGCTACTCAGGCAGCTGAGGCAGGAGAATGGCGTGAACCTGGGAGGCGGAGCTTGCAGTGAGCCGAGATCGCGACACTGCACTCCAGCCTGGGCAACAGAGTGAGATTCCGTCTCAAAAAAAAAAGACAAAAACTTAGGTATTCAAACTCTGGATTCAAATATTGACTTCTCCATTTACTAATGATGTCGGAGTGGTAGAAACTACCATATAGGGTTATTGTGAAAATTAAATGAATTAATATGTGTAAAGCTCTTAGCTCGGTCCTTAGCACATAGGAAACTATGAATATTGATGATGATGATTTTTTTTTTTTTTTGAGACGGAGTCTCGCTCTGTCGCCCAGGCTGGAGTGCAGTGGTGCGATCTCGGCTCACTGCAAGCTCCGCCTCCCGGGTTCCCGCCATTCTCCCGCCTCAGCCTCTCCGAGTAGCTGGGACTACAGGCGCCCGCCACCACGCCCGGCTAATTTTTTTGTACTTTTAGTAGAGACGGGGTTTCACCGTGGTCTCGATCTCCTGACCTCGTGATCCGCCCGCCTCGGCCTCCCAAAGATGATGATTATTTTTATGACCTTACTGTTAACTATTCTCTACCCCAAGAAGCAGGGCAGTTGTCTGGGGGCATACGTTGTCTGCATGTTGGATGTTTGTGATTCATGTTGTAATTCAAGGAGTATTTCCACAGCTTCTACTGAAAAAACTTATTTTTATATTGATACATATATCATTCAAATAAGTATACAATGTATATATAGTAAAATGAGTACCTGTGTACCCATTATCTAGCTTAAGAAATAGAACAGTTCCTAGTATCTTAGTAGCTGTCTGTGTCTCCCTCCTAGAAAGATTATTTTTAATAATTATTGAGGCTGGTCACAGTAGCTCACACCCGTAATCCCAGCACTTAGGGAGGCCGAGGCAGGCGGATCACAAGATCAGGAGTTCAAGACCAGCCTGACCAACATACTGAACCCCTGTCTGTACTAAAAATACAAAAATTAGCCCGGCATGGTGGCTGGCGCCTGTAATCCCAGCTACTCAGGAGGCTGAGGCAGGAGAATCACTTGAACCCGGGAGGTGGAGGTTGCAGTGAGCTGAGATCATGCCACTGCACTCCAGCCTGGGCAACAGAGTGAGACTCTGTCTCAAAAAAATAATAATTATTGGGGCCAGGCATGGTGGCTTGTTCCTGTAATCTCAGCACTTTGGGAGGCCAAGACGGAAGGATCATTTGTGCTCAGGAGTTCAAGACCAGCCTGGGCAACATGGGGAGGCCCTGTCTCTACTAAACAAACAAACAAAAAAAGAAAAATTAGCCAGTTATGTTGCCTCATGCCTGTGGTCCCAGCTACTGGAGAGGCTGAGGTGGGAGGATGGCATGGGCCCAGAGGGTCGAGGATACAGTGAGCTGTGATTGCGCCACTGCACTCCAGTCTGGGTGACAGAATAAGACCCTGTCCCAAAAAAAAAAAAAAAAAAAAAAATTATTGGGACTGTTTAGGTTTTTAAAATTTTTTCCTATTTTAGTTTTGCTAAGCTGTATTTTTTAAGGGAAATGTCTGTTTTATCTAATTTTTCAAATGTATTAACCTCAAGTATTTATATTATCTTTTTTTTTTTTTTTTGAAATGGAGTCTAGTGGTGTTCCCAGGCTGGAATGCAATGGCACAGTCTTGGCTCACTGCAGCCTCCACCTCCTGGGTTCAAGCCATTCTCCTGCTTCAGCCTCCCAGTTAGCTGGGACTAGAGGTGCGTGCCACCGTGCCCAGCTAATGTTTGTATTTTTAGTAAAGGCAGGGTTTTACCATGTTGGCCAGGATGGTCTCAATCTCTTAACCTCATGATCCGCCTGCCTCGGCCTCCCAAAGTGCTGGGATTACAGGCATGAGCCACCACGCCCAGCCTATAATATCTTTTAGTTATATTTTTTAAGTCTACAAGAAGTGTGGATATATTGTCCTTTTAACTGTCCTTTTTAATTTAAATATCACAATAGTGATAATTTATGCCTTATCTTTTTTTCGTCTTGATCAGTTTTGCCAGAAGTTTGTTATTTTATTAGTCTTTTTCTAAGAACTACCTTTTGCTTTTATTAACAATTATAATTTTTGTTTTACGTTTTATTAATTTTCTTTTCTCTTGTCTGTAGTATTTCGTGCCACTCACTTTCATGGGCTAATTCTGTTCTTTTTCTTTCTGTTGTTGGATACCTAGCTCACAAATTTCCCTTTTCTGTTGTAATAATTTAAGGCTATAAATTGCCTTCTGATACCATTTTAGCTGCATCCCACTAGTTTTGATTTATAGTTCTTTTGTTATTATTCAGTTCTAATAAGTATTTTCTAGTTTGTGTTGATTTATTTCATGTGTGAGTTGTTTACAGGGGTGTTTTACATTCCCAAATGTATGGCATTTTTCTAATTAGCTTTTTATTGATTTCTAACTTAATTGTGTTGTTGTCCAAGAATAATAGCCTCTATGGTACCAGTGTTGTTTTTGTTTTTTTGTTTTTTTCAGATTGCTGAGGCTTGCTTATGGCCTAGCATAAGATCTTTTTGTTCTGGAAAATAGTGTATATTTTCCAATTTTGGAGTTCTGCATAAATCCTTAAGATCAAGCTTTTTTATTATGCTGTTCAAAATTATTTGCATCCTTTCTGAGTTTTTCTTTCTCCTACTGGATCTATCAGTTACTGAGATACTCTTCCACTGTGATGGTGGATTTATTTTATTCTTGGAGCTCTGTCAGTTTTTGCTTTGAGTGTTTTGAGGTAATGTTATTAGGTGCAAACAAGTTGAAAAGTGTCGTATCTTCCCATTCTATCAATTTATATCAGTGAGGTAATGGCCCTCTTTAGTACTGCTTTTTTGCCTTAAAGTCAGTCTGTGTTGTCTAATTTTAGCCACACCAGTCTTCTGTTGGTTACCGTTTGTGTGCTGTATAGTTTTTCTTTCTTTTCTTAAACTTCCCATTGTCCTGGTTTTAAATACATCTTTTTTTAACAGGCGGGAGCCGAGTTTTTCTTTAATCCCATCTGATCATTTTTGTGTTTTAAATGGAGAGTTTATTCCATTTACATTTATTGTAGTCACTGATAGATGTAGATCTATTTATGCCATCTTTTTATATGTTTTATGTTTGTCCTACTTCAGTTTTTTTTTTCTTTTTACCCCATTATTCTTTGGAGTTGATGGAGGATTCCTTTCCTTTCCTTTCCCTTCCCCTTCATTCTTTCTTTTTCTTTCTTTCTTCCCTCCCTCCCTCCCCCTCCCTCTGCCCTCTGTTTCCTCCCTTCTCTCCTTCCTCCCTTCTTCCCTTTCCTCCCCTCCTTACCCTCCCTCCATCCTCTCTCCCTTGCTTTCTCCCTCCCTTGCTCTCTCCCTCTGTCCTCCCTCCCTCCCTCTCTTTCTTTTCTTAGACAGGGTCTTGCTTTGTTGCCCAGGCTGGAATACAGTGGTACAATCATACATAGCTCACTGCAGCCTTCAACTCCTGGGCTCAATTGATTGTCCTGCCTCAGCTTCCTGAGTAGCTAGGACTACAGGTGTGTACCACCATGCCTGGATAATATTTAAACTTTTTGTAGAGACTGGATCTCACTGTGTTGCCCAGACTGTTCTTAAACTCCTGGTCTCAAGAGATCCTCCAGCCTCTGCCTCCCAAAGCGCTGGGATTATAGACATGAGCTACCACGCCCTGCCAAGGTTTTTCTTTTTCCCTTCATTTGACTTTCCCCCTGAATTAGCTAGGAAGTTATAGTCTGTTATTTTAGTGATTTTTCTACCTGTTTTAACACAGATATACATTTTGTTTGTTTGTTTTTGTTTTGTTTTTGGGTTTTTTTTGAGACAGAATCTTGCTCTGTTGCCCAGGCCGGAGTGCAGTGGTGTGATCTCGGCTTGCTGCAAGCTCTGCCTCCCAGGTTCACGCCATTCTCCTGCCTTAGCCTCCTGAGTAGCTGAGACTACAGGTGCCTGCCACCACGCTTGGCTAATTTTTTTGTATTTTTAGTAGAGACGGGGTTTCACTGTGTTAGCCAGGATGGTCTCGATCTCCTGACCTCGTGATCCACCTGCCTGGGCCTCCCAAAGTGCTGGGATTACCGGCGTGAGCCACCACACCCGGCCAAATATACATGTTTTTATACCTTTTAAAATTATTTTTGAGATGGAGTCTCAATCTGTTGCCCAGGCTTGAGTGCAGTGACACTATCTTGGCTCCCCGCAGCCTCCACCTCCCGAGTTCAGGTGATTCTTGTGCCTCAGCCTCTGGAGTAGCTGGGATTACAGGCACACGCCACCACATCTGGCTAATTTTTTGTACTTTTAGTAGTGTTGGGGTTTCGCATTTTGCCCAGGCTGGTCTCGAACTCCTTAGCTCAGGCAGTCCACCTGCCTCAGCCTCCCAAAGTGCTAGGATTACAGGCATGAACCACTGTGCCCAGGGGCCTCATGTTTTTATACTTAACTTAACAAAATTTATAGCTTATTCTTATCTTTATTTTTTGGGAGGTGTGGGGGGAATGGTCTCACCCTGTCACCCAGGCTGGAATGCCTCAGTGCAATCATGGCTCACTACAGCCTCAACCTCTCAGCCTCCCAAGTAGCTGGGACCACAGGTACAAGCCACCACACTTGGCTAATTTTTTTTTTTATTTTTTTGTAGAGATGGTGTATTAGTCCATTTCATACTGCTACAAAGAACTGCTGGGTAATTTATAGAGGAAAGAGATTTAGTTGACTTGCAGTTCAGCATGGCTGGAGAGGCCTCAGGAAACTTACAGTCATGGCAGAAAGTGAGGGGGAAGCAAGGCACCTTCTTCACAAGGCAGCAGGAAGGAAAAGGAACTCAGGAGAAGCTACCGAACACTTATAAAACCATCAGCTTATCATCACTATCACAAGAACAGCATGGGGAAACTGCCCCCATGATTCATTTACCTCCACCTGGTCTCTCCCTTGACACATGGGGATTATGGGGATTATAAGGATTATAATTCAAAATTAGATTTGGGTGGCGACACAAAGCCTAATCATATCAGACAGTGTCTGATATGTTGCCCAGGCTGGTCTGAGACTCCTGGGCTCAAGCAACCCCTCTGCCTCAGCCTTCCAAAGTGCTGCGATGACGTGCATGAGCCACTGCATCCGGCGTCTTTATTCTCTTCTTGAACAACACAAAATCTTTAGAATATTTTAACTACCATCCAATATTTTAATAATTTTTCAAATGTCACAAAGTAGATACGATTATCATTCTACACAGTTAAAAATTTCATATTTACCCAGATGCTTGACAGAAACTGTTTACCCTTCCAAGTGGAATCACACTATCCTGTCAAAATAAAATTGTTCAGAATTTGTTTGGATGAGCATATGTTGGTGATAAGCATTCTTAGTTTTTATTTGGAATGTCTTCATGTTATGTATGCTCCTAAAAGATGGTTTCATTGAGTATAGAATTCTAGGTTGATACTTATTTTCTCTCAGCTCATGGAAGATACTATTCCACTGTTTTCTGGCACCCATTGTTGCTGTTGAGAAGTCAGCTGTCCATCTTATCATCTTCTTGTCTCTACGTAGGTGTCCTGTCTTCACTTAGGCTGCTTTAAGATTTTCTATTTATTGTGCTTAGGATGTGTTAGGCTTAGTGGTTCAAGATTTGTGTTCTTTGATGAATTTTGGAAAATTCTCAGCCATTATCTTTTCAAATACAGTTTCTTCCTCATTTTCTCATTTCCCTCACTCTGTCCTCTTCTTTTTATAAAACTGTTTTGTATTTCCTGTCTCAGTCTATTGATAGTTATTTCCTTAATTTTATCTTACATTAATTCTGTGTCTAATTTTTAAATTTTGTTTATTGATTTTGTTTTTAGTTACAGTGATTATTTTTCATTTTTAGAAGCCCTATTTAGTTTTTTCTCAATTGCCTAGTAATTTTATGTATAGTAGCTTCATTTATAGTACAAAGTACCATCTTTAGTTCCCTGGCTATATTTTCAAGATTCTCTTTCATGTCTTAAACATATTTAACACAGTTACATTTTATATCTGAAAATTTCAGTATCTGAAGTATTCGCATTCTAATTTTGCTTGTGTTTTCTAGGTCTTGCTGTTGGTACTTCGTTTCTTTTTTTTGACTGATATTCTTTGTAATATTATTTGGAGAATTACTTGAGGCTGGTTTTAAGTTACATTCCTACAGGAAGGGTCTGTATATTTACTTCTCTACTAGTTGCCTAGGAGTGCTTCCAGCTGAAAGCACTATAAATTAACTTCTGTGTACCACACAGATATCATTAGTTTGGAACACAGACTTATGTGAGGACCAGCTTGTAGTTAGAAGTTCTAAGTTATTTCTCATTTTTCATTTACCCTCACACTGAAGCTGGAGTCCTAGCTCTTTGCAAGGGCTCTAGTTGTACTATCTACCTTCAGTAGGCCTTACACATTATATTCTGTTACATGTACCCAACATAGCCTGTAAAGCTGAAGCAGAAACAGGCCAAAGGCCAGTTTTGTCATTCATTTCATAAGGGTTCTGCTTGTACTTCATTTTTAGTTGCTGTTACTTATTTATTCTGCCAAAATGGTGCCTTTAAATAAAATAGTTTCCTAAAAATACATTACATGGGCCAGGCACGGTGGCTCATGCCTGTAATCCCAGCACTTTGGGAGGCCGAGGCGGGCAGATCACTAGGTCAAGAGATCGAGACCATCCTGGCCAACATAGTGAAACCCTCTCTCTACCAGAAATACAAAACTTAGCTGGGTGTGGTGGCATGTGCCTGTAGTCCCAGCTACTTGGGAGGCTGAGGCAGGAGAATTGCTTGAACCCAGGAGTTAGAGGTTGCAATGAGCCGAGGTTGCGCCACTGCACTCCAGCTTGGCAACGGAGCGAGACTCCATTTCCAAAAAAAAAATATATATATATATATATATATATATATGGTATTTTAGTTGTTTTCATCAGAAGCATCATTCATTTTTTTCTGAAACAGGAGTGGGCTTGTATACTCTACTCTGTATGTCATTGCTGATCCTTGAATTTAATTCTGTTATGTCACTAAGCCAGCAGTGAATTCAAGAACAGATGTTGATACCTATAGTTAATTCTAGATGATAGGGAGCTCTTATTTGTGCATTTGGCTTATCAGTATACCAGGAGGTTGTGATTTTTTATTTTATGACTACAGTGGCACTAAATTTTTATTATTCCCATCTGCCCGACTGCCACCACTAGTCCACCTAATTGATGGTATAGGAAATCATTTTTATTAATAAAATGATCCATCATTACTAATCCTTGCAAGCAGTTTGCTTTAACAATGGACTTACCTTCCTTTCCAGCCTAATCACACGGATGCTACAGAGAGATCCCAAGAGAAGGGCTTCTTTAGAAGAGATTGAAAATCATCCTTGGCTTCAGGGAGTGGACCCTTCACCAGCCACAAAGTATAACATTCCCCTTGTGTCATACAAAAATCTCTCGGAAGAGGAGCACAACAGCATCATTCAGCGTATGGTGCTTGGGGACATAGCGGATCGAGACGCCATTGTAGAGTACGTCAATTCCCGTCAGTACAGAGGGCCACAGGTTTAGGATTCTTGGAATGGGCTCTGTCTGCTTAACACAGCCTTTGGACACCTGTGTAATAGATAAGAGTTCCCAGTTAGCAAAAGTTGTGTCATTTATCTCTAAAGTTTTTGGCCCAGGGCCTGACACAGGTTTTTTTTTGGTGTTTTGGTTTTTATGCTAGTGAACAAGTAAGCCATTGCTGGGTGGTGTCAGTGAGTGCTGTGGCCTTTTTCCCTTTCTATAGGGGTGGAATGAAACAGCTTGTTTTGTATCCCAGTATGTACCTTATCTGTAGCACTATTCTCATTCCTCTGTCTCCTTCTGGTCCCCAGTGAGTAGGGAGAACAGTACCACCTGCCTAGAGTCTTCTAAATCAGGAGTTGGTAAATGGTGCCGGCCACACATTTTTATAAGTGAAGTTTTATTGGGCCACAGCCATGCCCATTCATTTAAGTATTGTCAATGGTTGCATTGTGCTACAATGGCAGAGTGGTTGTGGGAGAGACCACATGGCCTACAAAGCCTGAAATATTTATTATCTGGCCCTTGAGAGCCCCTGCTGCAGCCACCTGGAGCCTGCAAGTTATACAAGTTGTTAATTACATCCTTTAAAACCAAAGCCAGTTTTTTTTTTTGTTTGTTTGTTTGTTTGTTTTTGAGACGGAGTCTCACTCTGTCTCCCAGGCTGGAGTGCAGTGGCACGATCTTGGCTCACTGCGAGCTCCGCCTCCCGGGTTCACGCCATTCTCCTGCCTCAGCCTCCTGAGTAGCTGGGACTACAGGCGCCTGCAACCACGCCTAGCTAATTTTTTCTATTTTTTAGTAGAGACGGGGTTTCACCATGTTAGCCAGGATGGTCTTGATCTCCTGACCTCGTGATCTGCCCGCCTTGGCCTCCCAAAGTGCTGGGATTACAGGCGTGAGCCACTGTGCCCAGCCCCAAAGCCAGATTTTAATAAACGGTTTGGAATCAAAGATAATACAGAGGAAAGATGCATTTGCTTTGTTCTGATAATGATTAATTTCTGTAAGAGGTCCTGACTCTAAAAACAAGGAATATTTCCACAAATTAAAGGTCAGAGGTTATTTAATGTGTTGAATGAAACAGTTGGGTATGTTGGAAAGAGAGTATGCTCTAGGAGGCAAAAAAGGGGCTCCCATCAGGAGGGCCCTTTCAGGATTTGATCCAGTTCCCTGACTTCGGGGAAGAGAAGCCTGTGGGCTGGACCTGCAGACCCCTGCCTTGTGTCTTCTTGCCACCCACAATGCCCACTGGGAGGCTCTGATCCCTGAGAAGGGTAGTGTTTGTATAAAGGACACTTTAGAGTGTTTTACATTACTGGAAAGAAAGGTTTATAAAAATAAACCCAGGTTCTTAATTTTGGTTTAAGCACAAATTTCTATAAGTTTCCAAATGTATTATGGTTCTTTACAGTATTGACTCACAGCTACTTAAATGACCTAAACATGTGGCGGAGATGGGACACTTGCTGTTTCTGCTACAGACACTCACTTTTGGAATGTGTGGAAAATGATTTTTCACTTTTGAGTGGGTAAAAGGCTGTTTATCTCTCTGAACTGGCCTTACGTTCTTAGCTTAAATAAATACATACATGCAGTAGTGTCATCTAGAACTACTTAATTAATATAAATTCAATGATAAATCCAAAAGGTAGTGCCATTTACATGGTTCAGGTGACTCCAGTTTGTCAGTTTGCTGGTTTCCCGATAGCTGGGTGAGCCAGTCTTGCTGTCCTCTCAGCTAGCCTCACTCCGTGCTTGCTGCTCACATCATGAGAAGCTGCTCGTTCTGAGGGTGACTCCTGAGTTCCAGCACACACCTTTCTCTCACAATACATTTCCAAACCCAGGCCAACTCCTGTATTTAGTACTTTGCTGAAGAAACTAATAAGTCATTCTACCCTTGAATTTTACCTTGGACAATTCCTTTGGAATCTCATGCCTCAGCCTGCCCTGCCCCCATTAGTTGTGACCCCAGTGTACATTTTGAAAAATGGGGTCTCTTGCTTCTTTCCTAAGTGTTCATTGTGTCAGTATTTTCAGTAACTACAGAAAGTTTCTGAAAACCATAGTTATGTATTTCCTGGCCTCGTGGGATCCGCCAAAGCACACTCCTAGTGTGTCCTGTGACAGGTCAGCTACAAAAGAGTGGGCAGGGCTGTGGGCCTTGTTGGGCCTTGTGTCCCAGCACCTTGTCTAGCCAGACTAGGTACTCGGTGAACATTACTTTTTAAATGGATGAATGACTACATTGATTTTATTCAAAGCGATTGATGGTGACATGCTTTCAATTTCTTTGATAATTCCGTAGTGTCTAAATTGCCAGTAAATGCAGAGGGAGTATGAAAATAAAAACATTTTCTAAGTTTTCTGACTGATATTCGTACTTCAGTGCACATCCATGTAACACAGACCTCGTCTTCATGTACTTCTGGTGGAAGCAAGTAAGCCACCCGAACAAATACAAACACTGTACACACAAATTCAAATTTTGAATAATGCGTGCACTCATTATCTTATGTGTCTAAAACTGACGTCTAACTCAGCTGCTGTTGCCATTTTGGATTTTTGTCTCATTTATGAAAAATCTTCATAAAAATATGAACATTTTTATGCACTGGTTTTTAGAATTTTGAGTGACCTAAATAACTACTAGTTTGGTTTTTTTCTGGTTTGCATTTTTTGCATAATTTTTAAGATTCCAGCCATTGAATTTAACTTGCTTGCACTTTAAAAAATCAATTCTGCTTCTTGTAAAAAACCTCCTGATAATGGCTGACATTTGCTCTCACCTTGTTTTCCTCAGAGCCCTGGAAACCAACAGATATAACCATATCACAGCCACATACTTCCTGCTGGCTGAAAGGATCCTGAGAGAAAAGCAAGAGAAAGAAATACAGACCAGATCTGCAAGCCCGAGCAATATCAAGGCCCAGTTTAGGTGAGAAAAAAAATCTTCACTGATTTTAGTAAGTTTAACGTTTTGAAATAGCGAACTTTTTTTTTTTTTTAATGCTTCCTAACTCTTTGGGGCAAGAGAGTACAAATAGTGATGACGGCCTCATTGGAGAGGCCACACATGGGCTCTTCAGGTGTACATGAGGGTCTGGGTTCCCTCATCACCAGGGATGCCATCCCCTCCTGGGCTCAGTGGGGACCGGGGCTGTGTCTGTTGGCATGGTCAGGAAAACATGTTTGGAGAAGCAGACTCAAGCCAGAGTGTCTTGCTAGTTATTTTCATTAAATTCTTCCAAATCCAACATGTATTAATCTGTTATTTTCTTTAGTTTTTCATTCTAGGAACAAGGCTGAATTTTCCCTCAGTTATTTGAAGTAATTTTTAAAATTAAATAGAGTATTGCTGTGCCACAGTGTTCTCTCAGGATTTCCGGGATTGGATAGTCACATTAGCTAGTTGATTTCTTAGCTGCTTGACCTTGGGAGGTTGCTTAACCTCTCTATGACTTAGCTGCCCGATCTGTAAAACAAAAGTAACAATGCTATTTACCTCATGGGGTTGTGGAGAGGAATGATGAATTAATATATATAAAGCACTTAGAACCAGGGCTTTGTGTGTTTGCCGTCACTGCTGGGAATATTTTACCACCATTGTCTTCACTAAAGTCATGGACGTGCTGCTCCCCAAGCCTTTTCTAACCCCCTCTCTCCTCCTCCTCCTCCTCCTCTCCCCCAACCTTCCCACCTTGCTTTTTCTTCTGCCAGAGTAACTTTCCACTTAAAATCAAAGCATGGAAAGGGCTTAACTTTTTTCATTATCATTATGAAATTTATTTCGAGTTTATCTTTACGCACTCAGATAAAGTAACCCATAGAACTGTAGTTCAAAAACAGAAGAGTGCTCCTGATTCTGAGTAAATCTGTGTGTACTTCCAAATATTTATGAATGTATGTGTGTGAATATTATTGTGAATAATATTATTGTAAAAGATTAAGAAAGCCATTTCGATTTTAAGTTACTTGCAGTTGGCTCGCCACGTGAACTTTGTTGCTTGGGTAGAGTGGCAGAGTAGGGGGAGGGAAACATTCCCAGCTTGCCAAACAGTAAAGATTTAGAAGTCTAGTTTAACTAGAACATGAATTTAGTAACTCTATTCATATCTTGGATGCATTCCTCTGTAATAAAAACTAGGCACACTGTCTAGTGTCTGCTTAGAAGAGGACTGAACCCAGGGAGTGAGGAGATTCTTGGGGATGAGATAAACCAGAGACTGATGCTCAGAGGTTACGGTCAACCTAGTCCTGACCCGAGCTCCCTGGCAAGAAAGAGTAACCCTAAGGCAGATCATCACTACTCGCCAGGTGCACCGAGACTGGAGCTACCACCAGGCTTCTGGAAAAGAATATTTAGATTTGAACTCTCTTCTATTCAGTGAAACATACCAGAACTCAGTCTAAAGCTGATTGTATATGTGAGACCAACATTAGCTATAAAGAAATAGTAGGCCAGGCACAGTGGTTCAACCCTTTGGGAGGCCAAGGTGGGAAGATCCTTTGAGCCCAGGAGTTCATGAGTAGCCTGGGCAACATAGACCCTGTCTCTATAAAAATTAAAAATAAAAAAACTTTTTAAATACCAGAGCTTTCTGAACTGTTTTCCTTTTGCTGTCATGGAGACTGAAGTGGAGGAGCTATGAGCGCCTTTTTTTCTAAGGCACAGGGCCCACTGGCAGTGGCAGTGTCTCCTGACTTGCCTTCTCTTTGTTGTCACTGTAATGTTATTGACAAGACCCTGGACCTCCCTTGGTTCCATTGCTGGGTGGTATGCCTTGTGGTCAGAATGACCTAGGAGGTAGAAACCTGGACTGAGTCAGGAGACTGTATTTAAAATGGCAACTAGCTGGGCAGGGATGGAGGAAGGGCAGGCCAGTGAGAGCCACAGCCACAGAGAACAGATACATGCTCTGTGGCCAGTGGGTAGTCTGGAAGAATCTGTGACAGGCCGGTTGAGATGGGTGGTTAACAGCAGACTGATATCCAGCCTCCTAGCCGGGCTGGGTGTCTTCACAAGCACTTTGGTAGGCAGAAAGAAACAGGGATTTGGCCTGCAGGTTCTGGAGTCCAGGGCAGGGTCCTAGACCTGGAATTGAGTGAGAACACAGGGACTCCACTAGAGAATGAAATCCCAGATGCCATCTCAGGAATGCAGGTATGAGACGTGACTTAGCTGAAAGGAGTGGTGTTGGTACAGATAGGATCCTGCAGCAGCGAGGTGGTGTGGTATTGGGAGTTGTCAAATCAAGTAGCTTAAGGTTTCTTAAATTCTAGAACAGATTCTGTTTCAGATACAGTAGCATTAACTTTGTTAAAAATATGAATAATTGTAGGGCTGCCCCAGTACATTCGTATGGAAGAACATGAGGTCTGAGAGAAGGGCCTAGGCATTTAGAATTATTTCTAATTGAGAACTCTTATGACTGACTGTGTCCGGGGCCTGTCTGCAGACTCCAGAGACTCTTCCTCCAGCCTGCCCTGTAGAGCCGAGGACAGCACTTTTGGAACTCTCTAGGGAGGAGCCAGATAGCAGGGTAGACATCTCATAGACTGCACGCAGATAGTTGTGGAGTGGAAAACCAAGAAGTTAACCCATAAGCAGATAGTTCTGGAGTGGAAAACCAAGAAGTTAACCCATAAGCAGGACGTGGCCACACAGCGTTAGCCATTGCTCGGTTATGACCACTTCAGAGAATACTGCTTCTTAGCTTCAAATTAAAATTTTTTTTTAACGACAGGTTTATTTTATTAAAGGGGAACCTGTGCAAAACAAAAGAAAACTTGCACATAGCAAGTCTAGTAGATATTCCACATACAGTGGCCACTGGTAAAATTTTGTTCCTGCTTTATTATTATGACCATATGACTATCCCCCTTGGGGAGAAAGGATAGTTGACAGAGATGTTTATTCAGAATAGCAGCTAGAGAGCCTCATTTAAAAAATTCATCTTCTTTGGGTACCAAGCAGTATTCTTGTTACTTTGGCAACTCCAGCTCCAGGTTGGGAGATAAAATGAAAGTTTAAATAATGGCGAATTTTGTTATTCACTACTCTTGTATGGGCATTTAAAAATATACTTATTTAAGGCTGGCACGGTGGCGTGCGCCTGTGGTCCCAGCTATTCGAGAGGCTGAAGTGGGAGGATTGCTTGATATCCCAGGGGGTCAAGGCTGCAGTGAGCTGTATTCATGCCCTTGCACTCCAGCCTGAATAACAGAGTGAGACCCTGTCTCAAAGACAGATATTTATATTTAACTTAGTGAGTTTTTTTAATTGGAGAAGAGATTTTTATATGATTTTGTATGATGTATATGTGTTATACGTATAACTTTTTTAAAATTCAGATCCATTAAACTGTTTCCATTTCATTTTATAAACACCAAGTTCTTACCCCATGGTAAAATCAGGAGCCCTGGAAATTTCAGGTGAATTTTATTTGTAGTAATATACCTTTATGTGATCTAAGAACCAAAGAAACAAAACGTGGTGTTCAGGTTTTGCTTTGCCAATAACCTCCATGGGCTTTAAAAAATGTTTGTCTTGTAGTTTAAAGCTTTTGTATAGAAAAGATGGAGTAGCTCTTTGCCCTATTTTCTTTTCTGACAGCTGTGATGAAGTTGTCACTTGGCCAATAAGCCACGGACTGAACCATGTTTCAAAACCACATTTGCCCTTCTGGTGGCCTTGCTGATGTTTACAGGATGTTGAATGGGTTTGCAAGGCTGCTGCTTTTTTCTTTAAATCTGTAGATTTTGTCCCAGTAAGTTCTATGTAATATACTTTACTATCATCTGCATAATGATTATACGGCTTTTTTTCCCCCCAATCTGTTACATAGGCAGTCATGGCCAACCAAAATTGATGTACCCCAGGACCTTGAGGATGACCTCACGGCCACTCCTTTGTCCCACACGACTGTCCCTCAGTCTCCTGCTCGGGCTGCTGACAGTGTCCTCAATGGCCACAGGAGCAAAGGCCTGTGTGACTCAGCTAAGAAAGATGACCTCCCCGAGTTGGCTGGACCAGCACTCTCTACGGTGCCACCCGCAAGCTTAAAACCCACAGCCAGTGGGCGGAAGTGTCTGTTCAGGGTGGAAGAAGATGAAGAGGAAGATGAGGAGGACAAGAAACCCATGTCCCTCTCAACACAAGTGGTTTTGCGCCGGAAGCCATCTGTGACCAACCGCCTGACATCCAGGAAGAGTGCACCCGTCCTCAACCAGATCTTTGAGGAAGGGGAATCTGATGATGAGTTTGACATGGATGAGAATCTGCCTCCCAAGTTGAGCAGGTTAAAGATGAATATAGCTTCTCCAGGTACAGTTCACAAACGCTACCACCGGAGGAAAAGTCAGGGCCGGGGCTCCAGCTGCAGTAGTTCGGAGACCAGTGATGATGATTCTGAAAGCCGGCGGCGGCTCGATAAAGATAGCGGGTTCACCTACTCCTGGCACCGCCGGGATAGCAGCGAGGGGCCCCCTGGCAGTGAGGGGGATGGCGGGGGCCAGAGCAAGCCGAGCAATGCCAGCGGAGGGGTGGACAAGGCCAGCCCCAGCGAGAACAATGCTGGTGGGGGCAGCCCCTCCAGCGGCTCGGGTGGCAACCCCACCAATACATCGGGTACCACACGCCGCTGTGCCGGCCCCAGCAACTCCATGCAGCTGGCCTCTCGCAGTGCTGGGGAGCTCGTTGAGAGCCTCAAACTCATGAGCCTCTGCCTCGGCTCCCAGCTTCATGGGAGCACCAAGTACATTATTGATCCACAGAATGGCTTGTCATTTTCCAGTGTGAAAGTCCAAGAGAAATCTACGTGGAAAATGTGCATCAGCTCCACAGGGAATGCAGGGCAGGTCCCTGCAGTGGGCGGCATAAAGTTTTTCTCTGACCATATGGCCGATACCACCACTGAATTGGAACGGATAAAGAGCAAGAACCTGAAAAATAACGTGCTGCAGCTACCTCTGTGCGAAAAGACCATCTCTGTGAACATCCAGCGGAACCCTAAGGAGGGGCTGCTGTGCGCATCCAGCCCAGCCAGCTGTTGCCATGTCATCTGACTGTGGCCCCATCTGGCCGCTGGCACGCTTCCTGCTCGGAGCAGTGAAGACCGGCTCACTTCACTGTTCCCATTTGGTTTTACTATTTTAAAGTGGGCGTTAGGAGCAATTATTTATTACCTTTCCATTTGTTCGCCTGATGATGTGACAATGCATGGTCTTTGTGCATGCTGCTAGACACTTCTTTTCCAGCCGAAAAGCCTATTATGTAATTTTTACATTCATAATTTTAATGTGGATGATCAGGATTAAATCAAGATGTATATCTGGAACCTCTTATAAATGGAGCACTTAGAAATTTGATGTTCTGCACTTAACCTAGAGAGAGAAAAAATGCTTTTCTTTGTGAAAAATCTGAATTCCTGTCCTGACCTTCTGTGATGTGGAAACTCTGGGCTCAGAGACACACTCTGGTGTCTGAGACAGAACCAAAGCAATAACGTTGTGATGCCCACAGGCCTGGAGCCAGCTAGCGACCTTGTGCCGCCCAGCTGTCCATGGCCCGTGCAGAGCAGAGGACAGTGAGTGTCTGCACTGAGAACCTTAAACCACAGTTGAACATACCCACACCTGTTTGTCTTAAGCTATAGTGTAAAAACAAAGTTTGGGCTCTGAAAATTTTAACTGAAAAAGATTTCCTTGTTTTTGTAATAAGTGAGATAAAGTACTTAGATTTATAAGGCAGCTTCCCCTGTAGTGATAAATTACAAGCAGACAATCTTATTTTGTAATGTGATGAAGTGATGATGTCTTAACTCTACTTAGAGAGTGTATGTCTGTCTAACAGAACAAAAAGATGCTCTGTGTAAATTCCTTCCTGTAAGGCACACTGCAGGATTTCCATGTAGATAGAAGAACTATAGGGCCTAGTACAGAAGGTGCACACAAATGTTGGCAAAGTCAAAACCCATGAATTAAAATCTGCTGGGATTTGGGTTTTAGGAGTTTGGTAATTAGGTTATCTCTTTTGTTATTTTCATTCAGTTATATCCTTTGGCTCAGCTAGCTTTGAAATTGGCTGATGAAAAAATATACATAAAAGGGTAAAATTCACACATACAGCAACAAAAATGCACAAAGCCTGCTTTGTAACTTTTTTTTCTGGAATTGTTTTTCACTTTGCCTTTTCCTGCCAAAACAATAATCAAAGAACTCTTACTTTAACCTATTCCTGTACAAAGACTGTTTTTGACCAGATAATCATCTGTTGTGGCATTCTATCTTGTAGGACACTGTATATTGCAAATTGCTGATTATGGAAGGGGCCAGTTGCTGTTTTTTCATGCAGTGCCCTGGGAGTCTTAAAAGCAGTGCTTAGCAACATTGGTGATAGAATGTGGCTGGGACCCAGGGCCCTTCCCCACTCTTCAGCCCTGCGTCATGTCTCTGAGGTGACGGACTGAGACGCATCTGGTCCTGTAATTCAGAGAGTGGGCAGATCACCAAAGAACTGCGTTGCTGTGGTCACTGTTTCTTCAAGTACACACTGACTCTGCTACTTTAGGATAAATATATTTTACTCAGAACTCTGAATTTCACAGTATACTTACTAAACTAAGTAAAAATGATACTTAAAATACTTATTTTACTTTCTAGACCTAGGCTAGATATGTTTTAAGCTACAGCTCTAGTTCATTGTGATATTTATAATTTGAAAGCTATGAGAATAGATGTGTGGGTGAAGCCATAGAACATATTTGCTTGAAATTCTTGAGCAGGGATCTTATAAAGGGCCAGAAATAAGATGTGTGGTTCACATAGATAGTGAGCATAACATCTGTATTAAACGTAGGAGAGAAGTTTATAAAGGGCATTGGCAATAAACTCTTTGTTGCAGCTGTTTTCCAAGCAGTGTAAATACTTTTTCCTGTGATTATGTATAGCCTTGGAATGGCACCTTTTAACTAACCCATATGTGTTTGGTTTCAATGGTTTTTTTATATTCAGATGTATATATGGTGCTCACTTTAGGATCAGCAGTGTTGACCATTTATGCTGCATAGCTGTATTATAGCCTTATTAGTTGTGTGGTTGACCCTTGGGGTATACAAATGTCAGTCTGAGTGGTGTCTTACTCCTTTGTTTATAAGTGAATGATTGTGCATGTTTTGTATGTCATAGTATGTCGTCACATAAAAGGGAGGGAGCGAAAAACCATTACATTAAGATAATATTGGACCAAACTACTTACTTGCTCTAAACAGTTACTTGTACCCCTTAACCTGTCTTCAAAAGTTGCATATAGTTACAGTAGTGTATAAATTAAATATTGTGGAAAAACAGTTAGTCTTGTATTTTTCTGTATGTGTGTATATATATAATTATGTACTTCTGGCAATTCTATCTGTATTTAAAGATGTGACAATCTTGACACCAATTTTAAGAATAGCTGTGAGACCGAATTAAAGATAATCCCTACCAAGTGAAAATTGATGTGTGTTAAGAGGGTACAGAATTATCAACTGATTTGGTCAGTTGCTTCCAATGCTGGTTGATTTCCCTCATTGTGTAAACATTGACAGGTATGTGACAAATGGGAAAATCCAAATAATAAAGTGACATATTGGTGTTCAGCAATATAAACCGTGTCCTGTGTTGTATTGCTTCTCCTGAGTGCAGCTTTGTGTGATCCCACCTCAGTTAGACCCCGCCTCCTCCACGCCCTGTGCCTGCACCACCAGATGTGGCTGAAAAAGTACAGTCATTATTATGTTTAAACTCATGGCCACAAATAAGAGGTGGGGCCAGGGTACCCATTAAGTATTCTTTATTTCTCTATTTCATCTCCTTTCCTCACTCTGCTGGTCACCATGCTGCCTAATTGAATAGAGGGAAGCAATGAGAACTGCCGCAAGTTCCCACCTTTGCCTTCCTCCCTCCCTTCATATACATTCACATGCCCTGCCCTTCCTCCTATTACTGTGATTCCAAGGTCAGCTACTCTTACTCAGTTCTCACAACCATTACCATAATCGACTTTTACACCGCCCCCCCCCGCCCCCCGCAAGGAAATCTTGTGCCCTTTGGTATACTTTACCTTGTCTGCAACTCCCTTTACTCCAGCCTCATGCAACCACTTCCTGCGATCAATTTTCAACCCCATGTTAGAATCTGATGAATTGCTCACTCTTCCTTATGAACTTCCCATCTTTCAGTATCTCACTTCTGCCTTGCTGCTCTTCAAGTCCACTGGTCCTTCCTCATTCTTCCAGCCTCTAAATTTGGAATGTCCCAAGGTTCAATTCTGGACCCCTGCTCTATCTGCAGTGACTCCTGATCTCATTTAGTCAGTATCTATATGCTGATAGAAGCCCAAAACATATTTAGCCCATATACCCTGGGAACACTGGATTTCAACTATCTATTTGACATTTCTACTTGGATGTGTCTGTGTGTCTACAGCATCTCAATTTTTACAAGTTCAAAACTCCTAATCTTTCCCCTCAAATCCTTTTACCTAATGCACCCATCTTCATAAATATCATCAACTCCTAGCCTTCAGTAGTTTCATTCAAGCTGGAAATCTTGGTGTCATCCACTTTTTCATCCCAACATTCAGTTTATGAGCAAATCTTAAACTTGCCTTTCAAAGTTGACTGCTTCTCATTGCCACCACCACTACCACTCTAGTCCATGACACTCAACTGTAAATGCCTCTTAAAGGGTTTCCCTGCATTTGCCCTTGTCCTTCTCATTTATTTTCCACTTAGCAGTATGAGAGATCATTTTAAAGGCTAAATCATACCATGTTTTGAAAGGTGTTTAGTTTCCAAATATTTGGGGTTTTCCCACATAGGTTTCTATAATTTTTAGTTTAATTCCATTTTTATCAGTGTGTGCTTTCTATAGTTTAAATCTTTTGAAATTACTGAAACTTGTTTTATGGCCCAGCATACGACCTATCTTGGTGAATGTTTCCTGAGTGCTTGGAAAGTGCTATTAGTGGAGTGTCCTATACATGTCAGTTCGTTCAAGTTGGTTGATAATGTTCAAGTTTTCTATATTCTTACTGATTTTCTGTCTCAATTATTGAGGAGTGTTGAAATCATAGTTGTGGATTTGTCTATTTCTCCTTTTAGTTCTAGCAGTGTTATTTTAGAAAATTTGAAGCTCTGTTGTTTGGTACATATGCATTTAAGATTGTTATGTCATATCAATGAATTTTTATCCCTTTCCTCATGAAATGTTCCCTCTTTATGCCTGGTAAATTATTTGTTCTGAAATCTACTTTGTGTGATAGTGATATAGTCACTCCAGCTTTCTTTTGACTTGTGAGAATATATCTTTTTCCATTCTTTACTGTTAACCTATTGTGTCTTTATGTTTAAGGTTTGTTTTTTGTAGATATCATATAGTTTGAGCTTGCTTTTTTATCCCTTCAGCAAATGTCTGTCTTTGATTGAGGGTTTAGATGTATTACATTTAGTGTAATGGTCAATATGGTTGAGTTTAAACCTACCTAGTTTTCTATTTGTCTCATCTGTTCTTTTTCCCTCTTTTACTACCTTGTTTTGGTTTAACTGAGCACCTTTTGTTACTCCATTTTATCTCTGCTATTGGCTTATTGGCTGTAACTCTTGTTTTTCAGTGGGTGCTATAAGATTTGCAATACATGTCTTTTATTATATCACAGTCTATCTTAATATATCACTTCATGTAGTGTATAAAAACCTTACAACTGTATGCCTCTATTTTCCTCTTCCTGTTCTTTATACTACTGTTGTCATACATTTTATTTTTGTATATGTATAAATATTGTTTTAACTAGTTTTTAAGGGATTAAACATGGGTTGGGGGGAGTATTTTAGCTACATATTTGTCATTTGCAGCACTCTTCATTTCTTTGTGTAGATCCAGACTTTGGTTTTCCTTCTGCCTGTAGAACATTCTTTAACATTTCATATAATGCAGATCTGCTGGCATTACATTCTGTCAGCTTTTGCTTTGAAAAATTATTTTTCCTTTATGAAAGATATTATCATTGGGTATAAAAATTCTTGATTGATTTTTATTGCAATGCTGGACACTGAATTTTACATTGTTGAATGCTGGAATTTTTTGTATTCATGTGAGAAGTGTTAGATTTCATTTTGGAATGCAGGTATTTAAAATCATTGGATCCTTCATATCTCACTTTTAAACTGTTAGGGCAGATCCTGAGCAGTCTTCAGTCTAGGGCTAATTTGGCCCACTACTGAGGCAATACCTCCCTAGGGACTCTACTGGGGCTTTTCTGCTCCGGCTGGTAGGAACATGAACTATTCCCAGCCTTGGGTAAGTTCTGAGCATTGTTCAGCCTGCTGCTTTCCAGTGGTTCTTTCTCCAGCCTCAGGTAGTTTTCTCATAAGTACTGATCAGTACTCAACCAAAGACCACAGATTTTCTTTTGGAGCTTGCTCACTATCTGTGCAGCTCCCTCCTCTCTGCCCTGCACATTGATCTTGAACTTCAAACTACCTGCTCAACTCAACCAGACTATTTGGGCTCTCCCTCTCTGTGTTCTGGCAACTGCCTTTGGGCAGTGAGCTGGGGCATTCAACTCAGGGCTCACCTCATTTGCCTCCCTTCTCTCGGGGTGACAGCCCTATGCTGTCTGTTGCTCAATGTCTGGAAACTATTGCTCCATATATTTTGTTTGGTTTCCTAGTTTAAGGCAAGAGGGTCAATCAAATTCCTCTAATTCCATCCTGGCCAGAAACAGCAGTCTAAATAGTGGGTCACTCCCCTGCTCAAAATCCTTCCATGGCTTCCCATCTCAGATTTAAAAGTTTAATCCTTGTGTGGTGGCCCACAAGGCCCTAGTCTGTCCTCTGCCCCAGTTACCACATCTGCTCCTCTCAACTTGCTCATTCAGCTCTGGCTGCAATAACCTCCTTGCTAGTCCTTGAACAGGCCAAACACAGGAGATGTCAGACTTCGGGTGGTTGTTAATCCATGGCCTTTCTGCTCTCTACAGCTGCTCAGCAGGGATGAGGTTTCTCAGACTTCTGGGATCTGGGGAGAGACAGATGAGAAGGGGAAATAGGATGCAGCCCTTTTTGAGCTATTAGGGCCTAAGGACATTGTGACTACCAGGGAGAGAGTCATGTTTTTCAGGACCTCTGAATCCAGGACTAAGCACTTGCTGGACACCTCACTCTGAGCAAGGTGTTACAGATTGGCAAGTCAGAAGAGAAAAAAATGAATCGTGGTTCTTGCCAGTTCTTAATGCCCTTGGAGAATAAGATGGTGATTTAAATTAGCACAAGTTGATGGATCAGAGGTGGTGATGTGTCTGCACAGCACCGCTATCGGGGTCAGGGAATTCGAAGAAGGGCAAAGCAGGGAGGGAGAATGCAGAGAGTGGAGAACTGAAGAGTGTGAGCAGGGCTCCAATCATCTGGAGGTCCCTGTGTGAGCCACAGGAGGTAGCAGTGGACTTTGCTGAGAGAGCATTCATTTTGCTTCTTGATTCCTTTATCCTTTTACAAGGACTCCAAGGTTTCTGGATTAGAAGATGGAAAGAGTGGGGGTTGGGGTGGGGCCACTGGTAGAGTCACTAAGGGGAACACCAGCATGAAGGTGGAAACAAGACTGAGTCAATGTCCTGCTGGCAGAGCTGGCTTCATGTGTGTATGTGACCTGTATACTCATTTGGGAGCACCACACTTAGAAGAGTCCCACACTAAGTTCGATGCTCTGCTGTTGTTTTAAAATTCATTGCCACATGGCACATACTCTAAAATTGATCACACAATTGGAAATAAAACAATCGTCAGCAAATGCAAAAGAAGTGAAAACATACCAATGACTCTCTTGGACCATGGTGCAATAAAATTAGAAATCAAGACTAAGAAAATTGCTCAAAACCATATGATTATACATGGAAATTAAATAACCTGCTCCTGAATGACCTTTGGGTAAATAATGAAATTTAGGCAGAAATTAAGAAAGCTACCAGAAGACAAGAAATAACCAAAATCAGAGCTGAACTTAAGGAGATTGAGACACAAAAAAACATTCAAAAGATTGAATCCAGGCATTGTTTCTTTGGAAACATTAATAAAATCGACTGCTAGCTAGAATAATAAAGAGCAAAAGAGAGATGATCCAAATAAACACAATTAGAAACAACAAACAGGATATTACCACTGACCCCACTGAAATGCAGATAACCATCAAAGAATATTATGAACACCTCTATGCACACAAACTAGAAAATCTAGAAGAAATGGATAAATTTCTGAATACATACACCCTCCCAAGACTGAACCAGGAAAAAACTGAATCCCTGAACAGACCAATAATGAGCTCTGAAATTGAATCAGTAATAAATAGCCTACCACCCCCAAAAAGCTCAGGACCAGACAGATTCACAACCAAATTCTACCAGATGTACAAAGATGAGCTGGCACCATTCTTACTAAAACTATTCTTAAAAATTGAGGAGGAAGGACTCCTTCCTAGCTCATTCTTTGAGGCTAGCATCATCCTGATACCAAAACCTAGCAGAGACTCAAGAAAACTTCAGGCCAATATCCTTGATGAACATTGATGCAAAAATCCTCAACAAAATGCTGGCAAGCCAAATCCAGCAGCACATCAAAAAGCTTATCCACCACGATCAAGTAGGCTTCATCCCCAGAATTCAAGGTTGGTTCAACATATGCAACTCAATAAATGTGACTCATCACATAAGCAGAAATAAAGACAGAGACCACATGATTATCTCAATAGATGCAGAAAAGGCTTTCAACAAAATTCAACACCCTTTCATGTTCAACTCTCAATAAACTAGGTATTGAAGGAACATACCTCAAAATAATAAGAGTCATCTGGCCAGGCATGGTGGCTCACGCCTGTAATCCCAGAACTTTGGGAGGCTGTGGCTGGCGGATCATGAGGTCAGGAGTTCAAGACCAGCCTGGCCAACATGGTGAAACCCCGTCTCTACTAAAAATACAAAAATTAGCTGGGTTTGGTGGCACGTGCCTGTAGTCCCAGCTATCTGGGAGGCTGAGGCAGAAGAATTGCTTGAACCTGGGAGGCAGAGGCTGCAGTGAGTGGAGATCATGCCACTGCACTCCAGCCTGGGCAACAGAGTGAGACTCTATCTAAAAAGTAATGATAATAATAATAAGAGCCATCTATGACCAACCCATAGCCACATCATACTGAATGGACAAAAGCTGGAGCATTTCCCTTGAAAACTGGCACAAGACAAAGATGTCCTCTCTCACTACTCCTATTCAACATAGCATTAGAGGTCCTGGCCAGGGCAAGTCCTGGCAAGAGAAAGAAATAAAGGGCATCCAAATAAGAAGAGAGGAAGTTGAACTATCCCTGTTTGCAGACACATGATTCTATATCTAGAAAACCCCATAGTCTCAGCCCAAAAGCTCGTTCAGCTGATTAACAACTTTGGCAGTCTCAGGAAACAATATCAATGTACAAAAATCACTAGCATTCCTATACATCAACAATAGACAAGCCAAGAGCCAAATCAGGAAGGCAATCCCATTCACAATTGCCACAAAAAGAATAAAATGTCTAGGAATACAGCTGATCAGGAAGGTGAAAGATCCTCTACAATGAGAACTACAAAATACGGCCAGAGGTTGCAGTGAGCCGAGATTGCACCACTGCACTCCAGCCTGGGCGACAGAGTGAGACTCCTTCTGAAAAAAAAAAAAAAAAAAAAAAAAAAAAAAAAAAAAAAAAAAAAAAAACAAAAAAAAAACCAAAAGCAAACAAACAAACAAAAAACACTGCTCAAAGAAATCTGAGATAACACCAACAAGTGGAAAAACATTTCATGCTCATAGATAGGAAGAATCAATATCATTAAAATGGCCATACTGTCTAATGCAATTTACAGGTTCAATGCTATTCCTATCAAAATACCAATGACCTTCTTCACAGAACTAGAAAAAACTATTTTAAAATTCTCATGGAACCAAAAAAGAGCCTGAATAGCCAAGGCAATTCTAAGCAAAAAGAACAATGCTGGAGGCATCATGCTAACTGATTTCAAACTATATTACAGGGCCACAGTAACCAAAACAGCATGGTACTGGTATCAAAACAGAAACACAGACCAATGGAACAGAATAGAGAGTCGAGAAATAAGTCTGCACACCTACAACCATCTGATCTTTGACAAAGCTGACAAAAACAAACAATGGGAACGGACTCCCTATTCAGTAAATGGTACTAGGATAACTGGTTAGCCATATGCAAACCGAAACTGGACCCCTTCCTTACACCATATACAAAAATCAACTCAAGACAGGTCAGAGACTTAAATGTAAAACCCAAAACTATAAACACCCTGGAAGACAACATAGGCAATACCATTCTGGACATAGGAATGGGCAAAGATTCCATGACAAAAATGCCAAAAGCAATTGCAACAAAAACAAAAATGGACAAATGGGATCTAATTAAACTAATGAGCTTCTGCACAGCAGAACAAACTGTCAACAGAGTAAACAGACAACCTACAGAATGGGAGAAAATTTTTGCAAACTATGCATCTGACAAAGGTCTAATATCCAGAATCTATAAGGAACTTAAATTTGTAAGAAGAAAACAACCCTATTAAAATGTGGGCAAAAGACATGAACAGACACGTCTCGAAAGAAGATGTACATGTGGCCAACAAGCATATGAAGAAAAGCTCAACATTACTGATTATGAGAGAAATTCAAATCAAAACCATAATGAGATACCATCTCACACCAGTCAGAATGGCTATTATTAATAAGTCAAAACAGATGCTGGTGAGGTTGTGGAGAAAAAGGAACTCTTATATACTGTTGGTGGAAGTGTAGATTATTTCAGCCATTGTGGAAAGTACAATTCCTCAAAGAGCTAAAAAAAGAACTATCAACATACCAAGGGGTATATACTTTTGATATATACCCAAAGGAATATAAATAGTTCTATCATAAAGAGACATGCACATTTATGTTCACTGTAGCACTATTCACAATAGCAAAGATATGGAATCAACCTAAATGCCCATCAATGATAGACTGGATAAAGAAAATGTGGTAAATATACACCATGGAATACTACACAGCCATAAAAAGAACAAGATCTTGTCTTTTGCTGCAATATGCACAGAGCTGGAGGCTGTTATCCTTAGCAAACTAACACAGGAACAGAAAACCAAATACCACATGTTCTCACTTGTAAGTGGGAGCTAAATGATGAGAACACATGGACACATAGAGGGGAACAACAGATACTGAGGCCTACCTGAAGGTGAAGGGTGGGATGAGGAAGAGGACAGGAAAAATAATAGATACTAGGCTTAATACCTGGGTGATGAAATAATCTGTACAACAAACCTCCATGACACCAGTTTACCTATATGACAAACCTGCACATGTAGCTCTGAACTTAAAAGTTGAAAAATAAAATAAATTTTCTTATTTTTGTGACAGAGTCTCACTCTGCCAGGCTGGAGTATGGTGGCATGATCTCAGCTCACTGCAATCTCCATCTCCTGGGCTCAAGTGATTCTCCCACCTCAGTCTCCTGAGTAGCTGGGACTACAGGCGTGTGCCACCACACCCAGCTAATTTTTGTATTTTTAGTAAAGATGGGGTTTCACTGTGTTGCCCAGGCTGGTATCGAACTCCTGACCTCAGGTGATCCACCCGCCTCTGCCTCCGAAAGTGCTGGAATTACAGGTGTGAGCCACTGCACCCAGCCTAAGATAAAATTCTTAATGTTTGAAAAAGGGCATTGCATTTTCATTTTGCACCTGTGGGTTCTGCACCTGGCCAAGGGATTCCTTTGTAGATCTGTGCTCTGCAAGTATTGAGGAAATGCTCTCACCCTTGAGAATGGGAGACTTTGGTGAGAGCTTAGGCCCAGAGAAGGCAGCAAAGGCCCGAGACAGAAGCCCAGGGACCACTCAACTGTGGAGGTGGGGAGTGAAGGGCCAGAGAGTGGGACACCAGCAGGTGAGAATTCTCACAAAGGCTGTGCAGCCTGTGAGCCAGAGGTCACCCTGAGGCCAAGGGGAATTTTTAAAAAACCTAGAAGCAGGTCCTGTGGGGGCCTCTCTGGAAGTGTGAGGAGACAGGGGGTTAGAACACGGGTGGGCACTCAAGAATGGAATGGAGGGTCTTGGAAATGGGAATTCTTTCCCTCTTAGCTACCCTGCTCCTTCCCCTGGCTCTGCCTGGACAACTTCCCTTCCACAGCTCTCTCTAGCTCACCCCTGCTGCTCTCAACCTGAAATTCTCATTGCCCGTCCACTGACTCATGACCTGTGTGCCACGAAGAGTCTCAGAGGAGGGCGGGGCACGGTGGCTCACACCTGTAATCCTAGCACTTTGGGAGGCTGAGGCGGGCAGATCACCTGAGGTCAGGGGTTCGAGACCAGCCTGGCTAATGTGGTGAAACCCTGTCTTCTACTAAAAATACAAAAATTAGCTGGGTGTGGTGACAGGCGCCTGTAATCCCAGCTACTTGGGAGGCTGAGGCAGGATAATTGCTTGAACCCAGAAGGCGGAGGTTGCAGTGAGCCAAGATTGCACGACTGCACTTCAGCCTGGGGAACAGAGCAAGACTCCTTTAAAAAAAAAAAAAAAAAAAAAAAAAGACTGGGCACAGTGGCTCATGCCTGTAATCCCAGCACTTTGGGAGGCTGAGGCGGGCAGATCACGAGGTCAGGAGATCAAAACCATCCTGGCTAACACGGTGAAACCCCGTCTCTACTAAAAAATAGAAAAAATTAGCCGGGCCTGGTGGCAGGTGCCTGTAGTCCCAGCTACTCAGGAGGCCGACGCGGGAGAATGGCGTGAACCTGGGAGGCGGAGCTTGCAGTGAGCTGAGATCATGCCACTGCACTCCAGCCTGGGCAACAGAACGAGACTCTGTCTCAAAAAAAAAAAAAAAAAAAAAAGAAGTCTTTGGGCAAAAGAGGCGTGGTGTGTGAACCTCTTCTCAAAGGCAGACTTCAGAGGCTTAAAAGCCAGAGAATGCAGATGTTACTTTGATGGAACCCCACAGAAAGGGATGGGCAGGGCAGGCTGTTGTTTGCATTTCATTTGCAGGGGGCAATGACGCTCAGAAAAGAGTCTTGGCCAGGGATGCACTGTTAACCTGATCCTGGAGCCCACTCCTCAGGCTGCCCAGCTGGGTGGGGAGAGGTGTGAGAAGATGGCACTATCTCGACTTTGCCTTTGACCTTTTGGTAATAGAGGGCTGAGGAAAGCAATATTAAGGCAATTGACTATAGGAGCCCACTTTATACCACACTGAAGCTGTTGCATAACAGCATAACACATGTATATGCATCTTGTTACCTTTCTAACACCTGAACAAGTCAAAATTCCGTGACACATCTGGTCCTGAGATTGTAGGCATGTAGATGAAATTAGGTGAAGCCACTTCTTACACCTCATGATGAGGAACCATTCAGATTCAGGGGCTAAGACCTGGGCTCACAACATTTCCCAAAGAATTGCAGCACTAGGTAGCTTCCCTGGTCTGGATGGCCATTCCCTGGGACCAGCTGTCTGAGAGGAAATTGGAACTAGGCAAGCAGTGCCTCTCGGTCCCTAAGATGCCTTCTGTCCATTAGGAATCAATGTCATCAACATGTTTGTGCAAGAATTGCAGCAAAATCCTGCACCAGTGGACATACTTTAGGTGGAGGCCTGCCACGTCACTGGATTCAGATTATTACTGCAAATCCCAGCCTGCATTCTTCCTTCTGCTGTAGTGCAAATGCCAGCAGCTACAGAGCCATTTATAGCTGGAGAGCGGCTCCTGCAGCAAACGGCTTACAAGGGCACCATGACCAGGCAGGCCACCCCAGTATGGTGGCAGAAGGGCAGGCAAGTCCCAGAAAACAGTCGTTTGTGCCACACTATTGCCCTCCCTGTCTTTATTGACCCCACTTGCTAGGACAAACTCTGGGTGCCAGTTTTGTGGCCTTGTGTTCTGGGAAGGGGAGGTAGAGGTGACAGTGAGTTGCTCTTCAGTCTCCCTTAGGACGGAGACACCTTTGGTTTCTGTTTTCTGAGCCAGACAGTTATGTAAAGGGAGGTACATATCCACATATCCACGTCTACCCTACTGTTGCCCTTCTGGTTAATTTTTCAGAAATATACAATGATTTTCCTTGTATTGAGCACACATTAATTTGACGATTTGGCCAGAAGCTCATCACACCTCAGCTGGTTGCCCAGGCCTGGGCCTTGGGAGACTTGGGGGTGTGTTTTCCTTTCTCCCACAGAGGGTCAGCTGGCCTGGATTTATTGAAGCTCTGCCTCCACTTCTTGCAGTGACTGCATCTATCTGCCCCCTGGGCCGTGGGACTCTCAGGTGAAATAATGGGTGGGACTCTCAGGAGGTAATAATGGGTGGGTGGGAATAATACAAGGGAAGGAGCCTCACAATCCATGTGCTCTGTGCCACTGTTTTCCCCTTTCACTGAAGAAATTCACCAGCACTATAAGATCTAGTGAGGAGGCCACCTTTCTTGAGCCAAATGCAATCAGCGTGATTTGTGCCACAAACTTAGGGGACAAACTTCATCAGACCTCTCTTTTCTATCATGTGAGGCCCCCACATACCAATCAGCAGGAAGCCAAGGGTCTCCTCCCTCCTGAGTGGAGACTGCTGCCAACTCTGAATTGCCCAAGAACTCCAAGGCTTACAGAGGATGGTGGGAGATGGCAGTCATCTAACGCCAGGTGGGGAGGAAACTGGTCTCTTCGGTCCCATATCTTGTTGCTCCTTTCTGCCCTGGATCCTGTTCAGGCCCAGGATGCTTGTGGCTCTAGATCCCTGGCAGCCCCAGAGAAGCACCCCAGACCTGCCCCCATGGTGGCAAGTTGGCAGGGAAAGAGGCTGGCTCTGCAGGGGCCTTCGCATCAGCTGCTCTTGGGCAGAAACCAGCAAGGCTTTTTACCCTGCTGTGGTTCTCGGATTTCAGCGTGCAACAGCATCCAATGCAGGCATTGTTAAAGATACAGATTCCTGGGCCAAACCATCACCATGTGGCTTCCAAGGCCTGGGTGGTGGCACTGGGCATCTGCATGTAACAAGGTCTAGGCGATGCTCTCCCGGGGTCTGTGGCCACACTCAGAGGAACATGAGGCCCTGTTGCTGAACCTGGCTCCAGCCACAAGGCCTTGATTTCAGGCTCCCTGCCCACCCTGGTGCAGGCCTTGACTGGGGCCCTGGGGTAGCGAACAAGACCTCCTAACTTTGACTCCTGGAGAGTTGGGAAGCGGCTCCCCACACCCTTCCACGGTGCCTACCTGACTGGTTCCCTTTCCAGGACCAGGAAAAGCATCTTCCTTCCCCTCAAGTGGCTGTGGCCCCTCTTGTGGTTGGGACAGAAGGGTGTTCCCAAGCCTGAGGACACAGCTGCCCTGGCTGTGTCCTGTTGGGCTTCTAGAGGTGCTGGAGGCTCCAGGTTCTGTCAGGTCCCTTGGATGGGGTATAGAGGGCATGCAGGGAGGCCTGGAGCCTGGCAACCCTGTAGACTCAGCTACTGGCAAGAAGTTCACCAAGACCCACCCTGTCTGGCTGTTTATCAAGGCACTGGCCAGGCACTGTCCTTGCAGGGTCATGGGGTTCTTAAAACTTAGTAAGGACCAGTCTGGACCCTTCGGTCCTCAGTGTGGGGCCTTCGGCCTTCCTCCTTCCTGTTGCTACTTTTGTGCTGGAAGAAGGGCAGGAGCCACAGGGTTTGAGGCTGGGAACTCAGGTGCCGGGCAGAGGCTGTGTGGAAGCAGGGCTTGGCACAGATGGCAAAGGACAGATGTGGGTGGACATGGGATGTAGAGAAATCACTTGAACCCTGCAAGCCTCAGGGTTCCTCTATTAAATGGGGACAACGTAAGGCAACTGTGACCCAGAGGGCTCTTGGCCGTCCAGCTTTGCTGCAGGACCGGTTGGCCATGAGCGTTCACTTCTTATTTGCTAGTGAAGCTGCTAAAATAAAGATCTGTTCTCAAATCTGAGCTTTTGAGCTGCTGATGGGGAGTATGGCAGTGTGGCCACCATGAGGGGGAAGGGTCCACCGCCTGATCCCCCTGCCCCGAGGCTGCAGCCCTGGGATGCTCTGGGGTTTCTGTTGGCCTCTGTGTGGGGCTTTAGTGCCCTGGAGAGTGAGAGGAGCCACCTGTGTGGAGTGGGACGGCCCTCCCCCATGAGGAGGGCACCTAGGAAATGTCACCAGCACAGGGCTCAACACGGTCTGGGCTGGTTGTGTGAAAGAGAAGAGTTGGGCTGTGAAGTGAATTGGGCCTGTGGCCAAACCCCCACTGGGGTCAAGTTCCAGTGACAATCTGTGGGACTTGGAGACAGCCTGTATCTCATGGCTTGAGGGAGGCAGGTTAGGGATGCATGCGACAGTCACGACCTCCCTGGCCACTTTTGAGGCGAGGCAGGAGCGCTCGGGCAGGGCCGTCTGCGCAGATACCGCAGGAGCCGCGGGGCGCGTAGAGCCAGTCTGGGCAACTTGCAGGGGCGGGGGGGTCCCTGGGAACCGTTCTCCGAGGCCGCAGGCGGAACGGGCTTGCGCGTGAGAACGGGGCCTGCGCTTAACTCACTGGGGCCCCCCCCGGGTGGCCGAGGTTCTTTTCCCACGCCCTGCCCCACAGCTGCTCTCCAGCTGTTCTCCTTGGAAGCTGTCCGGTGCCGGGAGAGCTCTGGGCCTGGGGTCCAAATACCTGGGTTCAGTCTCCTGTGGTTCCCTGGCGTGGGCCTCCCTCCTCTAAGCCATGAGGAGTTTGGATCGGGGTTCCGAAGCCCTTCCTACCTGCCCCTGTCCGTCCCTCCGGGGCCGCTGCAGTCTCAGCCTCCTGACTCTTGGCTGCTCTGCCTCTGGACACTTTTCTTGGCCAGGCGCGGGGCTGGTACCTCTGGTATCCACGTCTGCTCACGCGAGCAGGTGCCTCCTAGCTCTTGGAAACCATGGAGGAAGGCGGGCTGGAACCGTTGGGCGGGGGGCGGGGGGAGTTCACCCTCTGGAGTCCTCAGGACTGTCGGGGTAACTGGGTGGTCAAAGTGGGGAGGTTCTCTTGGGCAGGGTCACCAGGGGCCCTAAGGCAGCACTGCCAGGGAGGGTGGGCCCAAGAGGCTCGTGGGGGGCGTGGTGGGGTTGGATCTGAGGCTGAGGTGAGGCCAGCAACAAGAGAACAGTGGGCGAGCCACTGGCCGGAAGGGCTGGGGGATGAAGTGAGGTGCAGGGAAGGGGGCCCGCCAGGGTTCCAGGCGGGGACCGTGACCGCAGGGAATGGCTGTGTGAGGCCAGGGTGTGGGTGGGACGGCATCGGCCTAGATGTCTTCCTCAGTCCAACTTAGATACAAGGGAGCTGTAGAATGTGGAGCAGCAGACACGCTGTTCCTCTACCCCTACTCTTCCAACTATGCCACTGAGTCCTGAGCACCTGCGGCATGCTAGATGGCATCCACGACAGGCCGGGGGATACAGAGAGGAACTCGCCACAGCTCCAGCGGGCTAGAGCCTAGCAAACTGCTGCAACCTCCCAATACTGCCAATATCCCTCTTGACACAACCCGATTGGTTCCACATCCACCCTCCCCCGTGGCCTTGTGCCTGAGGTCTGGCCCCATTGGAGGGTCCCGTTCTCCCCTGTGCAGTGACTGGCTAAGGCTTAGTTAAGTGGTGTAGTTGTGCCCAATCAGACGCTGAGGAAGGGCAGATGGGCGGCTTCTGGGAAGGGCACAGTCACAGGGCTGGGAGGAGGCTACCTGGCTCCGCGGCACTGCAGGCGGCAAGTGATTTGGTGGCTTCACGTTCCGGGAATCCAGGACCCACTGGTTCACAACCAACTGCATTCATGCGACTGACTCCCAAAGCCGGGCTCTGGGGAATGAGGGGACACTAAGAGCTGGTGCCAAGAGTGCCATTTCAACCCTCTCCTTTCCCAGCAAACAGGCGCCCAGGCTGAAATGGAGTAAAGATCCTGGAGTAAAGACTCAGGCCTATATTGGTGGCTGCCATTCACTGACATTTCAAAACATGAGCCTGTTCTAGAAACTGTCCGTCAAACACTGAACAACCACTGAACAAGGCCCTGGAGTGGCTCATCCCATGTAAGGGCAGGGACAAAGCTCACTGACACGTGTCCACTCTAAAACAGAATGGGCTCACAGGACCAACACAAACACCCATGAAGGGGCAGACAGGGAGAGTCGGGACCTCCAAAGACAAGTGGTGCTTGAATTGGCTTGAGGAGGCTGCCCCATCTCTGAGGTGGGGGAGGGATCAAGATGCCCCACTCCTGAGGTGAGGGAAACAGGCCTCTGCCAACCGGGAAGCACGGCGGCCCTCCCCGCTCTTCACCTCCTCACCTTCTCCAGGTGGGCCAGGGCATCTGCTGCTGTCCGAGTAGAGGTGCCCATGGGTCTGTAGCATCTTGGCTACAGCAGGACGGCCAGCGCTGGTGGGAAGGGCTGTCTACATGGGCAGCACTGGCCTACATGGCATTCTTGTGCCTGTGAATGCAGGGCAGTCCATGGACACAGCTAGGGAGGTGGGCAGCACCACTGGGCAAGAAGGGCACCAGGAGTGGCTGCTGGCCCTTGGCTTGGCACCATGGGTACACCCTGCATGTGAAAGCAGCCCTAGTGTCCCTGTAGGTGGGCACCACCAGCAGCAGAAGTTCTCAAAAATGGCCCAGCCTTCAGCTACAAGCTTTGGTGCCTGGCCTCCAGCCAAGCCCCTCACCCTGGGCTCCCGATCTCATCACTCCACCTTCAGTGACCTCACCAAGTGCTTCAGAAAAGGGAAGCCCATTGCAGTCCCCATGTGGGCAGAAGGAGTCAGAGAGGTTGCCTTTAATAGCTCAGTTACTATTGTTTATGTTGATAAAGGGTCTGCTAACGTATTGCAAAAGAGAACCAGGAAAGAGGTCCAGTGTGGGAAGTGCTGCCTTACTGTACCCTGCTCACTCTCAACTGAGGCTCCTGTGATGAGCACAGTGGGCACACACCCCATCCCCAACCTGTCCACGGGTCCCTGGGCCATGGTGGGGTCGGGAGTGACACTGCTGTGAGGGGAATGTGGAGAGCTGGTGGCTCACTCATGGTGAGAGGCTCAAGGGCGGCAGTGGCTCTGCAGCAAAGTTGGCAGCTGGAGCAGTGTGTGGGGCCCGGGAAGGAACTGGGAAGGAGCAGACAGGGCGGGGCTGGGGGAACTGCCAGGAACTGCCAAGGATCCTGAGCCTAGCCACTGCGGAACTGAGAAGGGTGCTTGCCACATGGGAGCCGCTTCATTTGGCTAAGCATTGGGTCTGGGTTCAGGAGCCACGATGCTGCCCCGGGTACCTCCCCCCCACCCCGCCACTGTGGCAGGTGTGGCACAGACACAGGCCTCTGCCAACAGGGCAGCTGGGCACTCAGGTTGCCTTCTCCTTCCCGCTTTCCTTTGGTTCCTCCTTCAGGTTCTCGGTCACGAGCTTCATTTGCTGTTAAGAGAAAATAGGACACCAGGTGAGCCACAGAAGCCTAAGTAGTGGCTGAGGCCTCTGCTCTCTGTGGAAGCCTGGCCAGCGGCTTTGACCCCAGGGAAGTGGTGACTCTCTGATGCTGCCCGCAGCTTCCTGCAAGTCCCTGGGTCTGACTCTGAGAAGACGGGAGATGGTTGGTGTGGTGGAAATGCAATGTCGCACTGCGTGAGCCCAGACCAGCAGGGATTTTAAGGACACTGAAATGAGAAGCAGCTAGCGTCTCCTCCTCCCTGGATGGAGGGGAATAGGTGGACAGGGCCTGAGAGAGGACGGGGCACAGGCTTGGGACCAAGTGCTTGCTTTGCCCCTGTGCACTGAGCGACCCTGGCAGTTTGATCTCGCTGAGCCAGTGTTTCCAAATCTGCAGTGAGAGCAATAGTGCATATTTTGCAGGGCGGCTGCAAGTATTGTTGTTCATGAAGTTCCTGGCACAGAACAGATGTCCCAAATCATCAGATGTTTCTCACCAGCCTTTTGTCCCTAGTACAGCCACAGGACTTACCCTCACCCCTCCGCCTCCATCCTCACTGGGAACAACCCATGAAGTCTCTGTAAGGGTGACGTCAAGATAGAGGCGCCCTCCTCAAGGGCAGGATGGGAGACTTCCAGGGAGGTGTCAGAAGGGACAGCCTGTGCCCATAAGTCAGGCAGCAGTGTAGGGGACAGTTCTGCTGCTCCTACCTTCCCCTACCCCAGCCCTGAAGCTCCCAGTCACTTCGGTTTTGTGGCTAGAAAACACCACTACAGCTCTGCCCTATTCGTTGAATAAATGAATAACTATAATACTGTGGAAGTTGGCTTCAAACAGATTTTCAATAACAGTGATTCACTTATGGAAAAACAAAACTCTGAGCGCAAACATGGCTGGTACCCCCAGTACCTGGCTACTCATCTTGAGAACCCCAAGTGCCACACAGGGCTGGAAGCAATACCATGCTCCCTGTGGCTTTCAGTGGAAGAAGCCCCTTTCATGGACTGTCAATCAAAAGCCCTTGTCTGCTGCTTTAATTTACCCTCCTAAGGATCCTTTAGATCTGCAGTACCTCAGGAAGGCGCTCTCAACTCCTGACCATTCTCATGTTTTCTGAGCCTGGCCTGTCTCCCACAGGGTGGCTCATGATGGCTTCTGGAAGCTGAGCCCTCTGCATTTGGCTTGCGTAGGGGACTGGCTGGCCTTTTCTTATCCATGTCTAAGCAGGGCTTAGGAGATGGCTTTTGATGAGAAAGGGGGCTACGGAGAGTCAAGGTGACCAGTTTACCAGCGGTGGGGGTGAGAGGGTTCTTTCTGCAGGGGCCAGAGCATTTCAGCAGGCCTGGAGTAGGGAGTAGACACAGGAGTTAACACTGGCCCAGGGACATGCCCCGTCCAAATGACCCATTGCTGCAAGATTTCTATAACCTTCATCCTGCCAGGGGGATAGAGATGGTTTAACAGTTCACAAACCTAGAAAGGCTGAACGGCTAGGCACTGTAAAAGTCTCCCCAGAGTTTTTTGCATCTGCTACCCCTTCCATTACTAACATTTCAGGTCTTCCCACAAGCCCATGCTGTTAACTACAGATATAAAATATCACCATAAATAAAAACTGTAATATTTCAGCCCAGGTTCACTGTAGACTCTTCTAGCTGTTATCATTTAATACTTATAAGACTTTCAAAACGTCTTTTTTTTTTTTCAAGAGCCAGGGTCTCACTTTGTTGCCCAGGCTGGAGTGCAGAGGTGTGATCACACTGCAGCCTGGAACTCCTGGGCTCAAGGGATCCTCCTGCCTCAATTTCCCAAGTAGCTGGGACTACAAGCATGAGCCACTGTGCGCGGTAAATTTAACTAAACTAAAACAATAATGAAGAGAGAACATTCCCCAGCTTGTCACAGAATCTTGTAGCCACATTTCCCTGGCATTCCACATGGGGAAGAAAATCAAAATGGGAGCATTTGAGGTTCCTTTCAAGGCATGGTGGCTGGAAGCCCCGTGAGGTCAGGCACAGAAGCATCCAGCAGCTCTCTGGGAGGGGCCCCCTGCTCCACAGTAGCCAGGGTGGATGGGCCTTCTCCTCCAAATGAACAAACCCAATGTGACTTTTGTCTCACTTCCTGGGGCTGCTTCTGGGGTGCCCCCCACTTGTCCTTATAACTGATGTGCCCATGAGGGTAGGGCCACAGCCCCTTCTCTCAGGCCCAGGGTTGGGGGCTTCACCCAAGTTCAGGGAAGGAACTCGGAACCCACTTGGCTGGATTCCTCTCATCTGCAGTGCCTGCCTTGCTCAGGGCAGCACCTAAGAGCCTAAGGATGTCCACGAGGTTACAAGGTCATCTGCACTGAACTGCACTGCTGGTGCAAAGGTACAAAGAATGGCCAGGGACCCTACAGTACCCCCTTGCCTCAGGCCAGGCAGGAGCCATTTGCACATTTCTGCTCTTTCCTTCACCTGTCCTGGAGCAAGGCTTCTTTTAAAGCCATGAATGACCAAGCCTCAATGGAGTTCTGTGATCCCCAAGTTGGGCCAGGGCCATGGGATGTCTCAAGGCCAGCTTGGCAGCCAGGGGAACAGCAGGGGACAGGAAGGCTGTGCTCCCAGGGCCTCCACAGGCCAGCGGCAGACCAGGTGGTTTCCTTCCAAGGGCACTCTCCCTCCCAGGGCCATGGTATGGAGGGGGGCTCAGCTTGACTCCCTGGGTTGCCTGTGCCCACAATTCCCAGCTGGGAGACCCTAAGCCAATGGCAGAACCAGAAATTAAAACCTGCAGCTAAAGTCCAAAGAAAAACCCAAGCGATTTGTGGGAAATGAGCTGCAACAGCCCACTTTCCTGAGACAAGTTAAGTTGTCATGAAATCAGTGGCTGACATCCACACCTTTTGTGTGTAAATGGGGCAGGCCTCTACCTCCCTTGGCTGCAAATGGAGTCAGAGCCACAGATACTCATTACCAGCTGGCTGGCCCTAAGATGGCTTCTGTTAGGTAAACCAATTGCTATCTACCACTCATGAGTCTGCAACCCTCAGTATGGGGGTCATGCGACATACAACAGGAATATCCCATTTGTTTTCCAGGAGGGCTGTCCTCCTGGTGAAGAGGAGGCTGAGCCCTAACCACAGTCCTGGCCCAAGAGCACTTCCCACACCCTCCCCAATGGGGAAGTGGTGAGCACTGACAGAAGTGATGTCAGGATCACAGAATTTATGATTAGGAAGGAACCTTGAAGAACAGTCCGTCTCATGGCCACTTAAGAATCCTGAGACCTGGTTAAATGCAGGCCCTGCAGTGGACCCCAGACTCTCTGAATTTTTAACGAGCCTTTGAGTTTTTCCACTGGCCACCCCAGGCTTGCAAGTCTCTGATTTGTTGTTTGTCACCTTTCACAAATAAGCGAGCTGGGGCCACGAGGGGTGAAACAGATTTTTCCCAGGCCATACTGCAGGCTCTGGCTGAGTGGGCTGGGACGGTGCCTAGGCACCAGGCTGCCTCTGGCAGCTCAGTTCTTTGGCTTCTTCTCCTTAACAAACCTGGCTGGAGGGTGGGTGGGGTGGGAGGGAACAACACTATCCCCTTAAAAAAAACCTGGCTTCTTTGGGGATCCTTAAATTAAAACCTTCATAAAAATATAAGCAAGATAATAGAGCTGACGACTTAACCAAAAAAGTATCAAAATGGAGACAGAATGGAATTTTCCCCTAACTTGTGACTCATTAAAACACCCATGCTCCAAATTATTCTTTAAAAAGCACTGACTAATTTTTTGCATCATTATTAGTAATGATTATAATAGGAACCTAATCATTAAGTGTGTTGGCCGAATGCACAGCTTGACCTGAGGAAGACTGTGTGACTGGATCCCCTTGTCTCTGTGGAGAAGTACAGAAATACTTTCTGAGAATTGCAACGCTTCCCACAGACCTAGAATCTGTGGACTCCATAGACTTGTGATAACCACGGTGGACACCACGGACCTCAAATGGCCCCTTCTCCCTCCCAGCCTTGTAGCAGAGACTCCTTCTGGCTGAGCCCACAATAAACTTTAGGATCCTTCTATTCATAGCATTCAGGGAATCACTACCATTTGATTACATCTCCTGCTCAATTTGAAATCTACTAGCAACTACTCCATTACCCCTTCTCATCCCTACGCCCCCCCCCCCCCAAACCACGACCTACAGAAGGAATCTGTCTGGGGAGCCCTTGGCTGAAGGATAGAAAATCCCATGTGTCATCAGTTACTGTTCACTAGTGACCTCACCGTTCATGTCCTCTGGGATGGAGCCAGGCTGCTGGCCACATAGGGTGTCTAGGAATGGAGTTCTCAGGCCAGTTCAGCCCAGCAGCAGCACCTGGCTCCCCTGAGCCACCCCAGCCTTGGGTGTGCAGGCCTGAGACGGAGCATCATGATCGCCCGTTCCTACTCCCCCACCCAAAGTCTGATTTAATGCACCTAAGTGTGGCCTGGGCATAGGGACTTTTCAAAGCTCCCCAAGTGATTCTAACATGCAGCTGAGGTGGAGAGCCACTGCCTGAAACGAAGCCATCCTCCAAGTCTCCCTAAGAAGGGGAATGGCGGGGAAGAAGGGAGGATCAACTTCGAGCCTCCTCCACTCAAGCTGTGCACGCACCCCTTATTCACACCTTGCAACCACAAGCAAGGGCTTCTCTACAGGTGTCACTGACATGGCCCTGGGGACTCACAATGCTAGGCAGCTTATTGAGGACATGCAGCTAGAGTCAGGGCAAAAATCAAGCAATAGCCTGACAATTCAGACGAAAAAGGAGAGTGGGGCTTCTGAAGCACCTATTTTCACAAAGACTTTTTATTTGTTATCTCTATTGAAAAGTTTACCTCAAACAGTGTTCTGAAAATATCATAATATAAAGATTAAAAAGTCCAAGCCTGTCTGGGCTTGGTGGTGCCATAAGGCTCTAATCAGCCACGATAGCAGTGAGTAGAGGGGCAGGAAGGCGCCTGCAGCAGCCCGTCAGGCGGTCCTGGAGGGAGTTACACCCACCTCTCCCTCTGATTGTTGCTTCATTTTAACACTTGACAAAATGTAAAAATGTAAGACTTGCAGGCAACCACAAGTCAGTGCTCCAGGTCCCACCTCCCACCCCAGCCAGCCTTTCTCCCAGTCATCCCCATCTCAGAAAGCAGTGCCACCACCAGCCAGCATCTCAGACCATGGAACTTTGGCCATCTCTGCGGATGCCTGCTCCCCTGGCCCAGCCCCTCTACCTGTCACACACCCGCTGCTCCTGCCTCCCTCCTCAAGGTTGTGCCCCTGCCTGCACTGAGACGGTACCCCAGACAATTCCACTCTTGTCTCAAGGCAGCCCAAGCAGGGTTTTAAATGGGGGGCTGTAGTATGCCACTCCAAGGTCCCCACCATACTGGGGACTGCAGTTCACCCCTTCTTGTCTCTTATCCTTGTCCCCTACTGCCCCGCACTCCAACCGTGGTTCTGTTCCAGCCACCAGCTCCCTCCACCCAGGCTTGCCTGCCCTGCCTGAGCTTTGCTGGCAACTCCTTTCTGCCACTCAGTCCTCAGCCTGTCTCCTCCTCATCCCTCTATTTCCTCCTCCCCTGATACCATCTCATCCCTCTATTTCAATTGCTGCACTCTTCTCATCACCATCTGGTTTATTCATTGTTTGCAGACTTTTTTCTGTCTTAAATGTTCTATCCTACCTGGTATGTGGTCTCCAGAGAGCAGGGCCATGACTAGACCCCAGGACCTATGACAGTGCCAGGCACTGAGTTGGTGCTCCATGAATACTGTGGAAGAGGGGCCAGCTTGCAGCCTGCAGTAGCAGCCAGAGAAATTCTAATTTAGCCAGTAACCTCAGTGTAATTCCGATGAACTTGTAAAGCCTCTTTTTTTCATGTGTATGAAAGAGAAAAGCCTCTTTTCTCATGTAACACATATTCAAGTTCTTGAAGTCAGCATCACTCTCTGGCCCACAAATTGGCCACTCCCATGTATGGGATCACACAAAACACACCAGTAGCATGGGCTTTATGTCAGAAGCACCGGGTGTCAGGGTTCCCAACAGCTACCTGCCCTGGTAACAATGCAGATTTGGGTCCCAGCCTAAGGTTTTGACTCAGAAGCTGGGTGAGGGGTGGGTGGCAGAAATCATGGCTAGCAAGCTCAAGCTGGGTGAGGGTCGGGGTGGAGTGGTGGGGGAGTGTGACAGAAATCATGATTAGCAAGCTCAGATGTGGCTCTGGTGAAGGGGAAGGTGGTCTGCAGTTACAGCTGTGTGGGAGGAGGACGGTGCCAAATTATCAGCTTGGTCCCAGCTGATAAAACAGAGGTTTTCCCAAAACAGAAGTTAAGGACTTTGAAAGGAGATATTTTTGAGACTGCAAATTACTTCCCATGGAGAGTGAGGAGCCCAAAGAAGCCACAGGCTGGCTTTCCAGCCATCCCCAGGCACACACTCATTCTGACACTTCTGGAACAGGGAGCTAGTCATATCTGATTAACTACAGCCACTTCCCAAATCTGGGCTGTTGGAATCCTCACATACCTACCAACGCTACAGGCCATGAGGTTCCACAGGCGGCCAGAAAGAGGTGGATGTTAACACAAAATGAGCAGGCAAAACTGACCCACCTCCCTGGGTCTGGGAAATGTCGTCAGGGGCAGCAAGCCCTCATCAGGGCTGCTCATCGCCTCTGTACTTTCATGTTCTATCAGTGGACACTGATATTTTCTCCAAGTTATGGATACCCCAAATACACATGAAATCACCTAGTAACTAAACCAAGAGACCCTTCTGCAGAACCCCCAGGCTTCAGCATGGAGTGGACACACCCATCTAGATGGTTCCTCCAGGCTGTGGGGCTCAGGTCCGTGGGTCTGGGCATCAGTCCTATGCTTCCTAGGGTTCCCTGTGCCAAGTTCATGCCAATCTTGGCTACTTACCTCCCCATCTCCTGCATTTCTAATTGCTCTTGTACAGCAAAACCTCTTTTTTACCTCCTTTGTTGATATAACTTTTAATGTCTGTTACATTACCTGTGTGTAATTTAAATTTATAGTGACCAACACTTACATCACACTGCATGCCAGGCACTGTTCTAAACACTATGCACATTTGATTTACTCCTCAAAACCACCCTATGAGAGACATACCATTATCATTTTAAGGAAAAAACAGAGGCACAGAAAGGTTGAGAAACTTGCACCAGGTTATAGCAGGTTTGAGCCCAGGCTGTCTGGCTCCAGAGCTGGCTCCTAACCTGCAGGCTGCCCTGCCCCTGCCCTGATGTTGGATCTAGACGTTTCATTTTTATACTATAATAATATCACCCAACTATCCACTGGGGTCACCTGTGCTTTGAGATTCAGATTCAACTGGATCACACTTCTAATCCATGAGATCTTGCAAGTATCTCTGAATTGTTGGTGTGGATCCAATTTTGTCTTGTCACACCTGGCTCAGATTTTCTGCTTCTGCTAAATCTCTGAAACCATGGCAGCCTGGCTCCAGATACACCAGGTTAACCCTATCTTGATCTGCATGCACACATTTTAGCAAGATATTAAAGAATGCTTAACACTTTAAGAATCGGCCGGGCGCGGTGGCTCACGCCTGTAATCCCAGCACTTTGGGAGGCCAAGGTGGGCACATGACTTGAAGTCAGGAGTTCAAGACCAGCCTAGCCAACATAGTGAAACCCCATCTCTACTAAAAATACAAAAATTAGCCAGGCGTGGTGGCAGGCACCTGTAATCCCAGCTACTCGGGAGGCTGAGGCAGGAGAATTACATGAACCCGGGAGGCGGAGGGTGCAGTGAGCCGAGATCGAGCCACTACACTCCAGCCTGGGTGACAGAGTGAAACTCTGTCTCAAAAAAAAAAAAACAACAAAAAACTTTAAGAATCATTTTTTTGGGTGGGCGCAGTGGCTCATGCTGGTAATCCCAGCACTTTGGGAGGCCAAGGCAGGTGGATCACCTGAGGTCAGGAGTTTGAGACCAGCCTGGCCAACGTGGTGAAACCCTGTCTCTACTAAAAATACAAAAAAAATAGCCGGGTGTGGTGGCGGGCACCTGTAATCCCAGCTACTCGGGAGGCTAGTGCAGGAGAATCACTTGAACCCGAGAGGTGGAGGTGGCAGTGAGCCGAGAATGCACCATTGCACTCCAGCTTGGGTGACAAGAGTGAAACTCTGTCTCACAAAAAAAGAATCAATTTTTAAAAAATATCCAGAAGTACTTGATGATTTTTTTAAGAAAGGCTTCCAAAGGGAACAAGAACAAGAAAATGTGGAAACCATAGTGAGACAGTTGGCAAAATCACAAATGCTCGAGCAGCTGAAACTCAGATGCAGAGGCACTTCCTTTAAGCAAAAATGATTTAGACCAGGTCTCCTACTCTCCTAGCTAAAAGAGGCAGGTGAATCCTTGAAGTCACAACTTCCTCAGAATCCTCAGGCAGGACTCCCTGGACTCCAGAGCCAGAGAGAGCAACAGGACAGTTTGTTTCCCTCTTGTCCATGGCAAGCCACAGGAGCTTGGGGGAGAAGGGTGTCTTCCTAGAACAGAAGCTCCTGAGGGATGTATTTAATGCCGTATAATATTTTTTGTTTGTTTATTTTTGGTTTTTACAACTTTGTCAATTCAATATTTTTAATAAGTAAAAAACAGGCATGTGCTTTAAATATTATCCAACTTATTACCAACTACACCCCATTAAAAGGTATGACCTGGAGGAAAGAGAATGGAAGCAGCCCCTTGGTGGTTCATTGCTGTGTGTGCCCCAGATGTGTTCTGATGGCCTCTTGTCACCAACTGGCTGGTGATGGAGAGCTGCTGAAGAGCACTTCCAACAAAGAGCATGGCAGAACTAGAAACCTCGATCCGCAAGGGACTGCAGTTTACCAAACACATAAAAGGGAGCAGAAACATTAATAAATTATTCAGGAACAAGAAAGGTTAAAATAAGCCATGTCTCCTCCACTGGATGAAGAGAAAAAGCTAGTAACAGATGTTGCTTAAAAGGCTGAATTGAATGGATGGTTTTTTGAAACATCCTGATATGAGCATGGAGAACAGTGGGCTGGGGGTGTCCTGGGGACATCGACCAACGGGACTAGAGCAGTGGCCTGAAGCTGAGACAGGGGCAGTATTTCGACACTTGTAAAGTAGAGGTATAATTATAAATAAAAAGAATCAAAGTCCCCAACATCAAAAGCAAACTATGACTAATCTTAAGGAAATAATACAATTATATACAAAAGCTACAATTACTTCTGGAATGACCATCGACTATGTGTATTATGACAACATAGGTAAGAGGGCAACAAAGAGTGAGGAAGACATGGGAGTGATGTTCCCAGATGGGAGGACTAAAAAGACAATGAAGGTGACACCAATTCTGAGAAAGGGGGAAATTTTCATATTTTTGCCATAATAATGTAAAAATAACATGTAATCAGTTTGCCTCCAAATCACAGGGCAAAGAATGAAGTTTCTTTTTAAAATGATTTTGGCATGGCTCCTTTCTAGTTTCACTGTAACTAGATCTACAGATGTGATGTTATTTTGCAAACAGAAATGCGAAGAGGAGATCTTCCACCCAGGTTCTGCTATAATACGGCAGTGAGCTGTTTCAGAAGCCAGCAAGATCTACAATCTCCTTGTGTATTATCCTCAGCCCCATGATACTGACACATTCAGTGATGTTACTAGGACATTGTCCCAATTGTTCAGGTCATCTAGATGACCAAGAGCATCTGGTCTGGAGGAGACATTTCCTGGACAAGACTTACATAGCATCACTTCTTTTTTAAAACAATATTTAAATTACTTTTTTTTTGAGACAGGGTTTCACTCTGTCACCCAGGCTGGAGTGGAGTGCAGTGGCACAATCACAGCTCACTGCAGCCTGGACCTCCCGGGCTTAGGTGATCCTCCCACCTCAGCCTCCTGAGTAGCTGGGAGGCTGGAGTGTGCCACCACACCCAGCTAATTTTTTGTATATTTAGTACAGATGGGGTTTCACCATGTTGCCCAGGCTTGTCTTAAACTCCTGGTTCAAGTGATCTGCCTGCCTCGGCCTCCCAAAGCACTGGGATTACAGGTGTGAGCCCCCACACAGGGCCCACAGCATTACTTCTTCAGGAAGGTGCTCCCTCCTCCTTGCCTGGAAGGAAGGGTGCCAAGTCCTTCAGGAATAACTGCTTTCCTGTCTGGAAGCCCTTGGAGCCAAGGAAGGCGGCAGCATTGTTCTTTCACAAGCCAGAGAGCCCCCTATGTTGTCACCTGGGGCCCTTGGGAGACAAGACCCAGAGAGGTTTGTGACCATCCAAGGCCAAGATGACCATCTAGCCCTAGCCCTCATCTTTGACCTGCAGGTTCCATGTTGATAGCTAGAGAGCCAGGGCTCAGGTTCAGGCCAGGAGAGGAGGCGTGGCCAGGCCAGTGGACACCAAGCACAAGTGGCTGCTCCAAAGAAACCCCCACAGGCTCCTTCAGTGAAAGCCATGGCTAGGTGACATTTACAGATCCAGGAATTGAAGCCTTGACAGTTTGGTTAGATCAAGGCATGACACAAAAGTTTAAAAGGCCAAAGAATAGAAATAAACACTCTAGAAATCAAAGAGTCTCTAAAAGGACCCTGAGCTGGGATGGCACAGTGGTGGCCATCTGAGAAAGATGCCTTTGTGGTCAGAGGTAATCCAGTGTCCAGCCTCCCATTGGAGTCCCAACTCATGGAGTATGAAGGGACACAATTTCACTGTGGCATGAGAAAGAAACTCAGTTTAGAAAGTTAAAGGATGAGGTAAGAGCCTACTAAATGAAATGCAGGAGACAGTCCACTGCCCACATCAGTTTCAACACAACTTAGTAAATATTACTCTTAACTATAAAGGGAGAACAACCTTTAATCTAAGAAACACTGCCAGTGGCCACAAGGAAAGTGAAAGTGGGATGAGTGGGGCAGCTGCCAAAGGGTGAGCTCCTTCTCTGCCCAGAGAAGCTCTGCACCCACTTTCTGCACACCTAGGAAGGTAAAGGAGGCACCCAGGCATCAAAGGACCCCTGGTGGCGGCAGAGGGGATTGGTTCTATTCTTCAGAAACACTAAGCTCATCACCAAGGTGAAAACAGATCCTTATGAAATGCAGCCACAACTGCAGGCCACAGAGAAAGTATAAATGTTTCCCATCACCTTTACAATCTTTCCCAGGGCAGTTTTCCCCACATCTGAACACTGCATGGCCCTTTGATAAACGCAAATATCTATATCTTCTATAATGTCATTTAAAATTTCAATATTACTATTATGAGTAAAACAAAACTGATAATTACAACATTATGATTTTTAAAACTCTATATTCCCTCACTGCACAAGAGATTAGCATGTACCCTTTCCCCCAGAGCAGGGCCCTGTTCCCGGCCAGTTGAGAAGGGCTACCCCTGGGTGATGATGGCTGTGAGTCATCAGAACTGCAGGCACTAGGCACCCCATCTATAGAGCCTGGCTAAAGCTGGAGCCAAGGATGGTTGACTTGACTATGCTTGATTTTTGTGTAGGAACAACACAGTAAGTGTTAGGCAGGGATACTAGCCTTTATTCACTTGATATCATTTTCCCTCAGAAAAGTTAATTTTTACTCATTCCCACCTAGAAACCTCAACAAGCAGGATTAATTACTGCTTCTCCCCAACACCTTTCATTTCACTTTAATTTTCCATTACCTATATCCCTTCCTGAATGGCAGTCCCTGTGACCAATACTGATCACTAAATACAGGTTGATAAAAACATCATTGAACACTCCTCACTGCTATGCTACAGGATCCTGAGCACACATGGCAGCCAGTCAATATTTTCGCAAATCTAGAACTCAAGTGACACAATGCTGTCCCAGTTGGTGACAAAAGGCCATCAAAACACATCTTGGGGCACATACAGCACTGAACCACCAATGGACTGTCTTTCTTTTTCCTCCAGGTTACACATTTTAATGGGGTACTGTTAGTAATAAATTGGATAATATTTAAAGCACATGTCCTTTTTTATTAAAAATATTGAATGTGCTTTTGCAATTGGAGAACTTAGAAGCAGTAAGGAGTGTGCCCTGAACCTGAAAATGGCAAATAGAAGGAAGACTAACTTGCAGCTTCCACTCGGGCAAACAGAACAGTGTGTGGAGGCCCACATCATGAACTTTTGCTCCAAGAACTACTGCAGGAACATACCAGGAAAGCCAAGAGAATCCACAGACCCTTTAAAGGAGATGGACTGCTGCCAGGCTCTGTGGGACAGCCAGGAACTGTGAGTCTGCTTGCTTTCTCGGCTGGGAGGCATGTAGCCGGGGGAAAGTTCTCAGCCCTGGAAATAAACTCAATGCTGTTGTGGGGGCATGGTGGGAGGGAGACTGGCCTTTTGGGCTGTGGGCTGCGTGGGTGAGGCCTGTGGCTGCCGGCTTTCCCCAACTTCCCTGATGACCTGTGTGATACAGCAGAGGCAAGGTTGTTTAACACCCCCAAAAGATCACACTAGCTCACCAGCAATGAATCCAAACCAAGATCAAATCTCTGAATTGCCAGAAAAAGAATTCGGAAGGTTAACTATTAAGCCAGTCAAAGAGGCACCAGAGAAAGGTGAAGTCCAACTTAAATAAATAAATAAAAAATGATGCAGGATATGAATGGAAACATCTCCAGTGAAATAGATAGCATAAATAAAAAACCATCACAACTTCTGGAAATTAAGGACGCACTTAGAGAACTGCAAAATGCACTGGAAGTCTCAGCAACAGAATCAAACCAACAGAAGATAGAATTTCAGAGCTCAAAGACAAGGCTTTCAAATTAACCCCATCTGACAGAGAAAAAGAATTTAAAAAAAAATTAACAAAGCCTCCGAGAAGTTTGGGATTATGTTAAACAACCAAACCTAAGAATAATTGGTGTTCTCAAGGAAGAAGAGAAATCTAAAAGTTTGGAAAACATATTTGAGGGAATAATTGAGGAAAACTTCTCCAGCCTTGCTAGAAATCTAACATCCAAATACAAGAAGCTCAAAGAACACCTGGGAAATACATCACAAAAAGATTATCACTTAGGGACATAGTCATCAGGCTATCTAAGGTCAAGATGAAGGAAAGAATCTAAAGAGCTGTGAGGCAAATACATCAGGTAACCCATAAAGGAACCTATCAGATTAACCTATCAGATTAACAGCAGATTTCTCACCAGAAACCCTACAAGCTAGAAGGGATTGGGGTCCTGTCTTTAGCCTCCTTAAACAAAACAATTAGCCAAGAATTTTGTATCTACCAAAACTAAGCTTCATAAATGAAGGAAAGATACATTCTTTTTCAGACAAACAAATGCTGAGAGAATTCACCACTACCAAGCCAGCACTATAAAAACCACTAAAAAGAGCTCTAAATCTTGAAACAAATCCTCAAAATACACCAAAATAGGACCTCCTTAAAGTATAAATCTCACAGGACCTATAAAACGCCACCACAATGAAAAAAACAAGGCATTCAGGCAACAAATAGCATGATGAAGAGAATAGTACCTTACCTCTCAATACTAACTGTATTAATCCATTTTCACGCTGCTATGAAGAAGTGCCCAAGGCTGGATAATTTACAAAGAAAAGAGGTTTAATTAACTCACATTTCTGCATGGTTGGGGAGGCATCAGGAAACATACAATCATGGCAGAAGGGGAAGCAAACACGTCCTTCTTCACATGGTGGCAGGAGAGAGAAGTGCCGAGCAAAGGGGGACAAGCCCCTTATAAAACCATCAGCTCTCATGAGAACTCACCCGTCACCATGAGAAGAACAGCATGAGGGTAACCACCCCCATGATTAAAACAGCTCCCACTGGGCCCTCCCATGACACATGGGGATTATGGAAACTACAATTCAAGATGAGATCTGGGCCAGGACATGGTCAACCCATGTCACTAATGTTGAATGTAAATGGCCTAAATGCTTCACTTAAAAGATACAGAATGGCAGAAGGGATAAGAATTCACCAACCAAGTATCTGCTGCTGCCTTCAGGAGACTCACCTGACACATAAGAACTCACATAAACTTAAGGTAAAGGGGTGGAAAAAGATATTCCATGAAAATGGACACCAAAAGCGAGCAGGAGTAGCTAGTCTTATATCAGACAAAACAAACTTTAAAACAACAGCATTAAAAAGGACAAACAGGGACATGATATAATGATAAAAGAAATAGTCCAACCAGAAAATATCACAATCTTAAATATATATGCACCTAATACTAGAGCTCCCAAATTTATAAAACAATTACTCCTAGACCTAAGAAATGAAATAGACTGCAACACAATAATAGTGGGGGACTTCAATACTCCACTGACAGCACTAGACAGGTCATTAAGACAGAAAGTCAACAAAGAAAAAACGGACTTAAACTATACCCTAGAACAAATGGACTTAACAGATATTTACAGAACATTCTACTCAACAACTGCAGAATATACATTCTACTCATGAGCACATGGAACATTCTCCAAGATAGACCATACAACGGGCCAAAAAACAAGTCTCAACAAATTTAAGAAAATCAAAATTATGGCAAGCACTCTCTCAGACCACAGTGGAATAAAACTGGAAATCAACTCCAAAAGAAACCCTTGAAACCCTGCAAATACATGGAAATTAAATAGCCTGCTCCTGAATGATCATTGGGTCAACAATGAAATCAAGACGGAAATTAAAAAATTCTTTGAACTGAATAATAGTGACACGACCTATCAAAACCTCTGGGATACAGCAAAGGTGGTGCGGATACAGCAAAGGCGGTGCTAAGAACTTTCATAGCATTAAATGCCTACGTCAAAAAGTCTGAAAGAGCACAAACAGACAATCTAAGGTCACATCTCAAGGAGCTAGACAAACAAGAACAAACCAAACCCAAGAAGAAAAGAAATAATCAAGATCAGAGCAGAACTAAATGAAACAAACAAACAAACAAAAACAATACAAAAGATAAATGAAACAAAAAGCTGGTTCTTTGTAAAGAGAGACCAATAGATTAAGAAAAGAGAAGATCCAAATAAGCTTAATTAGAAACAAAACGGGAGATATTACAACCAATAACAAAGAAATACAAAAGATCATTCAGGCTAGTATGAACACCTTTACGTGCATAAACTAGGAAACCTAGAGGAGACAGATAAATTCCTGGAAATATACAACCCTCCTAGTTTAAACGAGGGAGAAATAGAAACTCTGAACAGACCAATAACAAGCAGTGAGATTGAAATGGTAATTAAAATGTTACCAACAAAAAAAAGAATCCAGGACCAGATGGATTCACAGCTGAATTCTATCAGACATTCAAAGAATTGGTAACAATCCTATTGACATTATTCCAAAAGATAGAGAAGGAGGGAATCCTCCCTAAATCATTCTATGAAGCCAGTATCAGCCTAAGACCAAAACCAGGAAAGGACATAAAAAAAAACTACAGACCAATATCCCTGATGAACATAGATGCAAAAATCCTCAACAAAATAGTAGCTAACAGAATACAACAGCATATCAAAAAGATAATCCATGGCCAGGCGTGGTGGCTCAGGCCTGTAATCTCAACACTTTGGGAGGCCAAGGCAGGTGGATCACGAGGTCAGGAGATCCAGACCATCCTGGCTAACATGATGAAACATTGTCTCTACTAAAAATACAAAAAAATTAGCTGCGCATGGTGGCGGGTGCCTGTAGTCCCAGCTACTCAGGAGGCTGAGGCAGGAGAATGGCGTGAACATGGGAGGCAGAGCTTGCAGTGAGCCGAGATTGTGCCACTGCACTCCAGCCTGGGTGACAGAGCCAGACTCTGTCTCAAAAAAAAAAAAAAAAAAAAAGATAAAAAAAGACAATCCACCATGATCAAGTGGGTTCCATACCAGGGATGCAGGGATGGTTTAACATCTGCAAGTCAATAAATGTGATATACCACATAAAGCAAATAAAAAACAAAAATCCCTGGTTTCATACCTGGGATGCTGGGATGACTTAACATCCACAAATCGATAAATGTGATACACCACATAAACAGAATTAAAAACAAAAATCACATGATCATCTCAGTAGATGCAGAAAAAGCATTTGACAAAATCCAGCATCACTTTATTATTAAAACCCTCAGCAAAATCAGCATAGAAGGGACATACCCTAAGGTAATAAAAGCCATCCATGACAAACCACAGCCAACATTTTACTGAAAAGGGAAAAGTTGAAGGCATTCCCTCTGGAACAAGACAAGGATGCCCACTTTCACTATTTCTATTCAGCACAGTACTGGAAGTCCTAGCCAGAGCAATCAGACAAGAGAAAGAAAGAAAGTGCATCCAAATCAGTAAAGAGGAAATCAAACTGCTGCTGTTTGCTGATGACATGATCATATACCTAAAAAACCCTAAAGACTCATCCAAAAAGTTCCTAGAACTGGTACATGAATTCGGCAAAGTTTCCAGATACAAAATTAATGTACACAAATCAGTAGCCCTGCTATATACCAACAGCGACCAAGCTGATAATCAAATCAAGAACTCAACTTCTTTTAAAATAGCTTCAAAAAAAAAAAAAAAGTAAAATACTTAGGAATGTACCTAACCAAGGAGGTGAAAGACCTCTACAAGGAAAACTACAAAACACTGCTGAAAGAAGTCACAGATGACACAAACAAATGGAAACACATCCCATGCTCATGGATGGGTAGAATCAATATTGTGAAAATGACCATACCACCAAAAGCAATCTACAAATTCAATGCAATTTCCATCAAAATACTACCATCATTCTTCACAGAACTACAAAAAACAATCCTAAAATTCATATGGAATGAAAAAAGAGCCTACATAGCCAAAGCAAGACTAAGCAAAAAGAACAAATCTTGAGGCATACATTACCCGACTTCAAACTACAAGGCCATAGTCACCAAAACAGCATGGTACTGGCATAAAAACAAGCATATAGACCAATCAAATAAATACGGAACCCAGAAATAAAGCCAAATACTTACAGTCAACTGATTTTCGACAAAGCAAACAAAAACAAAGTGGGAAGGACATCTTATTCAACAAATGGTGGTGGGATAATTGGCTAGCCACATGTAGAAGAATGAGACTGGATCCTCATCTCTCACTTTATACAAAAATCAACTCAAGATTAATCAAAGACTTAAATCTAAGACCTGAAACCACAAAGATTCTAGAAGATAACATCAGAAAAACCCTTCTAGACACTGGCTTAGGCAAACACTTCATGACCAAGAACCCAAAAGCAAATGCAACAAAGATAAATAGATGGGACTTAATTAAACTAAAAAGCTTCTGCACAGCAAAAGAAATAATCAGCAGAGTTAACAGACAACCCACAGAGTGGGGGAAAATCTTCACAATCTATATATACAACCAACAAAGGATTAATATCCAGAATCTACAAAGAACTCAAATCAGCAAGAAAAAAAACAATCTCATCAAAAAGTACACTAAGGACATAAATAGACAATTCTCAAAATAAGATATGCAAATGGACAACAAGCATATGAAAAAATGCTCAACATCACTAATGATCAGGGGAATGCAAACCAAAACCACAATGCAATACCTCCAAGAATGGCCATAATCAAAAAATAAAAAGTAATAAATGTTGGCATGGATACAGTGAAAAGGGAATACTTTTACACTGTTGGTGGGAATGTAAACTAGTACAAACACTATAGAAAACAGTGTGGAGATTCCTTAAATAACTAAAAATAGATCTACCCTGATCCAGCAATCCCACTACTAGGTATCTCCCCAGAGGAAAAGAAATTATTATATGAAAAAGATACTTGTACATGCATGTTTATAGCAGCACAATTTGCAACTGCATAAATATGGAACCAGCTCAAATGCCGGTCAACCAACGAATAGATAAAGAAAATGTGGTGTATATACCATGGAATACTACTCAACCATAAAAAGAAATGAAATAACGGCATCTGCAGCAACCTGGATGGAACTGGAGACCACTAGAGACATGAAATGAGGTAACTCAGGAATAGAAAACCAAACATCGTATGTCCTCACTCATAACTGGGAGCTAAACTATGAGGAGGCAAAGGTATAAGAATGATACAATGGACTTTGGGGACATGGGGGAAAGGATGGGAGGGGAGTGAGGGATAAAAGGCTACACATTGGGTACAGTGTACAGTGCTTAGGTGATGGGTGCACTAAAATCTCAGTAATTACCACTAAAGAACTTATTTATGTAACCAAACACCACCTGTTCCCCAAAAAAGTATTGAAATTAAAAAAAATTAAATGTGACGAAGTTCTAAAACAAACAAAACAACCAACCAAACAAAAATATTATATAACATTAAATTCATCCCTCAAGGAGCTTCTATTCTAGGAAGACACCCTTCTCCCCTAGGCTCCTGTGGCTTGCCATGGACAAGGGGGGAATAAACTGTCCTGTTGCTCTCTCTGACTCTGGAGTCCAGGGAGTCCTGCCTGAGGATTCTGAGGAAGTTGTGATTTCAAGGATTCACCTGCCTCTTTTTAGCTAGGAGAGTAGGAGACCTGGTTTAAATCATTTTTGTTTGAAGGAAATGCCTCTGGTTCTGGCTGATGGCCACTCCTCTCTTCCTGAAAGCAATCTGAGATAAAATACTTTAAAAAGAAAGAAGGGAAGAAGAAAGGAGGGAGAGGAACAAGGAGGCAAAAGAGAAAGCAAGAAGGAAGGAAGAAGGAAGGGAAATAAAGAGGAAGAAAGGAGGAAAGGGGAAGGGAAAGGAAAGGGAAGGAAGGAAAGACATCTTGAGAACTGAGGGAGTCTTGGCTTTGCATATGGAGCCAGCAACACCTGATCTGAGAAACTTAAATGTCCCCTCAAAATAGAGAAAAAGGGGACCCCACTGTGGGCTGGGTCTGTGCAGGTGGGCTCATTCTCATGAAAAGGTTTCTCTTCCTTGGTAGGGATTCAGGCTGCTGCACGGTGTCTGAGAAAACGGGCTTTTTGAAAGTTGTGTGTAGGTGTGTACGTGTACGTGTGTGTGTGTGTGTGTGTGTGTGTGTGTGTGTGTGTGTGTGTGTATGTCCAAATCAGCTACCTCTGGGAAGGAGGCAGGGAGAATGAGCAGGGGTCATGCCTGGGCTGCCCTGACAGCTCCTCAGTCCCAGCAACCCACATGCATCCCTGGACTCTACAGGTGGTCCTGTTGAGGGAAAGGGGGTTCAGCCTGGAGAAAGCCGCCTATGAGTAAGGGTGGGGCTTTCCTAGGGGCCGGACTGAAGCCTGGGATCTCCATTGGGAGGACAGAGGGCCAATCTCGAAGTGGGAAACAGAATTAGGAACTTGAGAGTGCCCTGATGTGGTTGTTTCCTTCACTGGACTCTAGGAACTGTCATACAGTCATATGTCCCTTAATGACGGGACACATTCTGAGAACTGTATTGTCAGGCAATTTTGTTGCACTGTGAACATCACAGAGTGCACTTATATGGACCTAGGTGATACAGCATACTACACTCCTAGGCTACATGGTGTAGCCCACTGCTGCTAGGCTGCGAATCTGCACAGCATGTTACTGTACTGAACACTATAGGCAACTGTAACCCCATGGGAAGTATCTGTGTATCTAAACATAGAAAAGTACAGTAATAATCATTGGGACCACCATCGTATATGTGGTCTGTCATTGACCAAAACGTCGTCACACAGTGCGTGACTGCACTTGGTGTCCAGCTTTAAAGTCTCCCTTCTAGCTGTAATTGCCCCTTATCACTCCCATGCCTCCAGCCTCATCCTGGGGTGCTGGGCGGCAGGGAGAGCTTGAAGAGGGCAGGAGGGAGAGCACTGTCAGGTGGAGGTGATGGCTGAGATTTCTAGATCATGGTTCGTGGCAGAGGCCCTACAGGCAGCTGGGAGCAGTCTATAGCTGGGGCTAAGTGAGAAGTAGACATAAGATCCCCTTTCCATTTTTCCCCAGATATTCTAAAGAAAGGTCTGTGAAGAGAGACGGCAGCTTCTGGGGCTACATGAGGCATCACTGAATACCATAAACACTGTGGTTCTAAGCGGAAGCCATTTCAGGATCAACAGAGGTGTCAACGGCTCACTTCCAGGTGGCTGGTACTGGGCACTGCCCCTTCTGTGGGGGCAGCTCCTCTGCTGAGGGAGTTCACAGGTGGCAGGACAGCCCCTTTCCTCTGATGGTTTGGTGCACCTGCCCTAGCAGAAGTCCCTGAGTGGCTGAGTCCTGTGGTCCACCCTGTGCCAGGCTTGTACCCCCAGCGAGAGGTTTCCTGTGGAGATCTGAGACTTGGTTTACATATACTAAGGGGACATGTCTGTGTTTTTCCAACTTCTTTATTTTTTTCCTGACAATCCTAAATTGGATATTCACCTTTCTTAGAGGAATAGGTTATAATGGCACACACAAAGAAATACATGCAGGAAGGCAGGGTACCGCTTCATCTGTGAAAAGTAAATGACTTTTTCACAAATATGCACTCTAGGTTTCTGAGAGCAAAGAAATGAAAGACGCTGGTGTGATCAGAACATAGGGCCTGGATGCAGAAATTGGGGCATTTGTGACTAACAACCTCTGTGTACAGCCTTGTCAAACCACACCAGGTTCCTCCTGAGTGTGCAGCAAGTGCTTCAGGAGAGAGCTGGCCTGTGGTGTGTGTGTCAGCATTGGTGGGCTGAGATAGGGTTTTGAGAACTGCAGTGATTATAGAGTTTCACTGGAATCAACCATGAACTCGGTCCCTGTTGGCAGCCAGCATTATCCACCCACCCCAGCTGGCTATGAAGAGCGGCACTCCCAGGGTGACAGGCTGTGGCCCTGGGAGATGGCATGTGCGAATGCATGGCCTTATCCCTGTGTTCCTGACCACATTCCAAAGGCTCTTTTGTTTTCTTACCAACATAATGGAAATATAACCGCAGCTAGTTTCTTACTCTCTACGCAATATCATAGGCTCACACTTTGATCACCTAATGGATATTAAAAAGTTCTGATTTTTCCTAGGCTCTGAGAAAACTAAGAAAAACTTTAGTACATGGGTGAACTTGGAAGATGTTTTTGGTTCTTTAGGTGAGACCAATATTACCAAACTTAGACATGTTACTGAAAAAAACTAATGTTTATGAATTCACAAAGAGAATAAAAGCTAGAATCTAAAATGTTATGGTTCAATCTACACAGCACATTCAGAAGAGTATGCAAAATACTAACAGAAGTAGTAAAACATATTTCACAAAGTCACTATGGAAAGAAGCTAGTCCCAAATACTATCTTCATGCCAATTCCCCATTTCTACTCACTGCTTCTAAGTCTAAAGTTGCAGCTGTACTATATACTGAGAGCAGCAATGGCTTCCTTCTCTGTTCCCATCACACAAACCTTTTCAGAAACTGGAAAATTCTATAAAGATGGCATCTAGCCCATGTGAGTGGTACGCTTTGGAAGGGAGATCACAGTCACGGTTTAGGTTAAACTGTTGGCTAGCATGATCCTGCTCAAACCACATGGCTGCAGACAAATGAACAAAAGTTGTGAAATCTAGAGTGTTAGAACTCTACCTCCTTGCTTTGCTTTTCAGAAACATGAGCTGATCCACCCAACAGGTGTTGAAGTAAATATGCCTTCAAATATTTAGTCCTCCATCTAACATTACTAGTGCTTTCTTATATGAAGCCAAGAACAGCAGAGAGCACAAGAGATAAGCTGTTTGCTAACAGGAAATCCCTTGGTAAAAGTTATAAAATATAGATGATTTTGGCCTGTTACCCTGAAAGACGTCCAAGCCATTTTGTTAAAAGGACATGAAATAAATGTTTTAGGAGCTCATGGTCAGCTTTCAGTGGGTGATTCTGTGTCACCTAGCAAAGCCCACAGCTGATTCACAGTTAACTTGGATGGATCTAGGAGAAGAAAGCAAACCAATATTTCCGTATGTCATTTCAGAGAAGTCAAACAAACAAGCTTGCACCAAATAAATAATCATGCAACTATATTGGGTTGTGTTTATTTTATTGCCCTTTGAACCAAGCATTCCAGATAAGTATGTAGCAAAGCACACGGATAAATGCTCTTACTTATGTAAGCCTGATTAAAAGGGCATGAAAACCAATGGAAAGGAAGATGAAGACATCCACAATGACTTAACAAAATAAGCTCAAGGATAAAAACTATCATTCGTATTTTCAAAAAGGAACTGGTATCAGTATCAAGACTTCCTCAGTGTCCTCGGAAAAGCTAGTCACTCCCATGCGTGTTCCAGGCTGGGAGGAAGTGATGACTGACCACAGAGGAAAGCACGTACTAGACGGAAATGGAACAAAACAAAACAAAACAAAACAGCGGGTTGAGTCAGAGCCTAAAGGCCTTGACTCAATGAGAGGAAAACTCTTTCCAAACAAAACCTTCATCAGGTAAAAATGTGCATCACCAACAGTCATACGCAAGAAAAGAACTCTGCCAACAGTTTTTAAAGTCCTGGCCTCCAGGGAAAGTTCTTCATTCTTAGGGAAGCAGGGTCTCACACGAACCCCACCTATTTAAAATGCGCTGAGGAATGTGCAGTCCCTGGGAGAGTGTGGGAGACACCCAAACTTCCAGCCACCAAACTGACACACCTGGACGAACATTGAGCCCACCACCTCTGGGTCTCCTCTCCCACTTCTCTACAGCTCCCTCCCCTCCTCCTTCCCCACTGCCCTTCTGGCTGGGAACCTTAGTGCAGAGCCACTGCACAGGCTGTGCAGGCAGCTCTGGGAAAATCACAGATGCCTCTCTTGGCTCTCACTCCCAACCTCTGTGCCCAGCACACTGAACAGTAGCAGGTTTCTAGTTTCAGGGTCCTCCCATTTGAGAGTTCTGTGGCTTTGCACAAACCCATGCATTCCTATCACTCTTTGAAGGCACGGTACATGTGCCACATCTTCTATGAAGCCTTCTTAGCCTGCCACAGGTGCTCCACTCTGCGGTCCCACTGGGCTGCATCCCATAAGCAGAGGACCCAGTGTGGGAGCTGACATGGCCCTGTTTGTTGGTCTCCCCATATCTGAGATGTGGCACAAAATTGGGGGTGAGCCAGAAGACTTATGGGGAGGACTTATGCACAGTAACCACAAACACATCTTTGAGGGGTCTCTTCTGCCCTTGGCTTCAAAATTAGACTCAAAAGTGCAACTAGCAATTTCAGATGCTCTATGAAGACAACTTTATGAGTAGAATGAATGTATTCTCATGCAGTGTGTTCCCAACCTTGCTGATCAGTAATCAGAATGGATCTAAGGATAAAAATAAGTTTCTCAGGTCCCATTTGCAATTCTCATTTAGTAGGTCTGGGGAGGAGTACAAGAATTTCTTTTTCAAAATTTTAACTTTGACATTATCTTACAGAAAAAATTATAAGCGTAGTAAAAAGGAGTCCCGAATACCCTCACTACGATTTACCAATGGCTGACATTCACCCCATTTTCTTGATCACTCTCTCTGTAGCATGTTTTCTGAACTATCTGAGGGTAAGCTGCAGACATTATGCCCTTTTACAACCACTCATGTCAGCGTATATTTCTAAGACAAGGACTACAAGAGAATGTTCCCTAAATGATTTTGAAAGGTGAAGTGATAATCAGTTTCCTAGTTTATCAAACTTCTCAAACTGTATCAAAATGATAAAATTCAGAAAATATCAAAAACAGACAGGAAGTTCTAAAGTATTACTGCAGAATAATAAAGCTGCAACTGATTATTCTGAGGAAAAAAACATATAAGGATGAATGCATGAATTCTTTTGTTCATGAAACAAAAATTATTTCCATGAGTTAGAACAGAACACTACCATATAAAGAAGTATTCAACTTTGCTGAATTTAGGGTTTGTAGTAGGCAGCCTCTAAATGGCCCCAAGGATCCCTGTGCCTCCTGGGATTCACTCCTTTGTGGAATCCCCTACCCTTGAGTGTGGACTGCACTTAGTGACTCATTTCTAACCAATAGAATACAGTAAAAGTGACAGGCTCACTTCTGAGTTTACAGAGGCTATGGTTTCCATCTTGGGTGCACCTTCGCTCATTTGCTAGCTGCGATGGAAGCCATGTTGTGGGTGGCCCTGAGGAGAGGTCCCGTAGTGGTGAGGAACTGGTATCTCCAGCCAGCAGCCAGGGGAGTGAGCCTGGAAATGGATCCTCCCTAAGGTGAGCCTTGAGATGCCTGCAGCCTTGGCCATCACCTTGACTGTGGCCTTGAGAGAGATCCTGAGTCAGAGGCACTGAAGTAAGCCATGTGTAGATTCAAAGAAACTGTGAGAGAGCAAATGTTTGTCATAAGCTGTGAAGTCTGGGGGTAATTTGTTACCTAGCAATAGATAATATGGGATGGGTGAGATCTACCTAGATCTAAGATACTCTAGTATCACAAAAACTCATTTTAAGTAAAACTACGCCTGATTTCATGGAGCTTCTGGTCAGTGGAGTAATAAAGGATCACAGGGTCCTCATGAAAGAGGCAGGAGGTGGGCCCCTCTCCCTCTTGTCTCCTGATTATTTAACTTCTCTCTCTCAACTGAATCTTTCTTACTTTAAAAAAATTTTTATTGTTAAAACTGCATAGTTTTTAAAAAATCAAATCAAGCAGTATAAAAATACTGTGAAAAAAACATTTACCCACACTTTTATTCCCCAGTTCCCCATCTTAGCGGCAATTTTCTTGATCATTCTTTCAGTGTGTGTGGTTTAAAAAAATAAATACCAGTGTAGGATACCTCCAGAATATCTACCCTCTTGTTTTTAATACAAAGAATGGCAATAATATATCCTGTTCTGAATCTTGCAAAATCAGTCTGATAAATCATGGAGATGATCCCATATCAGGAACTGTAGAAAGCTCTTTTTATTTAGAATGGCTGCAATAATTCCATTGTATGGACAAGAGAATTCATTTAACCACTCCCCTGAACCAGGCTATTTAGGTTGTTTTTAAACCATTGCTGCTCACACACGTGTTTATCCCCTTATATATATATGAGAGTAAATCTAGCGGACAAATTCCTAGAATTTGGCTATTGCCCACTGGCTATTAAACATACACACTAGTTTCTCTTATTAAACCTACAAACAAAGCCCTCTTCTCTACTCCTCATCCCTGCTCACTCTTTGGTCGACATTATATTTCTCTCCTCTCTTTTCCAGCCAAATGCATTTAAGTTGTCTATCCTTGTTGCTTTTTCTTTTCTTTTTTTTTTTTCTTTTTTTTTTTTTATCATACTTTAGGTTTTAGGGTACATGTGCACAATGTGCAGGTTTGTTACATATGTATCCACGTGCCATGTTGATTTCCTGCACCCATTAACTCGTCATTTAGCATTAGGTATATCTCCTAATGCTGTCCCTCCCCCCTCCCCCCACCCCACAACAGTTCCCGGAGTGTGATGTTCCCCTTCCTGTGTCCATGAGTTCTCATTGTTCAATTCCCACCTATGAGTGAGAACATGCGGTGTTTGGTTTTTTGTCCTTGGGATAGTTTACTGAGAATGATGTTTTCCAGTTTCATCCATGTCAACTCTAGCTCCCCAAACCATTCCACATTGGCTCCTGGCCCTGTTCATCCACTAAAATAGCTCCCTCTAGGGTCACCCATGACTGCCATATTGTTAAATCCAAGGGGACATTTCCTGGTCCTCATTTTGCTTAGTGCAACTGAGGAAGTGAATTTTTAATCTGATTTAATTTGAACTAATTTAAATCCAAATAGGCACAGATGGCCAGAGGCTACTGTGGACAGTGAGGCTCTATGTGCTCTCCCTGAGAGAGATCATGCACACCCATGGCCTCAGCCACATCTACATGCAGATCATGCACATGTCTTTATTCCAGCCCAGACTTTCCTCTGAACTCTACACTCACATAACCAATGCCTACCTCATATTTCCCTTGGATGTTAATAAATTAGCAACACTAAATTCAAGATCATCTTCCAAAGCAAGGCTATCCTCCCATCAAGTGAAGTGCACAGCCATTCACCCCAGAGCATGGCTCTGGAGCCTCGGAAAACCAAGATTGGTTTTGATTGACTCGATCTCCTAATCATTTCTCAAATTTGTCTACTTCTCTACATTTTGACCACCTTCACATAAATCCATCACAGAAACTCCTGGAACAATCTTCTTACTGGTTTACTTATACCCTCTCTGGCCACATCCCCAATCTGTCTTTTCTGATGTAACCTAAACATAAATCTAAAGATGATACACCTATGCCCAAGCCCCTTCGGTGGCTTCCTGGGCTTTTGGGATAAAGGAAACAGCCCTGCGTGCAAGGCTCATTCCTGCAAATCCCTGGCCAACTCTCCACAGCCCTCCTCTCTTTCCCTCCAGCCACGCTGGTCTCCATGTCTCCTGCATTTATCATAGGCAGATATTTTCATTTCTTTTTTATTCTTTTCCCAGTTTTCAACATCGTCTTTTGTAACTCTGGGATTTTACAAAAGGTGATGTTGGGAAGCAAGCGAGCAAAACCCTCCTGTTACCCACACCATGAAGGTTCCCCTTTCCAATCTCCTCCTCCAATGCTCAGAGACTTTGGTCTCTCTCTCTCTACCCTCAGCCCCTCCATTTCCAGAACTTGGCCTTTTCAAGAGTAAGACAATGGCACCTCAAGACCACCTCTACCTGCTGCCCAGCCCCTAATTTTTCTGCCCTATACATAAGCCTAGGAACTGAGCTAGGAGAGAATGAACACCCCTGGGGGTGGGAAAAGGCTGTGAACACTCACAGGGTATCATAACTTTTTTTTTCTGTCACTTCATTTGCATGAGAATTGGGGGAAGTTTGGGGTGGCTGGTAGGCCTGATAAGTGTTGGTAGATATGCTTTCACATCTTGGAAATCCATGCTAATGAGACAACATCCTTCCCGTTTGGCCTCCCTAGAAGAGGGGCCTTAGACGTTGTCCCCCTCTGGTCCCTACTCCCAGGCATCACCACCTCTCATGGTCAGCAGCACATTTCCTCTGACCTGCCTATGATCTCTTCTTCTTGTACTAAAGCCTGGCAGGCAGCCACCCCTTGAAAAGTCCAGCTCTATCCTCTATGGGAAAACCTTCCTGTCATAAATATACCACCAGTAGCTCTGCATTTTTCTTTTTCCCTTGTGTCAAATTCTCCCACCCTCACCTCTTGACTCCAAGCCTCTTCAGGATATTTGTTTTCCTGGCTCCCTTCCTGAATTTTTTCCATCCTGCAGAGGAATGTTTAATCTCCTCTAAAGAGTTACAGCGTAGATCTTCTCTTCCAGTAAGAAGATCTAGAATTTATAGGAAACAGTTAAAATGACAACAACAACCCCCTTACACTTGCATTTAGTTTTCCCATTTTACAAAATCATTTCCCATGGTAGTGAAGAAAACCAAGCAGCCTAATCTTGGCACAACTGAAAAACACAACAGTGGTTAAGAGAAGGCCATCTTGAGCTGCCCCGGGTGGAGGGGTGGGGGTGCACTTTGAACCCCTGATCTCTAATTCTCACAGTGTTCCCATTTACAGATGTAGTAACTGACATGGGCAAGGTCCTACCACTAATAAGCTTAGGTCTTAGGGTAAAAATCCAGGAGTGCTGCTTGGCTCCAAACCACTTTTCTTCCCAATTGCCTAAATTTCCATATCTTCTGGTATTCAAGACAGGTCCACTCTTACGTGGCTTTTCATAAAAAGTTTTCTTATTTTAGGAAACTATGATTTTGCTGGACTCTTTTGCTGCTTGGCTTTTTCTCCTAGTGTGAAAGGGTACGAGGTAAGGGGGACTGAGGTGAGAGGGAAGAGGATGGGTGGCTGAATTCTCTAATACAGTTCATCTCCAGCCCAGAAAGGGTAATAATCAGTGTTATTATCAGGTAATCATCAGGGTAATTATCAGTTTTTTAACAATCAGAAGACCCCAGGAAAGTTTTCTAGCAGATTCTCCTGCTTTTCTTTTAGCTTTCTCATTATATAGATGACAAGATTTGGAAGGGCAGAAGTTTTAAATTTCGATGAAGTGTCATTTATCGATTTGTGGATCATACGTTTATGGATCATACTTTAGGAATTATAGCTGAGAAATCTTTGCCTAATGTAAGGTCTCAAATATTTTAATGTAAGGTCTCAAATATTTTAACTTTTTTTCTGGAAGATTTAGAATTTTAGATTTTACATCTACGTCTATAATCCATTTTGGTATGATGTGTGGGTCCATGTTCATTTTTTTGCACATGAATATCCAATTGTTCCAGAATCGTCTCTTGAAAAGACTATTCTCTACTGCATGGTCTTTGCACTTTTGTCAAAAATCAGTAGTACATATATGTGTGAGGTTATTACCGAACTCTATTCTGCTCCATTAATCTACACTATTCCCCCCTTTATAATAAGCTTTGAAATCAGGTAGTCTTCCAATTTTGTTCTTCCTTTTTAAAAGCTTTGGCTATTCTAGGTCCTTTGCATTTCCATATGAATTTTAGAAGCAGGTTCATCAACTTCTACAAAAAAAAAGCCTACTTAGATTCTTATTGGGATTATACTGAATCTATAGAACAGGGGTTGGCAAAATATTATTAAAAGGCTGGACAGTAAATATTCGAGGCTTTTGGGCCATATAGTCTCTGTCACAATGACTCAACTTTCCCACTGGGGTGCAAAAGCAGCCACAAACAACCTGCAAATGACGACTTCTAGTGCTTTCTGCAGATTCATCAGATTTTCTATGCAGATGATCATGTCATTTGTGAATAGACAGTTTTACTTCTTCTTTCTATTCTGAATGCCTTTTATTAATTTTTTTTTTTTTTTTTTTGCTTGATTGCACTGGCCAGAACCTTTGGCATAATGTTGAAAAGAAGCGGTAGGAATAGACACCCTTTTATTGTTCCTTATACCAAGGGGAAAGCATTCAGTCTTTCATCACTAAGTATGACACCAGTTTTAGACTTTTCATAGATGCCCTTCATCAGGTTGAGGAAATTCCCAATTGCTGGATGACGTCCCATAGTTCACTAAAGCTCTTTTCATTTTTACAATTATTTTTTCTTTCTTTGCTTCACGTTTGGTAAGTTTTTTTTTTTTTGAGATGGAGTCTCGCTCTGTTGCCCAGGCTGGAGTGCAGTGGTGCAATCTCTGCTCACTGCAACCTCCGCCTCCCGAGTTCATGCCATTATCCTGCCTCAGCCTCCCAAGTAGCTGGGACTACAGGCACTCGCCACCATGCCCGGCTAATTTTTTGTATTTTTAGTAGAGACAGGGTTTCACCGTGTTAGCCAGGATGGTCTCGATCTCCTGACCTCGTGATCCACCCACCTCAGCCTCCCAAAGTGCTGGGATTACAGGTGTGAGCCACCGCACCCGGCCCATGTTTGATGAGTTTTATTGTTTTTGTTTTTTTTTTTCCCCAGAGACAGGGCCTTGTTCTGTCATCCAAGCTGGAATACACGAGTGCAATCATAGCTCACTGTAGCCTCAAACTCCTGAGCTCCTCCTGCCTTCACCTCCTGAATAGCTAGGACTACAGGTGTGCACCAGCATGCCAGGTCATTTTATTGCCGTGTCTTTAAGTTTACTGATTTTTTTCTTCTGCAATGTGTAATCTGCTGCTAATCCCATTCAGTGTATTTTTTTGTCTCAGACATTGCAGTTTTTTTTTTTTTTTTTGGAGATGGAGTTTCGCTCTTGTTGCCCATGCTGGAGTGCAAAGGCGTGATCTTGGCTCACTGCAACCTCCGCCTCCCTGGTTCAAGAGATTCTCCTGCCTCAGCCTCCCAAGTAGCTGGGATTACAGGCATGTGCCACCACACCCAGCTGATTTTGTATTTTTAGTAGAGACAGGGTTTCACCATGTTCGTCAGGCTGATCTTGAACTCTTGACCTCAAGTGATCTACCTGCCTCGGCCTCCCAAAATGCTGAGATTACAGGTGTGAGCCACCCTGCCCAGCCCTGTAGTTTTTATCTTTAGAAGTCAGGTGTGCATCTTTTAAAAGTATTTGCATGTCTCCATATAGTTTTTAAACATATGGAATACAGTTTTCATAACTGTATTAACGTCCTTACTTGCTAATTCTGACAAGTATTTCAGCTTTGGGTCAGTTCTAATTGATCATGATTCTCCTCATCATGGGGTGGGGGGCGTGTATTTATATTCCTGGGCTTTGTTCTAGGATGCAGTAAGTTAGAAACAGTTCAATCCTCTTGGGTCTTGTTTTTATCATTTGTTAGGTGGGTTTAGAGCAGATCTCAGTCCACAACTTATTATTCCCTACTAACAGGGCAACTCCTTTCTGAGTATTTTACTCAACACCTCGTGTATTCCGATTTTTCTAATCAGGCTAGTAGGAATAACACTGTTCCCTCTGAGCCTCAGAGAGTTTCCCCAAATGCACATGCTCTGCTGAATAGTAAATGGAGCCCTCAGCAGATCTCTGGGGTTATCTCTCCATGCAGCTCTGCTGTCTCTGGTACTCTGTCCTGTGAACTCTGGCTGCTGTGGCCTCCCCAGACTCTGCCTCTCAGTGGGGCAAACTGGGGCGACTGTAGAACTCAAATAGTCTCTTTTCTATCTCTATCTCTCAGAAATCACTGTCCTTCACTGCCTGATGTCCACTGTTAGAAAAACATTGATTCACGTATTTTGTCTGTTTTGGGGGGTTCTTTCTGGCATGAAGGGGTTTGGTCCCTGTTACTCCATCTTGACAGGAAGCAGGAGTTCCTTCATTTACTTTTGATCTTCAAAACTGTACGATATTTAAATCCAGGTTTTACAGATTGAGAAACTGGGATTCATGGACATATATTACCTTGGTCAAAGCCATATGGGAAATAAAAAGAAGAGGACTCTGGACTCCACAGTTGTCTCCCATATAATAAGGTATGGAGAGGGTTGTTTAGAACAAATAACAACAAATATTGATATGGCAACTTAACAACAAGGACTCTTAAGACTTGGGTAGTGGCTTTAACTTTTAAAAATTGTTTTCATGTCCATTTTATCTATTGTGGGATTTTGTACATGACATAGATTAATATAGATTAATTTGAAGTTTGAGATTAATGTAAAGTTTTGATAAATTAGTAGGTAACAAAAAGTCTGTCATTAAAACTTTTTAAATAGTTAAAGTAATATATTGCTTCGTAAAAATTCAAATAATACAGGCATTACAGAGAATAAAGAGTGAATTTCCCTTTCACAGTCTAACCTTGGTCTCCTTCCTCATAGGTAACTTCTGTGAAGAGTTTGGTATTTATTCTTTAGATACTTATGTTATTCATTCACCAGGCAAATATTGACTTGGCACACATGGGCCAGTAACTGTTGCAGTCTGCAAAGACAGAGACGGTCCCTGTTTTGGGGGAGCTTGCCTGCTTGTTACAATACTAATTTGATCTTCAATACAGTTGAGTGTGGGCACTGGAATCAAGCCACATGGGCTAAATTCTAGTTCTGCCTCTTTGAAATTGCATGTCCCTGAGAATTTCCTAATCTCTGTGCCTCAGTTACCTCATCTGTAAAATGGGGATAATAGTATCTATCTCATAGAGTTTTTTGAGAAAGGGTCTCACTCTGCCACCCAGGCTGGAGTGAAGTGGCTCAATCTTGGCTCACTGCAACCTCTGCCTCCTGGGCTGATGTGATCCTCCCACCTCAGTCTCCCAAGTAGCTGAACTACAGGTGTGCGACACCAGGCCCAGCTAATTTTTGTATTTTTAGTAGAGATGGGGTTTTGCCATGTTGCCTAGGCTGGTCTCGAACTTCTGGGCTCAAGTGATCCACTCACCTCGAACTTCAAAAGTGCTGGGATTATAGGCGTAAGCCACCATGCCCGGACAGATAGTTCTTAAAAGGATGAAACTGATTTACATGTGAAACACTTAGAACAGTGTCTGAAGAGTTGCAAATACTCACTAAATGTTAGCTGTTACTATTATTATACAGCCTTGCCCATTCTATTATGAGTCATTTCTAACGAATCTATTTTGACAATCATGCTTTTAGTTGCCAATAACGCCTTTTTGTTCTCTGATCACTTCTTTTTCCTGTCGGTGTTTCATAATTTATGAATGCAATACTTTTTCAAATCTTTGTAAAGGTTTTTATTAGAATGTTCTCATTTTACTTTGCTGTTTCCTTGTGGGTCAGTTTTTCATCATGGTGTCTGTCTGTCTCTATTGGGGCTCTTCAAATATCTCATGATCCTTGGTGGTTTCTTCACATTTTAGAAAGACGGACTACATGGTTTCTGGTGGTCTACTTGCATTTGGGAAAGAAAGACCAGATGATGAAAATGAGTAGCTTCCAGAGTTTGCTCTTTGTCCCATCTCTCTTCTCCTTGCCCTCCCATCTGAATGGGGGTGCTCTGTGTATGTAGACTGCATATAACAGTCAATGTTTGTATTTAGGGCATATGGCAGGCAAATTATCTGCAGGCCTCATGAAGACCCATATCAGAAGAGCCCCAAGGGCACAGATGTAGCATCTTTCATCCCTGGGTACCATAGCCTTTCCTTGCATCCCCTTCTTATGGGTCATGAAGTCCAGAATAACTTGGAGATCCCTCACAGTTCCAAAGCTCCTTCCCTAAGCTCCCACCCCAGTTTTCCTCATTTTGGGGAAGTTAATGAACTGCCCAGATGCTGGCCTGCTCCTGTTTCATTCCTGGCTGGAATGTCCTCCAACAGAGGGAGTGCTCTCATCTCCCAACAGCTGGCTGTATCTGAAGGGGGTTGCAGCTTCTCTGCTCTAGTTCTCTGTCAACCCTTTCCTTTTCTGCTTTCTATGTTACAAAAATTTCTCAAAATTATTTTTTGGTTGGCTGATGGCACTCTTTTATTTTCCAACATTTTTAATAGATGTATGCTTTTCTGTTTCCTTTTGTTTAAATATGGTTTTTGAAGAGGCAGAGGCAAGTGGGGTATGCTCAAGTTAGGAAGTCCTACTAGATGGTAATAAGTGTTAGGGATGTCTGACCCCCCTTTCCCATATAATGTCCACTAGGTCAACTCCCAGAGATAGAATGCAGAACTGGACAAATCAGCAGGCACTCCAGCAATACTGGATGAAAGCCAGCTGGCTACACAGAGAAAGTCGGCTGGCTGAGAAGCTTGGGAAAGTCCTCTGGCTTTCTGGGTCTCATTCCCCAACTGTGAAATACTGTGTCTTCAGAAGATCTTTTCTGATTGGGCATTGTGGGTCATACCTATATCCCCAACACTTTGGGAAGCTGAGCAGGAGAATCACTTGAGCCCGGGAATTCAAAACCAGCCTAGACAACATGGCAAAACTCTGTCTCTAAAAAACAAAAACAAAAAAAACTAGCCAGGCATAGTGGTGCACACCTGTATTTCCAACTACTTGGGAAGCTGAGGTGGGAGGATCACTTGGGCCTGGGAGTCTAAAGCTGCAGTGAGCCCTGATGGTGCCATTGAACTCCAGCTTGGGAGAGTGAGACCCTGTCTCAAAATAATAAACAAATAAATAAAATTACCTCTTCTGACTGTGGAATAGCATGGTTGTGTGTAAGGCTGGGGCACAGGCACAGTGAGATGAAGATGAGGGATTGAGGGACGCTATAAGCCACAGGTCAAGTAGGAACGTACTTTGTCAAAACGCAAGCCTACAGTCTGCCGTGTCAAGAACTTTTTTCCCTTCCCTTAATCATCTTTCATGATGGACTTTAGTCTGCCTTTATCTGTTTCCTGGGAGAAAAGTATACATGTGTATGTATTTCCAGTTATCTAGTCAGTACTTGGTAGTAGTACATTTTTAAAAGCTATATTGACAGACTTTGCTTTTTCCTTTAAAGCATTAATACTCTTGGCCCCCAGCCTTTTGTTTTGTTTGATTTTTATTTCCTGTATCTTTTTTCCTAAGTAAGACAGAATGGCCACAGCATTTATGAAGGACGTGCTAGGGTGATGTACCAGAAACCAGCAGCAAACCCACACTTTCTATCATGTGAACACTCATGATCCAAAGGAGAACACAGTTCATTTTAAAAAACAAAATAAACAACTCAAAAATTCCCTTACAGGCTGAAGTTCTGTTATTAAATCATTCTATGTAAAGATACATTAAATTTTTTAAAAGGGGGGGAACGCCATAAAAATATGCTACAAAGACACTTCAAGAATCGCTTCTTTGTTAATGGGCTTCTACTTATGCTTAGATTCTCTTATTAATTTTGATCTAGCTGCTTACACACAGTTTTAATTCGTTCAGTCATTTCACAGACCAGTGGTTTCATAGTTCAATTTGTTTCAGACAAAATGAGCTATTACGAAATATCCCAAAGTATTTTCAAGTTGGAAAAATTAATGAATTAAAATTGGGACAATTCTACATGATTGCTTCTTTTGTTATAATTATAGAATGGAGCACTTTCCATATTTAAATATGTTCTGTGATAGGATAATAGATGTAATAAATAAGATAAATTAAATATCTTCCCATATCTGCTCACTTTCCCCTTGCATTCTTTGGAGCATCCAAAAGCCATCACATTTTTAGATCCATGTTTAACTGATGTTTACTCTGTGGTCAATTAAATGCCGGGCTCAGGCACATGCTATCTTCCTTCCTCTGTAGTCACTCAAGGGAGTGGGTGTCACCCTCTGCATTTTCCTGATGACGTGGTACAGCTCTGAGGGTCCTATGCCCAGGTTATAAGGAGGTGCTTTAGGCACAGTCCAGCTTGGGCACAGAGTCTCTAACACCCCCAGTGGGCTCTTCCTTCAATCCAGAGGCTGACAAACCTCGGCGACAACAGCTGGCCCCTGGCATGCCTGCTCACTCACTAGTTTTCCTCAAATCAAATGCACAAACACAAACAAAAAATGTAATTATCATAAATCTATAAAGTATTACTCTTCCCATTAAAAATCAGAAAAAATTTCATGAAGACTTGAAGTTGGAAAGAATGACACCCTCACCCCCTCTGCATGAGCTCCTTTAAGAAGTGGACATGGCTAACAGGGCTCGCTCCACATCACAGCCCCTCTGGGTCTCATCTTCTACCCTCACCCTCAGACAGGACTACCTGCTTAGATGTGGTATTTATCATTCCCATGTTTCTTTCCCCTACATGTGTTATGCCTAAATGATACATAATATTACTTTGCATATTTTAAAACATTATGTCCATGGTAGAGTTGCCTGCCCAGCGCCCCAGAGTGATCTGGCCACGGACACGCTGGAGTGCTGATTCCCATGTCCTTGTGGATTACTTCCCCAGCAGCCCTTACCCCTGTGTGCTGTAAAAATTAGATCACCTGGCTACAGGCTGAAGGAATCCTGGTATTTTCCCAGGTCATCCCTTCTTCTGTGCCCTTGGTCCTGAGAGGTACCACACTGGCTCTTTTCAAAATGGCACCCTGCCCCACCAGCGACCCTTAGCCAGCCCAAGGTGAGTGCTCAGGATATGTGAATATATTTACATGCTTTCCCTTCAAGCTGATTTTTAAAAACATGCCTTAGTGTCCCTATTAAAAACAACTGAACAGTAGACCACTGAAGTGGGTGGTAAATGTTCTACAACAAATAAACAGATTACCAAGACTGCACCATGGTCTGTTGAGGATTTCAGCTCTGCTTCAGGCAAAATATAGGAACATTTTATCAGGAAGCATCACACTGTGGCTGGTATTTGTTTCGTCTTAAGGCAAAATGATGTTTTCTGCCCCATCCCAGAAGCAAACACACTTTGCTCTGCCCTCCCACAGCAGGGCCTCTGAGCCTCGAATGCATCCTTCTCAGTGCTCAAGTCAGCTGTTAGATTATTTTTTCTTCCACTTGCTGTTCCAACACTGAACACTGGACCTCACAAATAATGAGTGCTCAATGCAGGTAGAATCCCACACAGGGTACAGCCACAGTTCCCAAACTATGCCCAGAGGCACCCCTGGGAACTGCAGCAAACTCACAGAGGTGCCACAGGTATTTTAAATATTTGAGAAAAACACAGCAAAACTTGACATCTGTCAGAGAGAAGCAGAACCCATAATTAGCCTTTCTCCTTCCTCCACACTGGAAGCTTTTGGTCTAATACCTAGTGAAGTGAAACTTACTGAGGGAAAATGGTTTGGACAGGAAGAACAAGAGAAAGATCATCTGGGCACATGAGGAGCTAGGGGGCTGGGCTGGGCCCGGCCCATGTGGGTCCAACAGCAAGAGCTCAGAGTAGCAGGAGAGGGGCCGGCTACTCCAAGTCTATGGGAAAGAGAAAGGCAAATATGGCCTATCACCAAACAGGGCTGGAGCAGGGGAAAGCTGTGGAGCTGATGGATGGGACAACCCTGTGCCCCAGAAGATGGGAAGAAGCATTTTCCTGTACTTCACACCCTGACCTTATTCCAAATTCAAGGCAAATGGAATAGTAATATTTTAGATTAGCCATACTTTATTTTAAATAGGCTTGGTCAGCTTACCTATAAGCTTAACTATAAATATCACCCGATTCCTACTGGAACCTGTAATTTTCATTCCAAATAAATTATTTATAACAGAATCTTTCAACTTAATAAACATTCAGAGTACCTGTGGTGGACACACCCTAGGGTAAGTCCTAGGCCCTGCTCCCCCCACCACACAATGATTCCCATATCTTGGTAACCATACCTTGTATAACACCCTCCCCTCCTGGAGTATAAACAGGAGCTGGGACTTGCTTCTCATCAACAGCATGTAAAAAAGAGGATGGTCACTCCCACAATAGGCTATGTTATATGACAAGGGTGAAGAGATGTTTTCAGATGTAATTAAGGTCCCTATTCAGCTGACTTTAAGTTAACCAAAAAGAAGATTATCCATAGTGGGCCAGACTTAATAAGTGAGCAGCCATTTAAAAGAGGGCCTCAGCTGTCCCTGAGGCCAGAGACTCTGAGCAGAGAGACTCTTTATAGGTGGCTTTGTATAAGTAAGTGTCATGCTGCGAGAGGGCCTATGGAGAGGGATACATGGTAAGAAACTGCGGGTGGCCTCTAGGAGCTAAGGGAAGCCTCTGGACAATAACCAGCAAGAAAATGCCGAACACAGCCTTAAGGCCACAAGGAGATGAATTCCACTAACATCCTCAGAGAGCTTAAGGCAGAACTTTCTCCAGTTGAGCCTCTGATGAGACCAAAGCTCCAGTGGACATCTTAGATTGCAGCCTACTAAGACCCTGAGCAGGGGACCCAGTTAAGCTGTGTTGGAACTCTGGATCCACAGAAACTGCGAAATAACAAATGTGGACTGTTTTAATCCATCATATTTGTGGTAATTTGTTACAGAGCAACAGAAATCTAATACAGCGGCCAAGTGTGATGGCTCATCCCTGTAATCCCAGCATTTTACAAGGCTGAGGTGGGAGAATAGCTTGAGCCCAGGAGTTTGAGACCAGTCTAGGCAACATAAAGAGACTCCATCTCTACAAAAAATAAAAAAAAATTACTGGGCATGGTGGTGTGCACCTATGGTCTCAGGTACTCAAGAGGCTGGAGATGGAAAGATCACTTGAGCCCAGGAAGTTGAGGCTGCAATGAGCCACTGCATTGCATTCCATCCTGGGTGACAGAGCAAGAACCTGTCTCAAAAAAAAAAAAAAAAAAAAAAAAAAAAAAAAAAAAAAAACCACCAAAAAACAGAAAGGAAAAGAAAAAAAAAAGCAAAACTAATATAGTGCCAAGCTAGAAACTCTTTATGCTACATTCTTGATGTATACATGAAACATGATGAACACATGAAATAGTTGAGCAGAAATTAGTTACAAAACTTTTTACAGTTTGAAGTAAACACAAATTTAGAAAATGTTTAAGATCTGCACCGTAATTTTCATTGGCAAGTTGATCTAACATGTCCTTTTAATCTTAAACAAATCCAAATTCCTGTGTGTTGCCTAGCTTTTCTGGCAAATTATTCCTAGTTCTGCAGGATTTTGGTTACTTTTAAGAAATGCTACACTTTGATAAACTGTAAACACCTGAGTCTCAAGCAAACCCATCTGGAGGAATTCTGGGGCAAGAGGGTGTTACATCTTAATCAGAGGAAGGACCCATGGATTCCTGAAGCAGTCCACGGGGAGGAGGGCAGAAGTGATGTGAGAATGGCCACTTGGGCCAGAAGTCCCACTGATCATCCATGAACTCACTGTGTTGTGACTTTGAAGACTCAAAGCTTTCTGTTAATTTACGAGAAACTGGCAAATTATTCAACTGTGGTTTTTTCCTTTTCTTCTTTCTTGAGACAGGGTCTCACTCCATCACCCAGGCTGGAGTGCAGTGGCGTGATCTCAGCTCACTGCAGCTGTGCTTTCCTAGGCTCAAGCGATCCTCCCAACTCAGCTGAGACTACAGGAGTGCACTATCACGCCCGGCTCATTTTTGTATTTTTTGTAGAGACGAGGTCTCACCATGTTGCCCAGGCTACTCTTGAACTCCTGGGCTCAAGTGATCTACCCACCTCAGCCTCCCAAAGTGCTGGGATTACAGGCGTGAGCCACTGCACCCAGCCTGTAGTTTTCTTCAAATAGCTAAATAACCTAAAATATATACTTATCATTGCCTAATTATTGACAAATGAATCTCGTATTGCTAGATCTTTGTCTGCCCCTTTGCCAAAAGTAATTACCTACTTCTTTGAACCTGAAAAGAAAAACAATTTTCCTTTAATTTACTCCAAGTTGCATAGTAGTTAAGGTGAAATAATTATTTTAACCATTCTTGAAAGTATACTGTGAAAAGGAAGGAGAAAAAAATGAAAGAAATCATCACCCCAGAGCTGGGCCCTATCAGTATGAAAGCAGGCTAACCACAGACCACTACTGTGATGGACACAGACATGTCCACAATTCACAGTTCTAGAATGGCAGCTCCCAGGGCAGCGGGAAGAATCCCATCTGCATGGCAACCACTCCATGCCATCTTCCGGCACCTCGAGAACAGGCCTCCGGGATGACGCCAGCCTCCACTCCTGTGGGGCTGTATCTTGAGCAGACTGCACATCATCCATGCTGAGTCAGAGCCTTCACAGCAGTCAAGGGAAATAGCAAAAGCACAGGACATGCAACTGTTCTCACTCACCACATTCAGCTCATTTACAAAACATCGAGCTATAAATATCATGTCGACATTTTTTAGAGGCGCATTTTCAAGTGTTGTGAGCCAATACTGAAATAGGGGCAAAAAATAAGCCATCATCACCTATTTACTGATTCTAATTTTGAAACAACAGTCACATTCTTATTCTGCTAAACTATGAGCACATGGAGAACTGCCTTCTGTACGCATATGACTGACAGAAACACCAGTTATGAATGGCTTACATGACGAATCACATGCCACCAATTCATGACAAAGCATGTAGAACTCACTATAAAGCAAACTGCTGCTTTCTACCCTAGTTACCCACAGAGCTGGACTGTTTGCTTTTAGAAAGTTAAAATTAGTTCACAACTCCATAGCAAAAAAGATGACATGAACACTAAGTTCCATTTACGACATTCCAAATTCCCTCTCCATCTTTGGAAATGGGCATTTTTACACAACAGTGCCAGTTGATCATATGACTGTCAACTGAACACCTGAGAAAGTCACTGGGTTATTCCACCTGCAGTGTGCACGCTGAGTCTCGCAACGGAGACTTTTTTTTTTTTTTTTGAGAGGGAGTCTTGCTCTGTCACCCAGGCTGCAGTGCAGTGGCGCGATCTTGGCTCACTGCAACCTCTGCCTCCCGGTTTCATGCGATTCTCCTGCCTCAGCCTCCCAAGTAGCTGGGACTATAGACATGTGCCACCACAACTGGCTAATTTTTGTATTTTTAGTAGAGATAGAGTTTCACCATGTTTGCCAGGCTGGTCTCGAACTCCTGACCTCAAGCGATCCACCCACCTAGGCCTCCTAAAGTGCTGGGATTACATGCGTGAGCCACCATGCACAGCTGCAATGGAGATACTTTAGAGATCACCTGGTCCACCTTGTCCGTTTAGTGATGAGAATACTAAATCAAAAGTTACCAGACTTGCCGAAGCTTGCATGGCTTTTCTGTGCTAGCGTGCAGACTGGAATTCAGACCACAGATTCATGAACTCTCTGAATGCTAGTTAAACTCCCTTGACTTAAAGAGACTGCTAAATTGATCGCAGGTGCTCTAACCCCAAATATGTTTCTCTCCCTAACCTGTACTTCTCTGACTCCCAGAGACAGGCAAGGCCTATCCCTTAGAATCTTTCCCTAGGATAACAGGGCTGCCTCAAGCAGCAGTGCATGTACCACCTTCTTTGGAAGTATAGATGCAAATATGGGATCACCAGGTCAAGGAGAATGATGTCACTTTTTAGTGCACACCCACCACAAGCTCGGTAACTAAGAGAACACAGAGAAGAAACACTCTGGTTGTGGCCCAGAGATTACAATGCAGCATGACAAGTGCCAACAAAGGACAGCCTCACCATGGTGGTGATCCATGAGGTGAGTCTTCAAAAGGAGGAGAAATTGTCCAGGAGGAAAAGTGGACCATAGGGAACCAGCAGGGTGAAGAGAATGTGCAAAGGCAAAAGAACACAGGATGTTCTAGGAACAGGGTACAGTTCCAGTGGCCAGAGCCCACGTGGGGCTTTGCAGGGGGATGAGGCTGCAAGCACAGCCACATGGAGGGGCTGGGGTTTCTCTTGAGTCATGTGGAGCTGCTAAAAAATTTTGAGCAGGACCATAACATGGAGTCATATTTGTATTTGGGATAGCAAGCTGTGGCAGCAAAAGGAAAACTGGAGTGGAGAGAGGAGAGAATGGAGGTAGGGAGATCAGTCAGAGGGCTGTCATAGGAGTCCAGGGAGGAAAGGATGAGAGTGCATCCACATACTCCTAAGAAAGCCTCATTCAAAAAATACTGGTAGTTTAGATATCATGTGGAGTCTTAAGTTAGGTACTTGAATTCTTAACCCTGACAAAGAAAATCTAAAACTACAGCTTGTTACCATAAATTAGCAGTTCTTGGTCATAGAGAGTTCTCAAATGATGTAAAAGAAGAATTTCAAATCTTTTAAAAGCAGATTAAAATATTAATTAATCTTAGAGATTTAAGTTTCATTATTCATCCTTAAGATAATTTCTGTAATTTTTAAAGTACCAAATGAAAATAAGGACATAAGGGAAACCAGCAGCATATGTTGTGATTTTGAAAATGGGTTTTTCAACTTAGAGCTTGCTCTTATATTTCACTTCCCGACCTGCTCCTTTCATACTGCCTTACGTTTTACTTACTGCCCAGTTTAAAGTACACAAAAGGTGCATAAAGATTGTCTGATGAATGAAGAAGCCAAACCTGCGATCTGAAACCTGGGAGGCCTCAGTGTTCTCTGACTTCACCGAAGAGACTGCAGTGGATGCCCTGCACTGAGCTTGGGATAGGATCACTCTCCTGCCAGCTTTTTACTTTTACTTTCTGGCTGGTGATTTGAGGATACAAGACTACAGTGTAAAAGTGTTTACCTTGGCCAGGCACAGTGGCTCATGTTTGTAATCCCAGCACTTTGGGAGACTGAGGCGGGTGGAACACTTGAGATCAGGAGTTCGAGATCAGCCTGGCCAACATGGTGAAACCCTGTCTCTACTAAAAATACAAAAGATTAGCCTGGGTGTGGTGGCGTGCACCTGTAGTCCTGGCTACTTGGGAGGCTGAGGTGGGAGAATACCTTGAACCCAGGAGAAAGAGGTTCAGTGGGTCAAGATCATGCCACTGCACTCCAGCCTAGGCAACAGAAACCCTGTCTCAAAAAAAAAAAGTGCTGTACCTCTAGATATTTTCTGACTAGTCATGACATCTGTGCAACACCAGTATTTTCCTGCTTTCAGGGTACCTTAACCATGAACAGTACCTAAACACACACATTATCACTACCACTACTACCTCCACTGCCTAATCAAAAATCCAGCATTCATGGAGCAGAAATGAAAATGAAGGAGTCTATGAAGCTGTGCCGTTAGGAAATAAAAGGAAGTGTCTGGGCACATGGGCTCACGCCTGTAATCCCAGCACTTTGGGAGGCCGAGGTGGGTGGATCACTTGAGTCCAGGTGTTCAAGGTCAGCCTGGGCAACATGGCAAAACCCAGTCTCTAGAAAATATAGAAAAAATTAGTCGGGCATGGCATGCATCTTTGGTCCCAGCTACTTGTGGGGTGAGGTGGTAGGATCGCTTGAGCACGGGAAGTGGAGGTTGCAGTGAGCCAAGACTGCACCACTGTACTCCAGCCTGGGTGACAGAACGACCCTGTTTCAATAAAAATAAGAAAAGAAAAAGAAAGAAGAAACAAAAGGAAGCACTATTCTTACTCCTCTGTAGCCAAGTCTATGTCTTTCAGAACCTTGTTTATCCAGATATAAAATACAGTTCATGTTACTTACAGTTAATTACCGCAAAGAACCGGAATGAATTTTTACCAGTTACTTTTAATAAACAATAAAAGAACAATTATAACCAATGATAAGCATATGCATATTCCATGACTAAACTGCAATCAATCCATCTGGGGTTAATGTTGTGTTAACAAAATATAGAGTAAAGAAAAGCACCATCAAAGCTAAGGGTCTACGCAAGTGTTTTAAGGGTATTTGACTTTTTATGACTTTTTATATTACATTTTAATATTGTTCTTTCTTTTTTCAGCAGTATTATTCCTGAAGACCCAAACTTTAAGAAAATTGTAAGGAGGATATAAGTGATTTGAGTCCTTCATTTGTGTTAAATGAGAAGTTGGGACTGTTTCTTCCCACTGAAGTGGGATATCATGCCAATCGCTCTGGAAAATGAACAATAAAACATATTACATTTTGTGAGATTGCCTTTTCCTTCCCTTACGAAATCTTCCGTATTTAACATAAGATGACAGAAAGGTAAAACAAGAGAACAAGGATTTTGTACAAGTTTTGTTTAACTGTATTTTACTAAGAAGTTGTTGCAAAGATTTTCTCTATGTGATTTTATTTATTTCATTTATTTTTTAGAGACAGAGTCTCTCTGTGTCACCCAGGCTGGAGTACAGTGGTACAATTATAGCTCACTGCATCTTTGAATTCTGCGGCTTAAGAGATCCTCTTGCCTCAGCTGCCTCCCAAGTAGCTGGGACTACAGGTACGCCCTACTACATCTGGCTTCTATGTGATTTTAAATGTCCTATTACTGTCATTTAAAAAGTTTGTTTTAAAATATTATATTGGTCTTACTGGCCCTGTATCTGATTCTGCAAGGCAATACTATTTGAATTTAATTACCTAGATTGCAATGGAACCTTTTATGACTACAAAATTATGAGTTTTCTGTGTTTATTTTTCTTAAAAAATAAGACATTCCAAGTCTGCAGCATAATAAACTATTTTGATGTGCTCTTAAAAACCGTAAGAATACACAGATATACCTTTTCAACGAGGGTGCAATTTATGTAACTAGCAAGAAGTTAACATTACTAAGTCCATTCCAACTTACTCAGCCTCAGGGTATGTAACTGAACACTCAGAAAATCCATGCTAGCTCAAGGCATTTAGTTGCAAGATAAAATATACTTTGAATACAGTGCAGTATTTATGAATAAGATTTTCTGTGAATGTTTTCAGATGGAGAATATGATTCTAAGTGGTCTGAAGTATAACTTTTCTCTGATAATTCCTGAATAAATGACTGCAGTTCTGGTAGCATGGCAAGCAGAAGATAGCACCTCCCTCAAGGGCTTACCTATAAGAAAAGTTCCATAATAGCAGAATGACCAGGTCCTTCAGCAAATCCCTAGTATGTGTACACTTTTTTTGTGCATTGAGAACCAAATTATTACCTCCATAATTATGTCTACAGCCTTAGGCATTATGTGTTTTGATTTGCTAGTATACATAAATGTAGTGACACTGTGAGGAACTGGTCATGGAAAATTGGACATGCACAAATATAGCATGATTAAAGAAGTTAATCAAGAATTTATTGGAAGCTACACTAAGAATCAGAGCAAGGCACAACCCACTCTGGTATCATACTTAATATCATCTTTATGGTCCATAATTTTCCTGTAAGAGAAACTTGCCTCCTCATTTTCTTTACAGCCCTTCAAAAGCAGATCATCTGATTTTGACAACTATTTTGCAGCTGAGGGCTAATTACTCTTTGAGAGACATAACGTAAATGGGTACTCAATAGAAGCAGATGAAGTGAGATTTAATCCTTCAGAAGCCCAAGAGAATATTAGGAGAGTGGAGCTCAATTCTGAATAGACACTATATTTTTCTTTGGTTCTTTGTCCTTTAATCAAATCAATGGAAATGAAGCTGAAGTGCCTCTCAGAGCAGGGCTGGCAGGAGTCCTTCCACAGGGCTCCCATGGTGCTGCTTCTCTCTCTGGAGTGATGCCATCATCATGGTGCTTACAACAATGGAAAATGCATACTTTAGCTACAAAAAAGCAGATGGTTTCAAGTCCAATGTAGGGCCATTTAAAAATGCCTCAGTCTGTATTTTGGGGCTCAGGAACAACTGCGTTTTAGAGCTACTGTTTGCAGAGAAATTAGTTTCAGGCGGAATAGCTGTGTGCTAACCAACCATTTCTTTCTGAGACTGCCACTGTGTAGGATGTAATTAACTCACAAAGACTTAGTTTTTTTTCTGTCTCTACAGTTAAGCTGTTTGATTTGAGCTCCTTGCGCCTGTGGATAGGATAGGGCCTAAGTATCACAAAGGAGAAATTTAAAAAAAATATTTTTATATATATAATATACATATTTATATATATTTTATATATTTGTATTTAAATATATAAAACATATATATATATATAAAACTGACAAGTCCAAATAATAAGGGTATCTGGAAAGTTATAAATGGACATTTGATGGCTCAAATAAGATTCCTAAATCTAGGGATAGAAAACCACCAGGTCTTCAACCAAAAGTGAAAATCAAATCCCCTCTGCCTTCTCCTACGACTATGCTAGCTTAGTACCACTTAACCACCCTCTAACCAAGCACACAGGGCTTGACGGGAGTGTGTGGGGCAGTGGGACAAAGTGTTGGTATCAGAGGCAGATCAGGAATGCCGATGCAGTCGGTTTTAGGAGAATGAGGAAAAGGAGGGGACTAGAGATAACTGCCAAGACTTGTGGCTGTTGACTATCCCAGGTGCCCACTCTGAGGGTGGCTGAACACACTGTTGCCTGCACTGCACCGGGCCAGCTGTTCTGGTGTATTCTCACACTTCCTCTACCAACCCTACAAAGCTGTTCCCATTCCAGAGTGCACCCTGGCACTTCCGAATCAACTGCTCATCTCCACAGGTAGGGCTGCCTAAATCTTTGACATCACTTCTCGTTCACAGTCATTCTTTCTTGATCAAACGAAAGAAACAAACTCTGTATTCCCTGTCTTGTTTGAACAATGGAAAGCATGTGTGCTGTGATCTCAAAAAAAATCTTCTCTATGGTAGAGCAATATAAGAGCCTGTACTTAGAGATAAAACAATCTCCATGTGGCTGGGCACGGTGGCTCACACCTGTAATCCCAGCACTTTGGGAGGCCGAGGCAGGAGGATCACTTGAGGTCAGTGATCCTGGCCAACATGGTGAAACCCTGTCTGTACTAAAACCACAAAAATTAGCCAGGCATGGTGGCACACGCCTGTAGTCCCAGCTACTCAGGAGGACAAGGCAGGAGAATCACATGAACCCAGGAGGCGGAGGTTGCAGTGAGCCAAGGTCACCCCACTTGCACTCCAGCCTGGGCAACAAAGCAAGATTCCATTTCAAAAAAATCACAAAAAACAAAAAACAATCTCTATGTGGCAGGGGACAGTTCTGCTTCTCAAAGCTCTGTCATCCTCCACTCTCTCTTCCTGTTTCTTCTCATCCTACTTTTTACTTCTCTCTGCCTATGTCTATGGAAGAGGCCACAGGAGAGAATGGACAGAAGTTCTCTCTTCCCCAGGCTGCATTTACTTTTAGATTCTAGTTCAATTTAAGAGAGACTCCTTGTTTGCCATTGATATCGTTTGGTTATTTGTTCCCACTCAAATCTTATATTGAATTGTAATCCTACTGGGAGGTGTCTGCATCATGGGGGTAGATTTCTCATGAATGGTTTAGCACCATCCCTAATCGCTTGGTGCTGTCCTCCTGACAGTTCATTCTCACAAGATCTGGTTGTTTAAAAGTGTGTAGCACCTCCCCCTCCCTCTCAGTCCTGCTTCTGCCATATAAGATGCCTGTTCCTGCTTCACCTTCATCCATGAGTAAAAGCTCCTTCAGGCCTCCCCAGAAGCCAACATCATGCTTCCTGTGCAGCCTGCAGAACCATGAGCCAATTAAACCTCTTTTCTTTATAAATTACCCAGTCTCAGGTATTTCCTTACAGCAATGCAAGAACAGCCTAACACAGCCATCTAGTATGTCCACATTTAAAAGTGAATTAGTTTATGATCATCAACAGGGGCAGACCCTTTTCTTCAGAGAACAGTGACAAATTGACTGCAGGGCTGAATCCGTAACAACAGGATCTGGATTAGATCTATTTTCACCTTGCCTGCTGTTACCAGGAAAGTAGTCTGCATGTCTCATAGGCCCCACCACAGTCAGCTGCACTGGAAGGGCTCTCTCAGGTCCATTCCCCCCTGCCTCCCCACAAGAGAAGGCAGCCTTCAGGAGAGAAGTCATCCTCCACACACAGCTTCCCAGGCAGGAATTCTGGCTAAGAGCACAGACCACAAGGACTGAGGCCTTTCCAAGGAAGGGTTTGAGACAAGAGCTTTGAAGATTGGAAGACAGAACCACCAGAATAAAGAAAGGATGCATGAGCATCAGCAAAGATAAACAGAAGAAAAGGCAGGATAATTTGCTAAAAGGAAATGAAGAAAACAAATAGTAACACAAGCACACACACAAAAAGAAGGGCGTGTTCAGATAACATCAGTTCAAATAATTGATACTCTGTGCAGTTAGTCCCTTTCCCTTTCAGAAAAACAGAAAAAAAAAAGAAGATGAAAATGGGGAGAGCAGCAAAGAGAAAAAGGAATAGTGACTGACATACAGACAAGATACTACACTTGCAGCTCAATTCTATATGTTTAATATTATTATCATTATTAGAAACTCTATGTTCTGATTTATTTCAAATCAACTGCTCAGTGTATTCTGGCACGAAAAGAGTAGATTTATCTTTCAAGCTTGAGCCCTAAAAGAGATATCCAACAGGAGCCTCATAATTTTTGAAGGAAGGCTACTGCTCAGTGACCTGATACCACTCTTCATTTCCAGAAATTCATTTAAAATCCAAATTAGTTTTGGCTAACTAGCCTTTCAAAACGACCTGTTTTTGGTTAAAATACAGTGGGATAGCAAATATTTTTAAGGAAGCACAGGTTTGGGAGGGATCTGAGACTGCTTCTTGCCAGAAAGCAGATAAATTTCCAAAGAAAGTGGTTTCTTCTTTTCTGGAAGATCTCTAAGAATGGAGTATTAAAACCATCCATCTCCAAGCATGAAAATATTTTATATCCTGATGGTCCATAATTTCTTTGTTACACTCAATTAAGAATTTTGTGTTACTTATACCCATGTGCTCTGTTCATTCTGCATCTTCCTAATTGATATGGTGGAAAAACCACAGACTTAGAGTCACTGACCTGGGCCTAACTACTTCCTCACCCTGTATGGTTGTTCCTGTCATTGTGCCCTCTTTTTTTTTTTTTTTTTTTTTTGAGACAGGGTCTTACTCTGTCACCCAGGCTGGAGTGCAGTGGCATGATCTCGGCTCACTGCAACCTCCGCCTCCTGAGTTCAAGAGATTCTCGTGCCTGAGCCTCCTGAGTAGCTGGGATTACAGGCATGCACCACCACACATGGCTCATTATTTTCTATTTTTAGTAGAAATGGGGTTTCACCATGCTGGCCAGGCTGGTCTTGAACTCCTGACCTCAAGTGATCTGCCCACCTTGGCCTCCCGAAGTGCTGGGATTACAGGTGTAAGACACCGTGCCCGGCTGTGCCCATTTTACAGAGGAAGAAACTGAGGCCGAGAGGTTTGGTAACTTGCCCAAAGTTACTTAGTAATGGTGAAAGCTGGGATTTTAAAGACATGTATACCTGATTCCAACAGCCATTTTATCAACACCAAGACACGCAAAACACCCACCCTGCTCCTGGTGGATTTTGATTATGTCCTCAGCAAACCAAAATGCTTCACTTAAAAGCCAATGTTTTAGTACAGACTGTGAATAAAAATGACAGTTCTTGTTTTTTCTTTTCTTTCTTTTTTTTTTTTTTTTGAGACGTAGTCTTGCTCTGTCGCCCAGGCTGGAGTGCAGTGAGAGACACGATCTCGGCTCACTGCAACCTCCACCTCCTGGGTTCAAGCAATTCTCCTGCCTCAGCCTCCCAAGTAGCTGGGATTACAGGTACACACCACCACGTCTGGCTAATTTTTGCATTTTTAGTAGAGACAGAGTTTCACCATGTTGGCCAGGCAGGCTGGTCACGAACTCCTGACCTCAAGTAATCCACCCGCCTCAGCCTCCCAAAGTGCTGGGATTACAGGCATGAGCCACAGTGCCTAGCCAAAAAATGACAATTCTTTAGCGAGTTTCCCTGATTATAATTGTTAAATCACACATCATTCTCACAGAAGTGATTTGTGGACAGCTATCCTGGATAAAGTTTAAATAACCTAGACTGATGTTGTTAAAGATGGTTTTCCACAACAGACATTTTAAAAAGTGAACTCAGTCCAAGAAGTTAAAAAAAAAAAAAAAGTCAACCTGGATTTATTCTATCTCTAATCAAAACAATATTTTTCACATATGAAAGTAGAGGGGTTGGAGCTGTATCTTCCAGACATTTGGCAGTTCATTTTCTCTTGTGCCTGTGACTAAAACCAGACTTGCAAATTTAAAATATGCCTATCTTTTTTCAGAAATATTCAAACAAAAAGTGTCTACAAATCTACGCATACACTGCTTAAAGCAACTTGGATGAAGAACTGGGGAGAATCCTGAGATCCATTTATTTTCCTAATAACAAATAATACAAGATTCTTTCCAAACTGGTTTGAGAGAGAGATCAAACGTTTAGTTATATTCTTGATAACATGTTAGTTGGCAGATAGTAACTGCCTTGTAGATTCTATCTAAAAGAATAGCCATCAAAAATAAAAATACAAAACTCAAAAATTTATGGGGGAAAATTCACTTGTTCTCAACCATATTTTTATTAATAGGAAAATACAACATTAAACAGAATTCTGAAAGGAAAAGGAAGAGAAGATGTATTTGTCAACTGAAATTCATAGTCCAGTGGCATTTTAGCAGGTCTGGTATTCTGCTTTTTGCTCTCCCACTACTTACTTGTGAGACCTTGTTCACATAATTTTAACTCATTTGTAAATGGAATTACCAAGGACATCTGGTTAAACACCCAGAAAACATGACACAGTCAGAACCCAATACTAAATCTGATTTCATGGTTACCCTGAAAATCCATAGGATCCCCCATCCATTCCCAGCCTCTTAATCCAACCAAGTTTAGAGATTATTGTCAATCATCAACCATTCTGGGGAGGCAAGTCTATTCGGTCAATGCAATGGATCAAAAGATGAGTTATTTCAAACATCCACTCTGTGTACCTAACAATCGCCTCATTAACTTATTTATGCCAACAAAAACCCTTCTGGTGTCATTTCCAATTTCAATGGGATTTTAAAAGGAAGGTAAACTCTAATTTAGAACCCATGTGCCCAACACTGTGCTAGGCACCTTCACATAGTGATACAGGAGTTAAGAAGAAATTACTTAGGCAGATAGGGTACAGAAGTCCTCGGTAAGGTTTTCCTTTTAATGAAAAGCAGCTCCAAATCATTTTCTAACAAAGAGCAGCCTGTAAAGTCCAGCTGCAGACACAGACAGGCACGCTGGGAGCTTACACGGGTGAATGCCAGAAGGAAAGAACTACCTGGGACTAGGCATATTCAAAATGGTGGCTCCATCTTCCGTTCTCTGCCAACCACATGTGTAGTAAGAAGGAGACAAGATGGCGCTGGCCAAGGGGAAAGTTTATTTGCATAATAAGATTAGGGTGGGGCGACTAGCCTTCCCCTCGGCTATGTAAACGCCACACCTGATTGAACCAATCTGTGAGCCCTACCTAAATCAGACACTGCCTCAAGCCGGACTACAAAGTCCAGCAGATCCACTTCCGGTTGCCCTTTTCCTCTCGGAAGTCCCCTCTCTTACTAGAGAGAGCTGTTTTCCTTTCTTTTTCTTTCTCTTTATTCTGCCCATTAAACCTCCACTCCTAAACTCCTCGCGTGCGTTCGTGTCCTAAATTTTCTTGGTGCAAGATGACGAACCCCAGGTATTTACCCCACACAATGTAGCCACTTCAATAGTGCTTTTATTTAAAGTCAAACATAAACTGCTATATTGCGACCTGACAGGTCTATTCTTATAGGCTGTGTGAGGATTAATAAAGATAATGGATTGCTAGTGCTCTATCAACAGCAAAATTAAATAAATGTTAAATATTATTATATTTCAGGTCACATGGAGGTTCAATTCCATACATGTCTCACCAAGGCTCCCTCCCTCAGCTCTAAGCTTATAGTCTATGGTCTAAAGAGCCTCAAGGATGGTTCGATAACAGCAATGATATCAAAGTCCAAAGAATTGTCTTGGATGTTAAACTGGAGGTACTAAGGTGGTAAGGAATTGTAAGGAAGGCCGGGCGCAGTGGCTCACGCCTGTAATCCCAGCACTTTGGGAGGCTGAGGCGGGCGGATCACAAGGTCAGGAGTTAAAGACCGGCCTGACCAACATGGTGAAACTCCATCTCTACTAAAAATAAAAAAATTAGATGGGCGTGGTGGCGGGCACCTGTAATCCCAGCTACTCAGGAGGCTGAGGCAGGGGAATCGTCTGAAACCGGGAGGCAGAAGTTGCAGTGAGCCAAGAGAGTGCCATTGCACTCCACCCTGGGCGACAGGGTGAGACTGTCTCAAAACAAAAAAACCAAACCAAAACAAACAAACAAAGAATTGGAAGGAAAACGTAGCCAAAGGGCTAGATCTTTATTTGTTGTTACTTATGCAGGGAGAGGTAGCTAAGAGAACATGGGACTTTAGGGCCAGAGACCTGGGTGTACAGCATGGGCTTTTTCAAAGTGCTGAGGGTCTGATTTTAGACAAATCACATATCCTTCTTAGCGACCAATTTCTTTTTCTTTTTCCATTTTATTATACAAAAGTAGAGAGAATAATGAACCCTAACTTACTCATCACCTGGCTTCAACAATGATCAACTCATAGCCAAACAGTTCATCTGTCACCCAGCCTCCATTCCTGGATTGTTGATGCACTGGTTATCTATTACTGCGTAACAAATTATCCCAAAACTTAGTGGCTTAGAACAAGCATTTATTATCTCACACTTTCTGTGCGTCAGGAATTTGGAAGCAGCGCGGTGGCTCTGGCTCAGAGTCTCTCACAAAGCTATAGTCAGGATATAGGCAGGAACTGCAGTCATTCAAAGGCTTAGCTAAGGCTAAAGAAGGGAATGGCAATAGGTCCCTAAGCCAAAACTGGCCTACAGCCTGTTTGGTAAACAAAGTTTACTGGAACACAGCCACGCTCTTTCATTTACCTACATCTATGACTGCTTTTGCATTCAAGCAGCAGAACTATTAGCTGTGATAGAGACTGGATGGCCCATATGCCTAAAGTATTTACTATCTGGCCCTTTACAGAAAAAGTTTGCCAATTCCTAGCCCAGAGAATCTGTTTCCAAGATCACTTGCTCCCATGGTTGTTGGCAATAAGCCATGTTCCTAGTCATGTAGGCTTCTACACTGGCTGGCTGAGTGTCCTCACAACATGGCAGCTAGCTTCGCAAGAGGAAGAGTGATTCAAGAGGGAGAAGGCAGAAGCCATCATGTCGTTTAATGACCTGGCCTCAGAAGAAAGATAACGTCATTTCTACAGTATTCTACTGATCACACAGAACAATCAAGATACAAAGTGGGAGAGGACTCCACAAGGGCATAAATACTAGGCAGCAGGGATCACTGTAGAACATCGTAGAAGCTGACAACAACAGCTGGAGATCCATTCCTTAATCTGTAAAGTCAGGATTCCCAACAAGATCATTTCTATAGAATTTTTCAACTCTAACATTGGACAGTTATGTGATGCAGAGAACTTCTGATATATTTTTGTGTTTCAATCATAGATGTATTCAATTAGTATTTGCTGCAGTTTTTTTTTTTTTTTTTTTTGAGATGGAGTCTTGCTCTGTCGCCTAGGCTAGAATGTGATCTTGGCTCAATGCAACCTCCGCCTCCCGGGTTCAAGCAATTCTCCTGCCTCAGCCTCTTCAGTAGCTAGGACTACAGCTGTGCGCCACCATGGCTGGCTAATTCTTTGTATTTTTGTAGAGACGGGGTTTCACCATGTTGGCCAGGCTGGTCTTGAACTCCTGACCTCAAATGATCCACACGCCTCAGCCTCCCAAAATGCTGGGATGACAGGCGTGAGCTACTGCACCCAGCTGTTGCTGAATTTTAATACCTGTATTTTCATTTTGAGTTACATATGGGTTCACTATATTACTATTTATGTTCTTATAAGCATTATTTCTTTATGAAGTGATTATTTTCCTTTAGGTAGTATTTAAAAGAGTTCTTAAATCCAAACATTTCTTGTTTTCTACACTCTATTCTTAAGACAAAGAAACAAATGAGCAAACGTGTTGTTCTTAGGGCTTTACTTTAAAAGTCTAAATTTCCTAGCCTATCAATCACTAATATATTTCAGCCCAGTTTCTCTGATCTATGTTTATTACATAATATAATATTCGTCATATTCTTGAGATCCTATAGCATTGGAAATCAAGTAAAAAATATGCCGGGCACAGTGGCTCACGCCTGTAATCCCAACACTTTGAGAGGCTGAGGAAGGTGGATTGCTTGAGCCCAGGAGTTTGAGACCAGCCTGGGCAACATGGTGAAACCCTGTCTCTACAAAAAATACAAAAATTAGCCCTTCATGGTGGCACATGCCTGTAGTCCCAGATACTCGGGAGGCTGAGGTGTGAGGATAGCTTGAGCCCAGGAGGTGCAGGTTGCAGGTTGCAGGTTGCACGGCGAACATGCCACTGTACTCCAGCCTGGGCAACAGAGCCAGATGCTGTCTCAAAAAAGAAAAAGAAAAAGAAAAACAAAAGCAAAAAGCAAAAGCAAAGGGAAAAGAAAAAGAAAAAGGAAAGGAAAAAGAAAGGAAAGGAAAGGAATACTGTTTGTTACAGTAAACAAAAAATTTCCTATTTTAGCAATTTACTAGTAATTCAAAACAAAGTTGTTTTTTTTTTAAGTGTGGTTTCCTACACTTTTGGTGTAGGAAAGTACATTAAATATTTAATAATGGTTTCCTGAATCTAATACCCAACTATAACACACAGAGGATAATTTCAAAGTCAAGGGATTAGCACTTAATAGTAGAAAAAAGGCACAAAGGGATGGGGCTTTGACCTTAATGATGTTCACTTAATTAATGACTAATTCATTCAACAATTATAAATCTGTATTTCTGGAGTAATCTTGCTTCCAAAAAGCTTCTTGTCTGGTAGTCATAGACCAGTATCTTTAAATTCGATGATGCCAACAGTATAATTTTTTAAAAAGAATTGGCCGGGGGCCAAGCATGGTGGCTCACACCTGTAATCCCAGCACTTTGGGAGGCCAAAATGGATGCATCACTTGAGGTCAAGAGTTTGAGACCAGCCTGGCCAACATGGCGAAACCCTGTCTCTACTAAAAATACAAAAATTAGCTGGGCATGGAGGCACACACCTGTAGTCCCAGCTACTCGGGAGGCTGAGGTGGGAGAATTGCTTTAACCCAGGAGGTGAAGTTGCAGGGAACCGGGATTGCGCCACCACACTCCAGGGTAGGTGACAGAGCAAGACTGTCTCAAAAAAAGAACTGGCCAGGGCTGGGAGCAGTGTCTCACACTTGTAATCCCAGCACTTTGGAAGGCCAATGTGGGTGAATTGCTTGAGCTCAGAAGATCTAGACCAGCCTGGGGAACATGGTGAAACCTTGTTTCTACAAAAAATAAAAATAATAATTAGCTGGGCATGGTGGTGCACACCTATCGTCCCAGCTACTTGGGGGACTGAGGCAGGAAGATCATTTGAGCCTGGGAGGTCGAGGCTGCCGTGAGCATGCATTCCACTGCATTCCAGCCTGGGTGACAAAGTGACATCCTGCCTCAAAAAATAAAGAAAAGAACTGGGCATGGTGGCTCATGCCTGTAATCCCAGCACTTTAGGAGGCCCAGGTGGGCAGATCACTTGAGCCCAGGAGTTCGAAACCAGCCTGGGCAACATGGCAAGACTCTGTCTCTACTATAAATATACAGAAAAATACAAAATATTAGCCAGGTGTGGTGGCTAACACTGGTAGTTCCAGCTACTTGGTAGGCTGAGGAAGCAGGATTGTTTGAGCCTGGAAGGTCAAGGCTGTAGTGAACTGTGATCGTGCCACTGCACTCTAGCCTGAGTGACAGAGTAAGACCATGTCTCCAAAAAAAAATTTTTTTTATTGTGGTAAAATACACGTAACATAAGATCTCTACCTCCATCTTCGTAACTTTTTCATCTAACAGTATAATCTTTTAATTTCCTAAAACATTTAATAAAAAGTAAATAAATGGATGCATAAGTCAATCCTAGGCATTTACCTGCAAAAGAAGAGCTGCTGTCATATATGTTGACCATCATGGCAATGCAATTATTAATCTAATACAGAATATGAGATTGGAACTCTAACTTTAAAAAAGAATACATCTCTTTTTTGTTGTTGTTGTTATTGTTGTTTTTTGAGACGGAGTCTCGCTCTGTCGCCCAGGCTGGAGTGCAGTGGTGAGATCTCGGCTCATTGCAACCTCTGCCTCACGGGTTCAAGCGACTCTCCTGCCTCAGCCTCCTGAGTAGCTGGGATTACAGTTGTGTGCCACCATGTCCGGCTAATTTTTGTATTTTTAGTAGAGACGGGGTTTCACCATGTTGGTCAGGCTGGTCTCAAACTCCTGACCTTGTGGTCCGCCTGCCTCAGCCTCCCAAAGTGCTGGGATTACAGGTGTGAGCCACCGCACCCAGGCTTTTTTGTTGTTTTTAAATATAGTTTTAAGCATTCTGAAATCTCTAGAATTTATTATGGGGCAAGTTTTTTCTTTACCAATGCAAATACATTTGAATGACATCTGTGAAAATGGTCCCAAGCACACAACCATCACTACTACAGCACAGTGACCCCAAGGTCTTTCTCTGTGGAATGGACCTGTGCCTCCAGGCCCCCTCTTACCACATTGCTTCCAACCTATCAATAGAGTGACTTGAATAATGGTAAATTTTATTCCATTTCACAGCCTATTCAGTGGTTTTCATAAGAAAAAATAAATCTGCCTATGATTTGGCCATGTTTCTTACATCTACAGGGAATGTTAAGATATATAAATTTTAAAGTTTGCTTAGAAAACCAATGAGATAAGTAGCCACTTACATAAATTGTTTACTGAGGAAGACAACGATCAGAAGAGCTGTAGTTTTGTTTTACTGTCTGGATGCCTCTGTGCACTTTAAAGAAATTTTTCTCTAGTGAAAACAGAAAATACAGGGGGAAAAAGTCTACCCATCAGTGATAAAAGGAGGATTGCCCCAGAGCCTGAATTAGTTTTCTAGCTAACAAGTACAAGTACAAAGTACAAACTATTTTAGAATTCTTCCTTGCTTGATTTGGGGTTATTTTACAGTCTTGGGGAGCTACTCTTGTTACTGATGTCAATCACAGTCAGATTTTTTTTGGAAAAAAAAAAAGGATTTGAGCTTTATCAAGGCAAGGTATGTGGTCCTTCTAAAGTGTCCACATACAATTCTTCAGAATGCGTTCTCTTCTCCAGTGATCCCAGAAAGGCACATGACCTGTTTCCATTTCTGCCAGAGTATCTATTTTAAGACTCTTCTTTTTTTGTCCAAGGACATCATTTGTCCTTATTTATTTAATATATTGGCTTGTGAATTACATATGAGTCAACAAACTCAGTTTGATTAAGTAGATATTTATTCAGAGTCTGTTGGGCACCAGGCCCTATGCTGGGTGAGGGGACTCAGCAGTGAGTGAATCATCACCTGGCCCTTGGGGACCTCGCAGCTCACAAGGGAGACTGAAACAGAACCAACTATAGTGGGGCAAATGAACAGAAATGGGCACCAGCCTCCTGTTACACAATGGGAAGAAGGCTTTCTCCAGGAGGTGGGGTCTGTGAAGCTGACTGCAGAGGGCAGGTATACTGGTGGTCAGAGTCACAAAGTAGGAGTGCTTGGGAATCTTGCTAGACCCAAAAGGTGCACAGGAGCCAGTATTTATTTGTGCATTAATCATCTTTAAAGGAGGTTATCATTTTATCAATTGGAGAGAAATTTACTGTGCAAAAAATTACCTGCAAATGGCTAACAGACCCTACCATGGAGAGCTGTTCTGAAGAGACACTGGCACATACAGAAGGTTTAGAACAGTGCCTGGCTTATGTTCTCACACACTACATGTCAGCTGTTACTACCTCATTGTTATTACAGCCCAGCTGTGTTAGGTCATGAAAATAGGTGGGATTGCCACAAAGGTAGAATTCTGACTCTCCAGGCAAATTTGATGTTACGGTACCATTTTATCCTAGAATTCCTTGCTAGGTTCACCCAGCAAATGCATGAGGTGGTCCTCCTCCGCCCTCATCATCCTCATTCCCCCAACACACTGCTCCATAATGGGTCTTACATTGCCTCATTCCAGTCTCATTCTGACTTTGCCCCATTTGAGTGTTGGGGGGACTCTAATACAGGAAGGTCAAGTCACTTCTCTGCAGCTACACAGGGCTGAAACCTCCTTTGCAAAAATCGTTAACAGTGAGAAAGTTATGACACTGAAAGGGATCTGATCTAACCAACTCCATCTTGCTTCCAACCTCTAAGCTAGCTGCCCTTGCTCATTCCTAGGCAAAGGCCGAACTAACTTTGGGAGAAACAGTTTATAGTTTAACTTTGAAACAAAGATGATAACAGTCCTTTCCTGAAACAAACTCCTTTCTTGTCTGGGAGCCAGACCACCTTTATAAAACTAACAAATTAGCCATAAGACTTGCAACTTCCCCAGTTACTCCCGCAGATAACATGTAGAATCTAAGATCGGTCTTTTAAGATGTCTTTTCCAGTTTTTGCATTTCTGAGGACTGATGGCTCCACCAGATTCACCAACCAGTCCTGTGGCCCTCACCCAGGAACTGACTCAGCTGAAGAAGACAGCTTTTGACTCACTGTGATTTCACCTCTGATCCAATCAGTCAGTACTCCCCACTCCCTGGCCCCCTACCCGCCAAACTATCCTTGAAAAACTCTAGTCTGAATTTTTGGGGAGACTGATTTGAGTAATAATAAAACTGCTCTCATGTTCAACATGCTCTGCATGAATTAAACTAGTTCTCTAGTGCAATTCTCCTGTCTTGATAAATTGGCTCTATCTGGGCAGTGGGCAAAATGAACCCTTTGGGCTGTGACAGGGCTGGAAGACATACCTTCCAGCGAAAGAAGGGAGAGGCAGGCTCAGACAGGCCACCCAAATGATAGATACACCATAAACTCTGGTACTTTTTACTGGGCCTAGACCTGACTTGGGGCCCCAGGAAGTAGACCACCCCTTCCTAAGGACTGTGGCTACTGGCTTTGTTAGAGGCTAATTCTTTATTTGAATTTAACATTTCATTCTGAACTAGATGTTGGCAGATTAATATGTGATTATCTATTCAATAGTCAAATACTTTATTTAGCACCTTAATTCTAGGCTGTAAAATTTTACAGTTTCCATTAAAAATGCTTATGTATTTACTGTAGCTTTTTTTTTTTAATAGAGATGAGGTCTCACCATGTTGCTCAGGCTGGTCTCAAGCTATCTGCCTTGGTCTCTTAAAGTGCTAGGATTACAGACGTGAGCCACTGTGCCCAGCCTATATTTACCTTAACTTGAGAGCACAAATGGAGCGGGGGAAAGAAGTTCAGAAGTTCTTATGAAATGTTGAAAAAAAATCTATTAAATTAGGTTAATATTTAACCTAATTTAACACTGAATACTTAAATATAAACCAAAAATAAAATCCTAAGCCCCTCAACTAACAGAACGGACCCCCTCCCCTGGGCCAAAGGGACCTCAGAGAAACCTGGAAAGCTGAATTCTCAGCCACGACAGGGAGGTTGGCAGGCCTCGTTATACATTCTCCCTTTTGGAGTTTAGGTACAAATGACCACTACCAGCGTTAACATTAAAATAGAGATCATTAGACTGTCAAAACAGACCCTTTGTGGCAGTAAGATAACAAATTGCAACCTGACTGCAGTACAACATCACATGACAGACAGCAGACCCCAAAGGAAATCAAATATTTTACCCCACAATATATTTCTTTGACATATTTTGAAATGGTTCTGCAATACTATCTCTTGTGGGGGAAATCTGTGTCTGTAGAGAATATCCATTAATACAGCCAGTCCTTTCCTGGATCTAGGAGAGATGAACCAAGAGTCTGATACCTCTTAAGGTCTGAAGAAACATTTACCATGTATCCCCTCTGAAGGGTGCTACCATCTACCCAACAAGAACCTTGGCTTCCACAAACCCCTTTATCTTAACTCAGGCATTTCCTTCTACTGCCTCCAGGTCTTTCGACAAAGCTTGACTCTTTCAACCAACTGGCAATTTGAATCCACCTATGACCTGTAAGCCCATCCCTCCCCCGCCTCCACACCTTTCACGTCGCATCAATGTATACCTCACATGTATTTATTTATGTCTTTCTCTGTAACTTCTGTCTCCCTAAAATGTATAATGAAGCCAAACTGTAACCTGACTGCCTTGGGCACTTTCTCAGGACCTCAAGACTGTTCCCTGGGGCTATGGTCACTCATATTGGCTTAGAATAAACCTCTTTAAATATCTTACAGAGTTTGGTTTTTCCATTAACATAACTTAATTTAAATACACTTAACTCTAAAAAACAAAGACATTATTTGATAAGGCCTGGCCCAGTTGGCCTGTCTAGTTAAGGGTCCTACACCTAATTTGAGGCCCCTGAGAGCTATAATTAGTAGTGTCTCCTTAAAGTCCTTCTCTTGTTCATTTAACTGATTCCTGAGGCTGTTTTCTTTCTCAAAGGCTCTAGGCAGCCAGCCCTACCCCCTGGCTTCTGTGTGTGTTCTGGGCTCCCAGGAGGGCTGGCTGCCCAGAAGCAGGTTAAGTGGATGTTGTCCTTGTGCTCCAGGCCACGGAGTTATCAAATGGTTCCTGCATTAGAATCCTTTCTATTTTTAATCGGATCTTAAAATGACTGAGAGATGAATAAATCAATTTGAAGGGAAATAAAAGGGCATCACTAGGATGATATTTACTGTCTAGAATTCTTTGTAAAGGTTTCAGCCAAATGAAGCCTAATCATTTGAAAATGCCCTATGCAAAATAAACTATTTTATTTTCCTCAGTTTGCCTCTCACCTTCAAGTATGTCTAATTTGGCTATATATTTAGAAACACCACATAGCTTCCTATTTGATACCAAAAAAGATCTGTTTTCAGTACATTTCCTTCCCACATTCATTTCAGCAATCCTCCACCACTCCTCCTGTCACAAGCTGAGAAGAATAACTGAATCCACAGAGCACGTCTCCAAATGGGATCCAAGGACCCTGCATTAGAATCACTTGATATGCTGGTTTAAAAAGGAGATTTCTTGGGCCTTCTCATAGACTGGGGAATCCAGTCTTTCATTTTATGAAAAAAATAAAATAAAATAAAAAACTGAGGTGCGAAGAGCCCACCTGACTTGTCCACAGGTGGCACAAGGTGGCCTCAAACTTGCTTGTTCTTGGCACTCACCTGGCCATGTTTGGGAAATCTATTTTTGCTGGGGGGTGGGGATTGATAAAAGTGGGGTGGAGACACAGGAGCATTTTTTTAAAAAATGTAGGTCCCCGGGCGCCACCTTTGATTTAGGGAATAAGAATCTTCAGGGCATAGGGTCTAAGTACATGTATTTTTCACAAGGTTTACATGTAAAATGCACAACCCTATTTAAGGACTGTCAAATTTCTCAATCATATTTTGTCCATACAATGAGACTTGAGTTGAAAAATAGCAATTCAGGTATAAATTAAACATAATAACTATCCATAAGTAATAATTTCTACTGATAAGCTTACTATCAATGTCTGGTCACTTACTAGTGAGACTTCACCCAAATATGTTTTCAATAACTCAATTTCTGATCTGGTCCCACAAACTGACCAGGGTACCTGACAGAAGCTCTCTCTGCTTTTGTTACATGGGAGGAGCCCAGTGAGTTGAGGCTACTCATAGTTACAAAGCAGATAGTTAAATGTCAGATTAAAGAAAAATGAGAAACATATTCTATATCCTAGAAATGGCACTAGTTCAGCAAGTAAACTGAAGTCATGGCCAGTTAATTTTTTGAGTTTCTGAAAAGTAGGTAACCTTTTGTACCTTCTAGGACCTCCTGGGCAGTGAGACTAAACAGGAATTGTGATGAAAATGTTTGTCTCTCCTGGTTGGCGGCATAAACTTGGGTGGCCCATGTAGCAGTGTCAGCCATGCAGCAAAGCCTTGAGTCAGCAAAAGAGAGTGAGAGGCGGTTGTTACATACAATATCTTCGGTCCAACTTTTACCCTGAACCTTTTTTTTTTTTTTGAGACAGAGTCTCACTCTGTTACCCAGCCTGGAGTGCAGAGGCGTGATCTCAGCTTACTGCAACCTCCGCCTTTGAGATTCAAGCGATTCTCGTGCCTCAGCCTCCTGAGTAGCTGGGATTACAGGCGTGTGCCACCATACCCAGCTAATTTTTGTATTTTTAGTAGAGATTCGGTTTCACCATGTTGGCTGGGCTGGTCTCGAACTCCTGACCTCAACTGATCCACCCACCTTGGTCTCCCAAAGTGCTGGGATTACAGGCGTGAGCCACCACACCCAGCCAACCCTGAACCTTTAATTCTCAGATTGATAATTAAAAGAAAAAAATTTAGTGGAGACAGGGAGGGAGAACACTTCTTCTGGGTTTGCAAGGCCCTAAGAGAGCCTGACAACACTCATCATTGCTGTCTGCCCACTTGATAGATCAGAGACATTAGAGCTGCTCATGTACAAATTTAAAAATCACGTTCAGGGCAAGCTATGAACGTTCTATTAGAAAGCATTCAATAAGTATACTGAATGGAACCTGTTAGACATCTGTGCCTCCAGAATCACCTTTTCTTACAAGGTGATTTTAACCAGAGAATCAGATCTATGTCCTCAGGGGAAAAAAATCTCAAAGAGACGTAACATCTTTTAGATTTTTCTTCTTCTTTTTAAGTAATACAGGTTGAGCATCCCTAATCTGAAAATCTGAAATACCCCCAAATCCCGAAACTTTGTGAATACAAAAAAAAAAAAAAAAAAAAAAAAAAAAGCTCATTGAAGCATTTCAGATTTCAGATTTTCCCATGAGGAATGCTCAGCAGTAAATACAATGCAACTATTCAAAAATCTGAAAAAAAATCCAAAATCTAAAACACTTCTGGTCCTAAGCACTTTGGATAAGGGATACTCAACTTGTATGAGATAGGATTTTGGTCAGTGTTTCATTTCTCAAAGAAGATGAGCATAAATAAATTTGGAATTAGAGCCTTGCCTCACTGTCAGGTACAGTGTACCTGAAGATATGGGAATCTAAGAGCTGAGATGACTTGAAAGGTCATTTAGCCATATCCATAGTAAACACATATCCATGACGCCCTCAATGGCAAATATAACAGTCCTGCATTTGGAGTTTTAGGTAAATGTATTTAGTAACATGAGACATATTAATAATATGTTGAATTTGGTGGTGGTGAGGGAGGTTCATAGGGAATGAGTTATAATTTCATTCTCTCAAATAAATCCTTTCCTTTTTAGACAAACAAGTAGTAACATGAAATCCTGAGTGATTTTTTCAAAAGCAGATCTTTTTTAAAAAAGCAAATTCATGGAATTTTATGGTATAGACAGACCATAAAATTTATTGTATAGATATACCACGAAATCCTGAGTAACATGAAGCATGATTCTTCCTTGACCTGGAGTTAAGATATGTATGCACCAGCCAGGAAGTTTCCTGCCCCCATCTACAAAATGTCCCCAGAAATGTAATCAATGGAGAAATCTGATTAACTAAAACTCTTCCAGAGACAAGGCTGTACATTAAGCTTTTTTTCTTACATACCTCATAAAGTTTTTAGATGCTTTATGCCCTCTCACACATTTTTAAACTGACACCTAAAATCTTTTAGTCGTAAATTCAATAGTTGCAAAAATGTAGGCAGTGTGTATGTGCATGCATAAGCATAGACAGACCTTTTTTAAAAAAGCAGGTTACTGGAATTTTATTGTATAGATATACAACAATTTATTTAACCATTCTCCTATTGAGGAATTTAGTTATCTCCAGATTTTTGCTAATAAAAATGTTTTAATGACTAAATTTTGGTACTCTTTTCAGATACAACCATTACCCTAGTAAGATTTGTTTGGTGTTGCAGAGTAATTGAAATTAAATTCAACTGCAATTCGAGAAAGACTGAACCAATTTACACTTCTGTCAGTTATATATAAAAGAATGTCCATTTCCCAAATCCAGTGAGGACAGGCTATCATGACATAATCCAATAGAACATGTGAAATATGGTATTTCACTGGTGTTTAAATTTATATTTCTTTAATTTTGAATGAGGTTGAGCATCTCTTCATATGTTATCCTTTCATTACTGGACTGTCATTTTTTATAGATTTGTGGAAATTATTTTTTGAATTAAAGATATTGACTTCGTTATATACGAAAATATTTTTCCAGTTTGTCCAATTTATCTTTTGAGTTTGCTTATTTTTTGTCATACAGAAGTTTTCATTTTTCATGTATTTTACTTTATCATTTTTTTAATGATTTTTGGGTTTTGTGTCTTGATTAGGAAGGCATCTCCCACTAAAAGATATACCCAGACTTTTAATAGACTTCTTAGTTTACATTTTTTACATTTAAATCTGTCAAACTTGAATTTTGTGGTGGTGGGGAGGTTCATAAGGAATGAGTTAAAATAAAGTATAATAATTTTCCCAAACAGCTGTTTGCCATCAAACTGTGTAACAAATAATCCTTCTTTTTTCCATTGACATAAAATATCACTTTTACCATAAATGAAATCCCCAGTTTTATGTGGGCCCATTTATGAACTCAATACTCTCTATTCCACTGATTTTTCCATTTCTTCCCTAATTTAAAATATATTTAATTATAATTATTGTACTATTCAGAATACATTTTAATATCTGACAGAGTCCCCATTTTTCTTCTTTATCAGAAGTTTCCTTGCTATTCTCAGATGCTTACTTTGATATATTTGAATTGGTATTGGATATTTACAAGATTGAATCTTTTGATCCCAGTAAAGTTTAAAAAAAATTGTCCTATAAGTTATCTATACTGTTTCCATAAATTACCACCTAAGTTTTTACATTTTGGTTTCTTCTATAAATGTGAATTTTTCATCAAAAATATTTTCTGATTATTTCTTGTGAAAAGAAACACGATTTTAGATAAACTTTGTAACTTGCTTCCTTACCAAATTTTTCTATTTTTAATAATTTATTTTTAGCTATATAATCCTCTGATTTTCTTTTCTTTTCTTTTTTGAGACAAGGTCTCACTCTGTCACCCAGGCGGGAGTGCAGTGGCATGATCATGGCTCATTACAGCCTCGACCTCCTAGGCTCAAGCAATTCTCCCAGCTCAGCCTCCCAAGTAGCTGTTACTACAGGCGTGCACCACCACACCTGGCTAATTTTTCTATTTTTTGTAGATACGGGGTTTCACCATGGTGCCCAGGTTGGTCTTAAACTCCTGGGTTCAAGGGATCTGCCCACCTCAGCCTCCCAAAGTGCTGGGATTACAGGTGTGAGCCACTGCACCCAGCCTAATCCGGTAATTTTCAAGTAATGATAATCTTGCCTCTTCTACTTGAACTTATCTCTTTCTCTTATACAACTGCTTTGGTTAGTACCTCTAGAAGTATGCTAGCTGTTAGTGGTGATGATGGATTTCCTGCCATTGCTGGGAATGCTCTGGAGTTTCATTATTGGGCATGATGCTGGGTTCTGGTTTACCATATAGACACACTGGCTAGACCACATGCCAAAAGTGAACTTGCCCAACCTCTAGGAATGCAGGTAACTTAGTCTTGTCACCTACTGTGTGGCAAACATGAGCACAGCTATGGCTAGTGGGCCTGGGTTCATCCTCTTTTCCACATTCTTATCACAAGTCCTCTTCTGGAGTCACCCTGCTTCATCGGGGCAAGTATTGGTTTGATGTGGGGTTCCCCTGTCTGGCGCACTACCCCTGGAGCCGTCAGGCTTTGATCAAAGGGTCATCTTAGGTGGGTCCTCTTCACGTTCTTTTTTTATCCCCACTCCCCAAACGTAAGAAGAAATATTCCTATGCAAAGTGGTTTGGAGGCCAAAGAAAGAGTGTGTGTCCAGGAGGTTCTGCCCAGAGCTTTCCCCCTCAGATGACAATGCCTTACTGATTCTCTCATCACTTAAATTCCTATGCAGCACTAAAGATAACAAGTGAATGATACTCCAGGCGTCTAGGGATCTTCTGTCTACTCCCACTCTCCTACAAGCAGAAAAATCACCAAAATGGTCAACTCCAGCATGGTTTTTTTTTTTTTTTTTTTTTTTTTTTTTTTTGTAGTCTCTGGTAGAATGTGGAAGTCACTGAGACACAGTTTCTCCTTTCAGGGCAATTTTGCTGCTTCTACACACCTGATCTCATTCTGTCTCGCTCTCTGAAAGCTATTATTCAGGATTTTATTCATTCACTTCTCCTCACTTAATGTTTCAGTAGATGGCAAAACTGGAAGCTGTGGGGAGCTGCCCCAGGTTGACTCTTAGATGTCTGTCTTGTTCTTTTGCTGAATGCTAGCTCTATTCTTCATTTTAACATTGCCTGAATATTTTTGTTTCTTTAGTTTAGTTCCTTAAACCTATTTGTTGCTCATATTGTTAGGATTTTGGTTTTGTTATGTCATCCTAAACTGGAGTCCTCTGTATTCATTTAGACTGGTAACTTCAAGGCTGAAAAAAATGCTGAGACTGATTCTTCTGAATTATTTTTCCTGTCATTTGCTAAAGCAATACATACATTTTCAGGACAGCTGCTCTTACCTGCTGCTTGAGAGCCTCCAAAGACTCAAATTCCAATCTGGCTAGTTTCATTTGGATATGCCGTGGCTTATCAGGTATGGCAAATGCAAGTATAAACTTTAAAGCCAGGAGTGCGTGCTGAAAACAAGAAAGAGTACATGTTGATGTGATACATCAGACCATATATGCAAGGAAATAAATTGATATCTAAGCAATCTAGGATCCTTTATATTAATCTTGGGGTAATTTCTAATTATTTGCCTGTGAAGTATCAAAGACCAAGCAGGCCCATGAGTTGTACTGAGTGAGTCCACCCTGCGGTGGACCATTCAATAATTACTGACTTTGCTTAATTCTTTTTTTTTTTTTTTTTTGAGACCGAGTTTCATTCTGTCGCCCAGGCTAGAGGAGTGCAGTGGCACGATCTCAGCTCACTGCAACCTCTGCCTCCCAGGTTCAAGTGATTCTCCTGCCTCAGCCTCCCGAGTAGCTGGCATTACAGGTGTGCATCATCACACCCAACTAATTTTTTTTGTATTTTTTAGTAGAGACGGGAGTTTCACCATGTTTGGTCAGACTGGTCTCAAACTCCAGACCTCAGATGATCCACCCACCTTGGCCTCCCAAAGTGCTGGGATTACAGGTGTTGAGCCACCACACCCAGCCAGCTTTATTCTTTTTGAAATCAGGTATTCCTGTAAACCGATACCTTAATGGTACCCTCAATGTTTTATAGAAAAATGGTTTATTCTGAAGTCTTCCATCTTTTCTAGAAATGTATCTTAGTATACAATATTTGTAGTCACTCCACTCTCTGCCCAATGTCCCTGTGCTGCACTTCAGTTTGAGTTACATGAAACGTACATGTATCTTAAAAATAAGGTGTCATGAATCCTCTAATCTCAATAGCATTTGGTGCATTTTCTTTTATGATGTGATAATAAATAAAGATTAATTCAATGATTGTAACCTTATGCTGCTGACTCCATATATGGTAAGTACACAGACATTATAATATGGAAAACTGAAAACCTGGCTATTATTTTTCCTTCTCACACAAGCATCATAAAGAAGTCCTCTATAACATAATGATATGAGATGTATAATTAAGCCAATGGTATTGCTTCCCTTGGTAATCCCGCTGTTCAGATGTATAGGCTCAATCTACAGATACTTCTCCAAATCCAGATCATCTTGTGATCCAGAATCAGCACCCACAGAAATCTAAGTGATCAAAAGGATAAAGCTGCCTCTGTGGTGACAGCATGAGTTACTAAATATTAAAAGTTGTGAATTTTAAAAGAAATAATTAAAAGGCATTAAGAAAATCAATGAGAGAGATGGAACAGCCTTTAAGAAATGTTGCATTGAATTATTGACAGAAAAAGAATGGTTGAAAAAAGTTAAATGAATTTCTTACCGTGATATTTTCAAAAGGAGAAATGAGGGATAAATAACAAGCAGATATCTCCTGGGAGAAGCATGAAATAGTGAAGGAAATCAGCATGATGCCAGAACAAGCAATAATTTAATCAGAAGACTTGAAAATCAGCAGAACCCCAGGACAGGCCAAGCAGTGCCTGGTATTAACAAGAGACATAGAATAGACCAGGGACAGACAGCCTTCATGCAAATGTGACTGCCATGACCAAAGATGACACTGGAAGATATTGATTAAGGGTTTAGAGTAGGAAAACAAGTAGATAATACAGCATGGACCAGATGATACCCTATGTTGAAATTCTGAACTAACTGAATTAATAAAAACCTGGATATAATCTCCAAAGAATACATGAATAATTCAGAAAAGGCTATGCTGTACTGTTATTTCATTCCACTAGAGTACTGAGATATAATTTTATACAAGACAATCTCTTCAGTGGAAATATCAGACAAGAAATAAACAAATTAGTAGATAAAAATAAATCTTCCATGTATTTCAGAGTCTGTGTAGGCTTAAGTTGCCGGAGCCCTACATGACATGACAAAGTCATGGCCCCTTTCCATCTCTCCTAATAAATCTGTACCCACTTCCTCTTCCTCAGAGTCTTGGCAGGGATGAAAAAAACAAAATATCCTGCTGAGGAAGGACATGCTTCCCTTGGATGTAAGGCATCTGGAAGGTGTGTTAACTCTCCTTTGGGAACCAGCACTGGCTAATAGGTAACAGAACAAGTAGGTAACAGAACAAGGCTGCCCAGATTTTGCTGCTGTGGTTTCCATGCGAACTGTTCACAAAATTCTCATGAATTGAAAAAAGTTGGTATTGATTAGACAACATTAATCAAAACAGAATGCCATTTTAAACATTTGCATAGCAACATGCTTTTATGAGTAATTCTCTACAGTTTATTTTCCAAAAAATACAGCATCTTCACAATGGTTTTCTTTAGATAGTGGCACTATAGGCAGTCTACCTTTACTCTTTAATGGACATGCATTACTTTTATATGCGGGAAAAACTTATATAAAAAAGAACACAGGGATTCCTATAAATGAATTACATATGCCCTGCCAGGCTCCTAAACTCACCTTGTCCTGATTGCTCATTTGCCCAGTAAACAGACAAAGCCAGACAATCTGTGGTTCAGAGAATATGGCTTTTTAAACTTAAGTCCAAGAATATAAGAAGTTGGGCAAAGTGGGCTGGGTGCAGTGGCTCACGCCTGTAATCCCAACACTTTGAGAGGCTGAGGTGAGTGGATCACTTGAGGTCAGGAGTTCAAGACCAGCCTGGACAACATGGGGAAACCCCATCTCCACTAGAAATACAAAAATTAGCCAGGCATGGTGGCAGGCACCTGTAATCCCAGCTACTTGGGAGGTTGAGGCAGGGAAATTGCTTGCACTTGGAAGGCGGAGGTTTCATGAGCTGAGATCATGCCACTGCACTCCAGCCTGGGTGACAGAGCTACACTCCATCTCAAAAAAAAAAAAAAAAAAAAAGCTGGGCAAAGTGATCACTTTGTATTCATTCATTCTGCAAATATGTGGAAAGTACTTATGCAGGGCCAGAGTGCTCAGATGGAAGCCTTCATCAACTACTTCCTAACCTTCTCTAATCTGTCATACTTTCTCCCCACTTTGCTAAACTACCAGAAATTTCACCAATTATAGGTTTATTTGCTTTAATACACATTTTCTATTAAAAGTGAAAGCATCAATGGGAAGGTTAAGGAGCATCAACCATTCACAGATATTGGTTAATTACTTTAATTAGGTGTTGCTAGCAAGTTCTTTCTCACTATCCTCCACCCCTACCCCTACCCCTACCCATAGGCAAATAACAATGAATACTTGGGAGTGAGGTGGGAAGACAACACAGCAGAGATAGAATCAGCTTCAACAGCAGGGGACCTGCTTCAAGGAAGAGGTGTAAAGAGAAGCAGAAAGGAGCCAATATTGTCTCTATGGTCAGGAAAGGATATATTAGACCTTCCCCACCTCCACCCCAACTTTCTTAGGGTTTCTCTTACCTAGGATCCAGAATTCAAGTTAAGCATCATTAAGTAAGCTTTTGTATTGTAGCCTGGAAGCCTAAATAACATTTATAGCCTCGTGTTTCAAAAGGTCAATTTTTTGGATATTATTTATATTTTCCATACAGCCACTCTGTTTCAAGGCTGGGAACTGCTTTATGCTAACTAATCTGAGAAAGAAAAAAAAAACTGTAAAAAGCATTTTCATCATTTTTTCTTGTTTAAATAAAAGAAAATAAGATAAAATAGGAATCTATTCATATTTGAAAAAAACACTCAAAATGAACAGTAGGGTGGAAGGAGCCTGTCTATGAAAAAATAAGACATTTAGCCGGGCGCGGTGGCTCAAGCCTGTAATCCCAGCACTTTGGGAGGCCGAGGCGGGTGGATCACGAGGTCAGGAGATCGAGATCATCCTGGCTAACACGGTGAAACCCCGTCTCTACTAAAAATACAAAAAATTAGCCGGGCGTGTTGGTGGGCGCCTGTAGTCCCAGCTACTCGGGAGGCTGAGGCAGGAGAATGGCGTGAACCCGGGAGCCGGAGCTTGCAGTGAGCCGAGATCGCGCCACTGCACTCCAGCCTGGGCAACAGAGCGAGACTCCGTCTCAAAAAAAAAAAAAAAAAAGAAAAAATAAGACATTTTATGTGCCAGAACTGTGATTCTTCACCAACAATCTACTTTTACAGTAAAACTCACAAAATTATATCCTAAACAAAGTAAAGGAGAAAAACAGTGAAGGTGGGGGGAGGGTAGGGTGAGGAGATAGGCAGAATTTTAAAACTAGCAAATACAAAGAAGTTGGCTCCCCACAACAATATGCCTTAAAAAGTGATTATAGGGTGTCTGAATTGGGAAAGGGAAAAAAAGTAACAGGACCAGAAAAAATTAGCACTCAGAAGCTAAACATTTTCCAGTGCCAGTGGTAAAGTACTGCCCGCTCTGCTATTAGCACATTGCTCACCTTTGGTCACTGCAGGGTTGTCAAACCCTAGGACTCTCATGCCAGCTGCACGGACAGCCAGCAGAACCATTTTATTTTGCAAAAACTAGAAAACTTGTGGTATGATCCATAGTAGTAGCTGTGTTTTGTAGTAATATGTCCCCAACCCTGTCTCTACTGAAACAGAAAATGCAAATTAGAGTTGAATTCTTAGAATTCTGAAAAGCAGATCTGATTCCTACAATGGTATGTATGCAAAGTTACCTGTCTCCATTCAGATCACAGCCACAACTGAACAAAAGGATTGCCCTGAAAAAGATATCCTCTGCTGATTACTAGGCAAATTACATGCCAAATGCAAATTAATAAAAATGATTACTGGAGCAGAGATTGAAAAAAATGTTATGGAATTAAGCTCTTAAGAAAACAACCTCAGGGATTTGCATTTTAAGATGGCAGACCAAGCATGTACATCTACTTCTTCTACCTCCCAAAGGTCCCCTGAAATGACAGAAAGATATATTCTAAAAGGAACAACACTGGAAAATAAGAGAAGTTGCCAGAACTTCTGAGGATAGGACCAAGGCAAAGGCAGGTACTCTCAAAGGAGCCTCAGAGAAGGGCCAATGGCAGATTTGACCCCACAAAGGAAAGGACTGAGCCAGGGAGTCTGCACCAAAGTGAATAAAGAACAGCCATCAGAGAAGCTGGGGCCATAGGGAGCCTTACTCATGCCACCTTGAGAGGGAAAGAGAAAGTAGAATGTATACATCCAACTTTCTGTCTTTTCAGAGGACCGCCTGAGGGACTAGTTTCTGTCTTTTCTAAATTAGAGGGCATGTGAACTTAAAGGGTATACTTTAAATGCCTACGGTGTGCTGAGAACAATTAAGAGCTTGTCAGCTTGTAGCAGCACCAGAGAACTTGCAGTACTGCAGACAGATACCAGAGGCAGCAAGAAATTATAATCTCCTGAAAAAGAAGCTGGCAAGCCTTTTCAATCGGGAAATTAGATGCATAATCCCAGAGAAGACACACTACCAGAAAAGATTTGAGAGACTCTCTGATTCTTTAACTGGGCTGACTGGTGAAGGCCTTCCTTGTATAAAGCTAATCTGTAATGACAGAGAGATGGCTGTTCTTCAGATGCCCAAATGCCTGCAAAAAACAAAAGGCCATATGAAAAAAAAACAAAAAACAGAAACGAAAACAAACAAAAAAAACAAGGAAAAATGGCCCAAGCAAAGAAACACAGTAATTCTTCAGAAGCTGACCCAAAAGAAATGAAGATCTGTGAATTGCCTGACAGAGAGTTCAAATAACTGTCTTTAAAAAGCTCAGTGAGCTATAAGAGGTCACAGACAACTAAATAAAATGAGGAAAACAATGCATGAACAGAAAGAGAATATATCAGTAATCAAATAGAAACTATAAAACAGAACGCAACAGAAATTCTGGAGCTGAAGAATAACTGAATTAACAAGTCACACCTAGTATGATGGCTCACACTTGCAATCTCAGCACTTTGGGAGGCCAAGGTGGAGGATCATTTGAGACCAGGATTTGAGACTGGCCGAAGTAACATAGCAAGACCTTATCTCTAAAAAAAAAAATAAAAAATAAAAAACTTAGCTGGGTGTGGTGCCACATGCCTGATGTCCCAGCTACTTGGGAGACTGAGGCTGTAGGATTGCTTGAAACCAGGAATTTGAGGCTGGAGTGAGCTATTATCACACCACCACACTCCAGCCTGGTGACATGGCAGGGCCTTGTCTGTATTAAAAAAAAAAAAAAAAATTCAGCCAGGCATGGTGGCTCACACCTGTAATCTCACTACTTTGGGAGGCCAAGGCAGGTGGATCAACTGAGGTCAGGAGATCAAGACAAGCCTGACCAACATGGTGAAACCCCGTCTCTGCTAAAAATACAAAAAATTTAGCCAGGCGTGGTGGCAGCCACCTGTAATCCCAGCTACTTGGGAAGCTGATGCAGGAGAATTGCTTAAATCCAGGAGGCAGAGGTTGCAGTGAGCCAAGATGGTGCCACTGCACTCCAGCCTGGGCAACAAGAGTGAAACTCTGTCTCAAAAAAAAAAAAAAAAAAATTCACTAATGAGGTTCAACAGCAGATTTGAACAAGCAGAAAAAAAAGAATCAGTGAACTCAAAGATAGGTCATTGGAAATTATTGAGTCACAGGAGCAAAAACAACAAAAGAAGAAAAGTGAAGAAAGTTTAATGAAACACCATCAGTTGGACCAATTATATATTATAAGAGTTCCAGAGGAGAAGAGAGAGAAAGAAATGGGAACAGAACTTAATTTGAGGAAATAATAGCTGGAAACTTCCCAAATCTGAGGAAATGTAAATCCAAATTCAAGAAGTTGAAAAGTGACTAAGATGAGCCCAAAGAGGCCTACACCAAGACACATTATAATCAAACTGTCAAAATCAAAGACAGAGTATCTTGAAAGCAGCAAGAGAAAAGTAACTTATCATGTACAAGGGAATTCCCAGATTATCAGCAGATTTCTCAGCAGGAAGATTGGGGGCCAGAAGAGAACAAGATGATATATTCAAAGTACTGAAAGAAAAAACTCCCAACCAAGAATTCTATACCTGGAAAAATCATCCTTCAAAAATGTAGGAGAGAAATAAAGACCTTTCAGATAAGTAAAACCTGAGGGATTTCATCACTACTACAACTGCCTTACACATAATGCTACAGACATTCCTTCAAGCAGAAGCTCAAGGACACAAGATAACAACACAACAGCATAAGAAAAAATAAACTCTCTGGTAAAGGTAAATATATAGACAAATAAAAAATCCTTTAATAATGCAATGGTGGTATATAAGTCACTTTTAATTCTAGTATACACTTTAAAGATAAAAACATAAAACTAACTACAAAAGAATATTAATGGATCAAAAAATGTAATTTGTGGCCGGGTACTATGCCTATAATTCCAGCACTTTGAGAGGCCTAGGTGGGTGAATCATTGAGCCCCAGGAGTTTGAAACCAGCCTGGGCAACATGGTAAAACCCTGTCTCACAAAAAAATAGAAAATTTAGCCAGGCATGGTGGCCCATGTCTATAGTTCAAGCTACTCGGGAGGCTGGGGTGGGAGGATCACCTGAGCCCAGGGAAGTTGTGGTTGCAGTGAGCTGTGATTGTGCCACTCCATTCCAGCCTGAGTGACAGAGTGAGACCCTGTCTCAAAAAAGAAATAGTTATTTGTGACATTGATAATAAAAGTGGTGAGGGGAAAATGTAAACAAGAAGATTTTTTTGCATGCTACTAAAGTTTTTATCAGTTTAAACTATAAGATATTTTATGTAATCCCCATAATAACTACAAAGAAAATACCTGTACAAAACACAAAAAAGAAAATGAGAAAGGAATCAAAGCAAGTTCCTACAAAAAAAAAATCAACAAAATACAAAGGAAGGCAGCAAGACAGAAAAAGTGCAGCAAAATAATTACAAGACATACTGAAAGCAATGCACAAAATGGCAATTGTAAGTCTGCTCTATCAGTAATTACTTTAAGTGTAAATGGGTTAAACTCCCTGATCAAAAGACACAGAGTGGCTGAATGGATTTAAAAAAAAAAACCAACAACAACAAGATCCAATTACCTGCAGATGTAAAGACATACACATAATGAAAGTGAAAGAATGAGGAAAAATGCTCATTTTCATTTACCATGAAAATGGCAACAAAAAGAGAGCCGGAATGACCATACTTACATCAGACAAAACAGACTTTAATTAACAAACTGTTATAAGAGACAATTGAGGATATTATGTAAAAATGAAAGGGCCAATTTACTGGAAAGATATAACAATTATAATTGTATATGCATCTAACATCAGAGTAACTAAATATATGAAACAAATACTGACAGAATTGAAGGGAGAAATGAACACTAATAGAGTAATAGTAGGAGATTTCAATACTGCACTTCAATAACGGATAAAACAATCAGACATAAGATCAATAAGGAAACAGAGGACTTAACATCACAGACCAATTTAACCTAATAGATATATATAGAACACTCTACCCAGTAACAACAGAATAAACATTCTTCTCAAGTACATATAAAAGATTCTCTAGTACAGATCATACCTTAGGCCACAAAACAAGCCTTAAATTTAAAAAGACTAAAATCATACCAAGTATCATTTCTGACCAAAATGGAATGGAACTAGAAATCAAAAGTAAAAGGAAACTGGAAAATTCACAAATTGTGGAAATTAACACACTCTTGAACAATCAATGAGTCAAAGAAGACATCACAAAGGAAATTAGAAAATATCTTGAAGCAAATGAAAACAAAACCACAACATACCAAAACTTATGGGACATAGCAACGACACTACTAAGAGGGAAGTTTATAGTGGTAAATGCTTACATTATAAAAAAAAGATCTCAAGTCAATAACTTGATTTTAACCTCAAGAAACTACAAAAAGAACAAACTAAGTTAGCAGAAGAAAGGAAATAATAAAGATGAGAGCAAAAATAAATAAAACAGAGAATAGAAAAACAACAGCAAAAAAAAAAATCAACAAAAGTAAGAGTTGATCTTTTGAAAAGATCAACAGAATTAACAATCCTTAGCTAGACTAATGAAAAAAAAGAAGACTCATATACCAAAAATCAGAAATGTAAGAAGAAACATTACAACTGATGCCACAGAAATAAAATATAAGAGACTACTAAGAACAATTATACAGCAATAAACTGGATAAACTGGAAATAAATAAATTCCTAGAAACATGCAACCTATCAAAACTGAATCATGAAGAAAAAAATCTGAACAGAATTATACTAGTAAGGAGATTGAATCGGTAATAAAAAACCTACCAACAAAGAAACGCCCAGGACCAGAGAGCTTCATGGGTGAATTCCACCAAACATTTAAAGAAGAATTACCACCAATACATCTCAAATTCTTCCAAAATACTGACAAGAAGGGAATACTTCCAGACTCATCTTATGAGGTCAATATCACTGTGATACCAAAACCAAAGATATAATTAAAAAAAGAAAACTATAGTCCAATATCCCTAATCACTATTGATGCAAATTCCTTAACAAAATACTAGCAAACCAATTCAACAACACATTAAAAAAATTACACAGCATGACCAAGTGGGATTTATTCTTGAACTACAAGGACGGAACAACATATGTAAACCAATCAACATAATACACCACACTAACAGAATGAAGGACAAACCACATTATTTCAATTGATGCAAAAAAAGTATATGACAAAATTCAATACCCTTTCACGATAAAAACACTCAACAAACTAGGAGTAAAAACAAATTACCTTAACATACTAAAGGTTATATATGAAAAAGCCTAGAGCTAACGTCATACCAAATGATGGAAAACTGAAAGCTTTCCCTCTAAGATCAGCAACATGGCGAGGAATGCTTAGTCTTGCCACTTCTTGTCAACAAAGTACTGGAAGTCCAGTACGTTCTTAATTGCCAGAGCAATTAAGAAAACAAATAAATAAAAATAAATAAAAGGTATCCAAATTGGAAAGTAGTAAAATTATCTCTGTTAGTGGATTACATTATTTTAAATGTAGACTACCCTAATTCTACACATACACACACCCATTAGAATAAATGAACTCAGCAGAATTGTAGAATACAAAATCAACACACAAAAATCAGTTACATTTCTATATACTAACAATGAACAATTTGAAAAGGAAATTGAGGAATCAATCATTTTTACAATAGCATCAAAAAGAATAAAAATACTAAAATACTTAGGGATAAATGTAACCAAGGAGATGAAAAACGTGTACACTGAAACCACAAAACATTGCCAGAAGAAACTGAATAAGACACAAATAAATGAAAAGACATTCTGTGTTCATGTGCTGTATTAGAACTCTTAAAATTGTTAAAATGTGTATATCACCCAAAGTGATCTATAGATTCAATGCAATTTCTATCACAAAAGATTCTTAATCTCCAGCAGGGTCAGCAAACTTCTTAAAAGGCCACAGAGTAAATATTTTAGGTTTTGTAGCCACACAATCTCTGTCACAATTACTCAACTCTGCCATTCCTTGCAACATGAAAAGCAGAATATATAAACAAACGGGTGCAGCTGGGTGCCAATACAACTTTAATAATAGGTGGCAGGAGGATTTGGTCCTTTGGCTGGGGTTTGCCATCCTTTGGTATAGATTGTATAGAAAGACTGAAAACTCTATTTAATCAGTTAATTAACTCATATGAATTTGATAAAAGATGAGAAAGCATCACAAAATGTGTGCCTCAATAACATAATGACTAGGACTCTTCTCTGGAGTTTAAAAGGAATTCTCCGGCAGTGTCTTCAGGCCCTATACCCTGGTGGACACCCTGAGAAGACGTCTTCAGGGCAGGGCTGTGTCTATGACCCAGCTCACCTTGCTCCACTCCAACCAAGCTCCATTCCTGGTGTGCTGAGGATCCACACAGGGAATGACAGGAATTGCTAATATCACAAAAGGCCTAGGCCTCTGGGCTGTCTGCATGGGTGACTTCCCAAGATCAGTCAAGTGAACAAGGAGTTGGACTTAAAAGATGTACAGCAAACCCCTGAAGGTTTGCTGAAAAAACAACTCACAAAAAGCAGATTAACAGGAGAAAATATGTGATATGGATTCAGTTAATGAGAACTCAGGGAAGTGAACAGCAGTTAATTGTTTTCTTCTTTGGTAAGTCTGGACTTTAGGCAGACAAGGGAACTTTAGAGAATCCGATGCTTTGGGAGAGACGGTATGGGGGAGGTCAGAGAGACCCTCAGGCTCCCTTTTCAGTTCAGCATGTCAAAGTGCAGTATTTGGGGGTATTGGTTTCTGAGTCTCAATAAATATTAATAGAAAGCTGGAATCTAAAAGAAGTATACAGGGAGAAAAGGGAATATGTTAGGAGAGTCAAAACAATGAGAGACGGAGAACTGGTCAGTATGAAAGCATGAAAAGTATTTTCCTTCCTTCCTTCCTTCCTTTTTTTTTTTTTTTTTTTTTTGGTGTAGTTTCACTCTTGTTGCCCAGGCTGGAGTGCAATGGCACAGTCTCGGCTCACTGCAACCTCCACCTCCCAGGTTCCAACGATTCTCCTGCCTTAGCCTCCTGAGTAGCTGGGATTACAGGCATGCACCACCACGCCTGGCTAATTTTTTTGTATTTTTAGTAGAGACAGGTTTCACCATGTTGGCCAGGCTGGTCTCGAACTCCTGACCTCAGGTGATCCACCTGCCTTGGCCTCCCAAAGTGCTGGGATTACAGGCATAAGTCACTGCACCCGGCTCCTTCTCTATTTCATCATTTAATAAAAAGGTGATTGGGGGAAATATCAATTAGACCAAATGAATACAAGAAAATAATCTAAAGGGTTACAGACAAATTAAATCATGTGTCTCATCGGCTCTTCTCTCTTAAAATATAATCTCCATTGTAGGGACCTGCTAATCAAGAGGCTTGTTGTAGTTGAGGGACACTGAATGATGGGGCTGTCATTTGTCCCTGCGGTGAGAAAGCTGGCTTTCAAGGCTTTGGCATGCCCTGTGTCACCAAAGAACACATCTTATACAGCTTAAAGCAATTTACATGTGTTAAAGTTTGTTTTCCTCTCATTCAGAGCCACATTTCACGCACAAAGCAGTTTCTAGAGCAGATTTGATGATGGTGAAAGGAAATAAAATCTGCAAGAGGGTTATGTGTGATTTGGAGCTTGCTTTGTTTTTTCAACAATTATTTTGATCACTTGACAAGTAAAAAAAACCAAGGAACATATAAAAACTGTGTGCCTGGAAATATTCTCTAACTAAGGCCTACAAAGCAAAGTGATATCTTAAGATTATGATTTCATTCTACTATATACTTACTTCATTTACTTTAATTGTATCAAGTGAGAATTTAAGTCACAATAGAGAAATACACACTTGTAAACCTTAAACTGTTAGCTATAAGGCAGATGTGGTACCGCAGGGGCCACAGGAAAGTGGGTGGCTCTACAACAGTGCAAGGAGAACACACAATCGACCTCCTGCGGTCACCTGACACAGTCATGGCGAGGAGGGCAGGATGCAGGACACTCCAGGTGGCCTAAATATACTGATTCAAAGACAAAGAATGTCAGAGTTAGAATAAAAAGCAAGGCTCAACTATGTTAACTGCAAGAAATCCATCTTAAATAGAGGGATTCAGGTTAAAAGTTAAGAGATGCTGGGAGGCCAAGATGGGCGGATCACAAGGTCAGGAGATCGAGACCATGCTGGCTAATACAGTGAAACCACCCCCCCTCCCCGTCTCTACTAAAAATACAAAAAATTAGCCAGGCGTGGTGGCGGGTGCCTGTGGTCCCAGCTACTCGGGAGGCTGAGGCAGGAAAATGGCGTGAACCTGGGAAAAGGAGCTTGCAGTGAGCTGAGATTGCACCACTGCACTCCAGCCTGGGCTACAGAGCGAGACTTTGTCTCAAAAAAAAAAAAAAAAGTAAAAAAAAAAGTTAAGAGATGCACACAGATCTTGGTTTCTAATACCATTGTCCAAAACAAAGGAACCAGAGCTCCTTGGAAAAATGGCTGGGTCTAGGACCGAGGCAGGAAATATGCAAGATGAATCTTATCAGATAAAAACTAAGGAAATCTGAATAAAGCATGAACTTTAGTTAATACTAAAATATTAATAGTTATTCACTAATTATAACAAGTGTACCATACCAGTGTTAGATGTTAAAAGTAGGGGAAACTAGCTATGGAGTATATGGGAACTATCAGTTCTAGCTTGTTAACTTTTCTGTAATCTAAAACTATCTTAAAATTAAAAACTTTATTTTAAAAAGACTTTTACTTTATCATATATATTTCTCCCAAAATCACAGGTAAAACAATGAAGAATTAAACTAGGATTCCAAACAAACCATCTAAAAACAACTCAGCAAAATCTGCTAAACCAGTTCTCAGGTTAAGGGTGAATATCCTGAAAATGACCTACATCTCCCAAATCTATGACCATGTTTCCTTACATTAGAAATATCATTGCCTACAACACAGGCAATGCATCTTTTTTTTTTTGGTATTTTTTGTTTTTGAGACGGGGTCTCACTCTGTCACCCAGGCTGTGTAGTGACACTATCTCAGCTCACTACAACCTCTGCTTGCTGAGCTCAAGTGATCTTCCCACCTCAGCCTCCAGAGTAGCTGGGACTACAGGTGTGCACCACCACACTCAGCTAATATTTGTATTTTTTGTAGAGACGGGGTTTTGCCATGTTGCCCAGGCTGGTCTTGAACTCCTGAGCTCAAGCAATCTTCCCACAGCCTCCCAAAGAGCTGGGATTACAGAACACCAAACCCAGCCTTTGTTCTGTCAGGAGCTATCCAAACACTGATGAGAGTAAAGACAAGAAGCCTGGCAGAGACAGAAACGTATAGATAACACTGTGTGTAGAATTCTTAGAGTGGGTGATCACTTTCTGTCCTCCACTGTCATCAGCTTCCGGGCCCAGGGTTCATGTCCTACTTTTCATTGTGCCTTAGGGCCTAACAGAGCATGTGGATTCAGGAAGGAATGCTTCCCATCTTCTACTTCTCAGATTGCATTTAAATCTACTCCTTGTTGAACTTATCAGCAATAACTCAAGCTTCTCAGGTTTTGCTTTAATGTAACCTTTGATATCTTTGTCAGAGCAAGGGAAGTGGGAAAAATGTACAGAGGCAGTGGATACAGAAGAAAGGGGATGAAAGAAGTAAAGCCAACTGGCAAGTCTTTGCTCTGAGAGAGAGCAACTTCATACAATTGAACAGAGTTTGTAACAAAAAAAGAGCTAAAACTTTTTATAACTACATATTTTTTTCAAAGATAACATTTTCTGTTCTCCACTGATATATTTTCTTGAAGAAAATACTGGTTTAGGGTTTATTACTTGTTATGTTCTTAATATATGCTTGAGGCACACTACTGTCAGAAAAGTAAGGAGAAATTTGAACTACTTCTTTGAGAAAGTCAGGTTTTCACTAGGGAGACCCTCTCAGCTACAAAATGACAATAACAATCAATTTTAACAACTCAGAACTTGCCATACCGAAAACACTCAAGGGAAGATAAATATTCATAGGTAGATAAAAATAATTTTTAAGGTTTAACAACAGCAAAAATGATTTATCCTAGCTATTCTGAATTTATTATTAAAAAATGTATATACCTGTATCTTTTTGAACTATAGTTTGAAGGTAATACAGTCACATGGTTAGGAAAAAAGGTATATAGTGATACCCCTACCCCTCCTCTCATCTTCCCAATGCCCCACTGTGCCTCCTGCCCACATGTACAATCAGAATATATTAATATTTTCTCCATTTTTATATAAAAGGAGCATACAGAAAAATTGTTCAGCATTTTCCTTTTTTGTATTTCCTCATATTAGAGATCTTTCCATATTAGTACCTAGACAATACCCATACTTTATCGACCAGTGATGGACATTTACTATTTCCAATATTTTTGTTATTAGTAAGGGTGCTGCAATAAATTTCCTCCAACATTTGTCATTTTGTGCACAGGCAAGTATATTTGTGGAATACATTCCCAAAGACAGAACTGCTGGGTCAAAGGATATACACAGTTGTAATTTAAGTAGATTCTGTCAAATTGTTCCATACATGGTATTAAGCACACACGTAAAATCAACAGCTGAATATGAGACTGCCTGGTCCTCCACAGCCTTGTCGACCCAAGGTAATATCCCTCTGGTGGATTTCTGCCAATCTGATAAGGTGACAACAGGTGTTTCAGTTTAGTTTCCACTTGCCTATCTTACTCTGAATGATGTTGAGCATCTATTCACACACTTAACAGCCATTTGCATTTTGCTTTTTCTGTACACTTTCTGTTCATAATGAAAAGCATTTGAGAAGGTTGAGGGATTGGAGAAAGAGGAAGAAAGAAGAAGAAAGACACTGATTCCAGTTCTGTACAAGTACAAATAACTCATTTTTTGGCTTAAATTTGATCTATATATTAGAACATGTTAAATTCTAATGAAGTTCTACTATTTTTTATTAAGAGATTTTATTTTTTAAAGCAGTTTTATTTTGTAGAAAAACTACACAGAAAGTAGAGAGTTGCTGTATACCCATCATTCTCCCAGTTTCCCCTATTATTAAGGTCTAACATTTTTATTGTTCATCTGCTACAACTGATGAACCAATACTGATACATTATTATTAACCAATGTCCATAGTTTACATTAGGGTTCACTATACAGGTTTTCACAAATGCATTGTTATGGATTGAATTTTTGTGTCCCCACAAATTCACATTTTGAAGTGCTAACCTCCAACATGATGGTTTTAGGAAGCAGGGAGCTAGGGAGGTAATTAGGTTTAGACAAGGTCATAAGGATGGGGTGCCAATGATGGGACAGTGCCCAGATATGAAATGGAAGACAGACATAGAGCTTCCTCTGTCTACCACATGAGGATTCAAGAAGGCCTAAGAATCAAATCTGCTAGCATCTTAATCTTGGACTTCTCAACTTCCGGAAGCATGAAAAATAAACGTCATTTAGGCCACTTGGTCTGGTATTCTGTTATAGCAGCCTGAGCTGAGACATACATCATGTGATGTATCCACCATTACAGTATCACACATGATAGTTTTACTGCCCTAAAAACCCCTGTGGTTCACTTATTCATTCCACACTTCCTCCCTTGCATCTCTTCCCTCCCCGTCAACTCCCAGCTGCCACTGATCTTTTTACTGTCTCTATAGTTTTGTCTTTTCTAAAGTGTTATATATTTGGAATCATACAGTATATAGCCTTTTCAGACTGACTTCTTCCACTTAGGAACAGGCATTTAAGGTCCCGCCATGTCTTTTCATGGCTTGATAGCTCATTTCTTCTTCTTAACAGTTATTATTATTCCCTCATATAGATGTACAACATAATTTTATCCAATCATCTACTGAAGGACATCTTGGTTGCTCCCAAGTTTGGACAATCATGAATAAAGCTGCTATAAACATCCATCTGCAGGTTTGTGTATGGACATAAGTTTTCAACCCATTTGGGTAAATACCAAGGAGCATGGCTGCTAAATCATATGGTAAAAGTATGCTTAGTTTTCTAAGAAACTGCCAAACTGTCCTACAAAGTGGCTGTACCATTTTGCATTTGCACAGCAGTGACTGAGCTATTGGATTGTTTGTTTATGGATTGTTTTCTTTTTTCTTTCTTTTTTTTTTTTTGGAGACAGAGTCTCACTCTGTCACCCAGGCTGGAGTGCAGTGGTGCAATCTCAGCTCATTGCAACTTCTGCCTCCCGGGTTCAAGTGATTCTCCTGCCTCAGCCTCCTTAGTAGCCAAGATTACAGGTACCCGCCACCATGCCATGCCTGCCTAAGTTTTGTATTTTTAGTAGAGACTGGGTTTCACCGTGTTAGCCAGGATGGTCTCGATCTCCTGACCTCAGGTGATCCACCCACCTTGGCCTCCCAAAATGCTGGGATTACAGGCGTGAGCCACCATGCCTGGCTGGGTTGTTTTCTCATTGTTGAGTTTCAAGAGTTTTTTTGTGTATTTTGGATACAAATCCTTTATCATTTACGTATTTTGCAAATATTTTCTCCTGGTTTTTGGCTTTTTTCATTCTCTTTTGCAGAGAAGAACTTTTTAATTTTGAAGAAGTTTAACTTATAAATTATTTCTTTCATGCATTTGGAACTGAATTTAAAAAGTAATTAATTACCAAACCCTAGAACACCCAGATTTTCTCTTATGTTATCTTCTAGAAGTTTTATAGTTTTGTGTTTTACATTTAGGTTTCTGATCCGTCTGGGATTAATTTTTGTTAAAGGTATAAGGTCCCTATCTAGATTCATTTTTTTTTTTTTTGTATGTGATGTCCAGTTGTTACAGCACCCTTTGTTGAAAGGACTATCCTTTCTCCATTGAATTGCCTTTGCCAATAGTAGATCTATTTTGGGGCTGTTTTGTTCCATTTATTTATTTGTCTATTCTTTCACCAATACCACACTGTCTTCATTACTGTAGCTTTACAGCAAGTCTCAAAGTTGGTTAGTGCCAGTCCTCTGACTTTGTTTTTCTTCAGCATTGTGTTGGCTCTTTTGGGTCTTTTGCCACTCCACATAAACAACAGAATCAGTTTGTCAATATCCATAAAATAACTTGCTTGGATTTTGATGGAGATTGTGTTCAATGTATACATCAAGTTGAGAAGAACTGACATCTTAATAGAGAATCCTCCCATCTATAAACATGGGATATCTCTCCATTTATTTATATTTTATTTGATTTCTTTCAGTAGAGTTTAGCAGTTTTTCTCATCTATATTTGTACATTTCTTTTTAGATTTACACCTAAGGACTGCATTTTTTTGGAGCTAATGTAAATGGTGTTATGTTTTTAATTTCAAATTCCCAATGTTCACTGCAGGTATATGGGTAAGCAGTTGACTTTTATTCTACTAGTTTCTGCCATTGTTTTTAGAATAAAGTAGAAAAATATTTGAATTTTTTTCTGGAATAAAGTAGAAAAACTACGAATATAATTTACAGCATGAAAAATCTGAGCCCTGACGGCTGTGAAAAATTATATATTGCCAGGCACAGTGGCTCATGCCTGTAATCCCAGCACTTTGGGAGGGTGAGGTGGGCAGAAGACCTGAGGTCAGGAGTTCGAGACCAGCCTGGGCAACATAGTGAGCCACCATCTCTACTAAAAATACAAAAATTAGCCAGCCGTGGTGGCGGATACCTGTAATCCCAGCTACTTGGGACGCTGAGGCAAGAGAATTGCTTGAACCCAGGAGGCAGAGGTTGCAGTGAGCTGAGACGGTGCCACTGCACTCCAGCCTGGAAGACAAGAGTGAAATTCCATCACAAAAAAAGAAAAAAGAAAAAAAAGATTACATATCTAGCTTTTCACCTATGCCAGAATTATATGTCTCAGAGAATTCCCTGGTTATGATAAGGAAATCATATGTCAATAACTGTCATTTGCCACACACTTTTATAAATCAAGTGATCAACCTGAAATAAGATTCCTGAATATGATATTCAAGTCCATGTGAACTAAAGCCATAAGAAAGGTACCCTGCACTCTGGAAAATATTGATGAGAACATTCATGTCATCTTTTTATAATGTAATAGATTACAGTTCAAAAAGCACTTCCTTCAAACTTTGGCAGAGTCCTGAAAAACTGCATTTGGTCATAAGTTCCTTAAGCTTCTAATCCATTCACAGATGAACTTCTATAAATGGATTAGGTATCTGCCAAGTCCAGGCATTTTTTTCTATTGCTTAGGCTTTATAATATAGCACTGATATCTTATATAGTCATAAAGTTAACGCCAATCTGATTAGAAGAAACTCCCTATTTTCAAAGTATATCACAGCACAAATCTGAAGTTTATAATGTCGAGATTACTTTGAATCACAGTCCCTAAGCACACCTTTGCAGAAACAGTTGCTTAAGGAGTTGGACCTTGGAAGAGGCAACACTCCGAGTATAAGGGAACTCCAGAGAATGCTGGGACGTGCTGCCGAGATGTCCCATCAGAACTGAAGGAATTATTCTCCCAGCTGCTGCAAGGGCTACTATAAGACACACCTGAGCTGAGGAGAGCCACCTTGACCACACTCGCTTCTGTCTCCTGAGGCTGCTGTACCCACTGACTAGTCTATCGGGATGGAAAATAATAACCTGGCCACTCCAGCTTCAGAGCTCCCTATGAAATCAGCTGAGGCTTTGTTGCCCAACTTCTCCCTCTGTTCAATCAGCTTCCTTTCCCATCTCTTTCAAGTGTTGATTCTCAAGAGCTTTCTCTAATGAAAGTCCTGCACACTAGTCTCCATCTCAGAGTTTGCTTTGCTGGGAAACCTGACCTGTGACAGTAATCAATTTTAAAATGAGGATTTTAAATCACCTTTTTTATGCCTTTGTCTAGGTGGTGGTGGTTAGGGATCAAGGGTGGGGATTAGGGGGTGGGTAGGAGGATTTGCAAAGGAAATACAAAACAATTTTTTTGCACACAAGGTGCAATTTAGCTGAGGAGTCCAAATACACTTAGACTATAAAGTAATGTAAATGAAGTTTAAAGAAACTCCCAAGAACTTATACATTCAAATAACTGTGGTTCACTTAGCACTGAGTTTGAGAGGCTCTGTGCTTACTCTAGGGAAATGGAATTGCAAAGTCACAAAAGATTTGTGGAACTCTTAGGTATCTATCTAGTCACAGTGAGTAAGTGAAAATGGCTTTCTGTTGTTGGTTTTCTACTCCCAACTGTATGAGGCAGTTTGGCTACCGATAAACTCCCGAGATTTGGTATTAAATTATTTTTGGCTATTCTAAAGTCAAATCTACCCTCAAAGGCTAAAGATTAGTTACTAATAAAATAGGCCATAGAACATTTCTAACTTATTTATTTATTTATTTATTTATTTATTTATTTAATCTTCTCGGATACCATTCTTCTCGGATATCAATTCTAAAAGAATTAGAACACTCTCTAGGCTTGTAAATGTATTCTTGTTTTAAAAAAAACCAACAACAGCTTTATTGATTCACATACCATAGAATTCTCCCAATGAAAGTATATAATTCAATACCTTTTAGTATACCCAGAGTTTGTGCAACTATCACCACAATACATTTTAGGACATTTTCCTTGCACCTTCCAAAAAGCCTATGCCCCTTAATGGTCATTTTCCAATCCCTTATCTCCCATAGGCAACCACCAGTCTACTTTCTGTATTAAAGTAGTTATTCTGGAAATTCCACATAAATGGAATCATACAGTATGTGGTCCTTTGTGATGGGCTTCCTTCACTTAGCATAGTGTTTTCAAGTTTCATCCATATTGTGGCATGTATTACTAGTTCATTTCTTTTTATTGCCTAACAATATTCTATTGTATAAATAAGCCACATTTCATTTATCCATTCATCATTTGGTGGACATTTGGGTTGTTTCCATTTGAGGCTATCACAAATAATGCTGCTATGAATATTAATGTGCAAGTTTTTGTGTAAACATATGTTTTTATTTCACTTGGGTATATACTTAGGAGTGGAATTGCTGGATCGCATAGTAACTCTATGGTTAACATTTAGTGGAACTGCTAAACCGTTTTCCACAGTGGCTGTACCATTTCACATTCCCACCAGCAGTGTACAAGGGTTTCAACTGCTCTACATCCTCACCAAATCTTGTTATTATTTGCCTTTTTGTTTATATCTATGCTAATGAGTATAAAGTATTATCTTATAGTGGTTTTGATCTGTAGTTCCCTGATGGCTAATGATGTAAATATCTTTCCATGTGCTTGCTGGCCACTTAAAAAATCTTCTTTGTAGAAATGTCTATTCGGATCCTTTGCCCATTTTTTAATTGGGTTAATTGTGAGTTTTAATAGTTCTTTATATATTCTAGATACAAGTTCCTTCTCAGATATGTGATTTGCAAATATCTGCAACCTTTCTGTGGTATCCTTCGAAGCGCAAAAGGTTTCAATTTTGATGAAGCCCAGTGTATCTTCTTTTTCCTTTTTTTTTTTTTTTTTTTTTGAGATGGAGTCTCACTCTGTCTCCCAGGCTGGAGTGCAGTGGCGTGATCTTGGCTCACTTGCAAGCTCCACCGCCCGGGTTCATGCCATTCTCCTGCCTCAGCCTCCTGAGTAGCTGGAACTACAGGCGCCCGCCACCGCACCTGGCTAATTTTTTGTATTTTTAGTACAGATGGGGTTTCACTGTGTTAGCCAGGATGGTCTCAATCTCCTGACCTCATGATCTGCCCGCCTCGGTCTCCCAAAGTGCTGGGATTACAGGCATGAGCCACCGCACCTGGCCTATCTTCTTTTTCTTTTATTGCTTGTGCTTTTGGTGTCACATCTAAGAACCACTGTTTAATTCAAAATCACAAAGATTTACATCCTTGTTTCTTCTTAGGAGTTTTCTAGTCTTGGCTCTTATACTTAGGTCTTTGATCTATTTTGAGTTATTTTTTCCACGTAGCGTGGGGTAGGGATCCAATTTCATTCGTTTGCATATGGCTATCCAGTTGTCCCAGCACCACGTGCTGAAAAGATTATTCTTTCCTCATTCAATTATCTTGACACCCTTGTTGAACACTGTATGTGAGAGTTTATTTCTGGCCTCTCAATTCTATTGCATTGGTCTATAAGTCTGTCCTTATGCCAGTATTATATACTGTATCCTTCTTAAGGTGTCTGCTTACATGCATTCATTCATCAAATGCTCAGTAGGCAACTACCACATACCAAATACTCTCTAGGTGCTGTAGATTGGAACTAAACTTAAGCACAGCTGGAGCTTACCTTTTTGGAGAAGACATATAATTAAACTATTCATAAGTAACATACATAGTTTATGAAACAAAGAAGAGGACGTTTTGGTAGGAGGACTTAAATGTAGACAGGATAGCCAGGGGAAGGTGACTCTCAATAAAGACCTGAAGGAAGGAAGCTGGACAGGCTTTCTTCTGGGGGAAAAGCACGTTGGGTCAAGGGAAAGGCAAATGTAAAGGCCCTGAGGCAGTAGCCTGGCTGTTCAAGGAACACAGAGGAAGACCTGTGTGTCTGGAATGGACTGAAGAACGTTGAGAGGAGTTGATGATAAGGGCAGAGAGATAATCATGGGCCTGATTCTATAGGGTTTCAAAAGTCATAGTGAGGACACTGACTTTTACTTTAAATCAGATGCGAACCTGCTGGAGGTTTCTGGATGGAGAAGTGATGTGTAAGGTTATTAACAAAACCACTCTGGCCGCTGTGTTGAGACCAGACAAAAGCAGACGCATGGCCCAAGAACAGAGCCCAAGACGGTCTGGCCATCAGAGAAGGAGAGTGGGCAAGAAGCACGCACAACAAAACACACACAAAAAAAAAGGGAGAGAGGAAGAGAGAAACGGAGGGGATGAGACATGGAGGGAGGGAAGGAGGAAGAGACACTAAAGAAGAGTGGTCAGAAAGGCAGGAGGAAAAGCAAGTGATGTAGGGACCTGAAAATCAAGTGAAAATAGTGTTTCCAGGAGAGAGGAGTCAGGTAAGGTGAGGCCTGAGAAAGCACCATGGCATTAGAAAGGTGCTGATCACCAGAGACTTTCAGAAGTGGTGTCTTGGTGGACTAATGATTCAAGATAATATGAAAGAATAGGAATTGGAGACAGTAAGCATGAACAATTTACACAAGTTTTGTTTAAAGACAAATGAGGCAGTAATTAGAGGGAAATGTGAGGCCAGGGTAGAAGAAATAACAGCATGTTTATGCACCAATGAGGATGATCCTATAGAAAGGGAAAAAGACAATGCAAGCGAGAGTGAGGGAGTCTCCTGGAGCCTGTGCTGGAGAGATGTGAGAGAATGGGATGCAGCCCCTGAGTGTGGAGGTGTCCCTCATGGGGCGCAGATGTGGGCCATCTGCAGTCACATGAGAAAAGGTCAAATACATGGGCACAAATGCATGCAAGTGGTGCAGCTGGCGGGAGTTTTCATGTAGTGCACCCATTTTCTCAGTGAGGTAGGAAGCAAGGTCATGAGCCAAGAGCAAGGGAGGGAAGGAGGCACTGGAGGACTGAGGGAGGAGAAGGCATGAAACAGTCATGTGGAAGGGCAGGAGAGTGAATGACCACGGAAATACACATGCATGCCAAGCGGCTTTGAGGACTATTTGAGGTCAGTGATTAGGAATCTAAAGTGAGGCAGGCCACAAGTCAAAGGTATGACTGTGGAGGTGGGAGGCAGAGATCAGAAGGAAGACAGGTCAGTGGAGGAGAGGTCAAGGATGTCAGCAGCCATGGATGTGGAAGCAGTGACAGGTACGTGTATTAGAGAGGTTCTGCAGAGAGAGGGGGTGAGTCAGGCCCTTAAGTCTTTGAGGAATAGGGGGAAATGACCTGGGGTAAGCCAGGCTAGGTACTGGAAATCAACTAGTCAGCAGGGTAAGAGGGCCGTCTTCCAACTCACAGATCCTTTCTGGGGCCAGCTAATTTAACTGTTCTGACTGGTTGATTATTTCTCCTTTCACCACCCTGAGAACCCCTCTCAAAACTTCACTGAGCTGGGCTGCATGTGTGATCTTTTCCTCAGGGTTTCTGAATAAACTACACTTAAAATTTTTCAAACACCATCAGTCAAACAAACATTGGTTCCAAACCTTTTTTTTCCCAACAGATTCTGACACAAAGATGAATATATAAAGATATATAAAAACAAATTATAATATCCTGTGGTACATGATGCAGTATTTACTTGTTAGAATAACATATTCCAGCACTGCTATTCTACAGCAAGTTCAATAAACAACAGGAACAAAGACTTGCATTAACTCTAATTTATGATGCATAGGGATAAAGAAAAGCAAAAAGAGTAACATTAAAAAAAACATTTAAGTACCTACTAGGTGATGAAATAATTTCTTTAAATAGAAATTGACATGCTACATTTGCCTAGTCCTCAAATAACTTGGGCTGGCTCCCTCCCTGGGAACCTGGGCTCAGCAGGTGAGCAGGTAAGGCGGTCACCAACACCTGCACAGTCATTAGGAGGAAAGGAAAAGGACGCTACAAAAATAGACTCTTCAGACACTGCAGTTCATAATTAATGATACTCTCAACTGCACTTTTGAGTGTCATCTTTTATACAAAATGTATATATTTTAAAGCTCCAGAGATCCTATATTATACTGATGGCACTGAGTTTTGCCTTAAAGATGCTAAAAATCTGCTAAACCTGGGCATTTTCTTAACCTGTGCTCTGAGATAAGCTCTTGCATACATCCACAAAGAAGCAAATACAACACTGTGCATCCTTACGTAGCTCTAGCTTTAGAAGCAAAGAGTTGTCCATCGGTAGGAAAATGGATAAGAAAACTTTGGTGTATTCAGAAGATGGATATCTACATAGCAGTCAGAAGCAATGAACCAAATTCATATATAGCCACATAGACAGATATCATAAACACTGAGTGAAAAAGAATTAGAGATTCAGAGCCCAAAGCCATGCTCATTAATTACAACACACATAAACACCACAATTTAAATAAGTGAAAGGTGGAAGGGAAGGACATATATCAAATATACCACTGGTGCCTGCCTACAAAAGGGAGGGCCACAGATGCAGGAATTAATACAATTACAAAGGTGTCTGCGACATGAAGCAAAGAGTAGGATCATTTTAATTTTGTGTAATTGAGGTGGTAGTGGTCATGGGGAAAGTAGATAGCAGTGTTTTTATGAGTGAAACACAGTTAAGTACAGATTTTTCATACTTACAACTTTCTTGTATTTGTTACTTGTAAATCTTGCTCCAGAGTCATCTATAATGTACCATGACAATGCACCCAACAGTACATTACCATTCTATAAACTTAACATGTTTTGGCACAATCATTTCAATTTATGAATGGTATATAACAGAACTAGAATAAAAATTGCCAAAAACTAAATTCGCTAATACTAAATCTAATGAAGAATAAAGCTTTGATTATGCTTTGAAATAAAGTCAGGGGGGAAGGTAGATAAAAAAGACTCCTTTGCTATTGAACTTGACACTGTGGTTAATAACCTGGCACACAAAATGCCTCTTAGCAGATTGCTAAATACACATATCAAAGTTAACCCTGACGGTTAATAACTTACTGCAAAAACATGCTTGTATTAGTCCATTTTCACACTGCTATGAAGAACTTCCCTGAGACTGGGTAATTTACAAAGGAAAGAGGTTTAACTGACTCACAGTTCTGCATGGCTGGGGAGGCCTCAGGAAACTTACAATCGTGGCAGAAGGTGAAGAGGAAGCAAGCATCTTTTTCAGAAGGCAACAGGAGAGAGAAGGGAGCAAGGGAGGAACTATGAAACACTTATAAAAACCACCAGATCTCATGAGAACTCACTATCATGAGAACAGTATGGGGGAAACCGCCCCCATAATTCAATCACCTCCCTCCCTCGACACATGGGGATCATGGGTCCCTCCCTCAATATATGGGAATTACAATTCAAGATGAGATTTGGGTGGGAACACAGAGCCAAACCTGCTTTACTTTAGAATAAATATATGTTTCCTATAGGCTCCTAATTCATTACAAGCTTTTGGCTTGCCATCTCTAAACTACAAATTACTTTCTAAAATAAAATCAACTGCAAGGAGGAGATCAGTACCAGGTGGAAATCAAATTAACTAATGTGTTCTGAGGAGCTGCCACTTGAAATGCTCAGTGCAACATGGAGAGTTCTGCAGTGGTGTACCTAGGGCTTGAGCTTGTAGTCTGATCAACCAAGATGCAAGGGCCACCCCCCATCCCCCACCCCCTACCCTGTTCCTATTCCTATAGGAGTTTGTGTGGGATCTTGGAATAATCACTTAAGTTTGTCTCCCTTTCATTGCGTGACACTGAGTTCCAGGCAACAAAGACAGTAGACAACCACACATTGGAAAAGTCTCCCTTTCATTGCGTGACACTGAGTTCCAGGCAACAAAGACAGTAGACAACCACACATTGGAAAAGGAGTCAGAACTCTCATTTTGTTCCTAGCTTGTTAACCTATAAAAGGGGAGATGACAACATATCCCCACTGTGCTATATGTAATCTCTGTCATTTGTAAAAAATATTAAAACCCTGAAGGCTTGTTATAAATGCTGACCCCGGTGTCCTAGTCAAGAGACCCTTTACAATGGAGACCACTGTGCAAAAAGATCCTTATAGCACCCCACAGATGAATCTCCTTAAAGACAGACACACTTTGTAAAAATCTGTTCTAAGGACAAGTTTAACAAAGAATCCAAGATACCTGTTTTTTTCCTTCTTGGAAGGATGTTTCTAGCAATAAGATCATGTTGCCCTGCAAAGTTTTTAAATTTAAGCTGAAATAATTTGATTTTCTCCATCAAATTCCTCCACATCCTTTTACTTACCATAACAATAAAATATTCTGAAAATATTTCTACACAGGAAATATTTCTACGTGAATTCTCTTATGCATTACAAATTCCTATTAACATCAAATGAAGATGCCATAGACAAGAAATGCAGAGAGCTTTCAATCTCCCATTAGGCTTAAACCAACTTCTTTTTTTTCTTTTTTACTTTAAGTTCTGGGATACATGTACTGAACGTGCAGGTTTGTTATACGGGTATACACATGCCATAGTGGTTTGCTGCACCTATCAACTCATTATCTAGGTTTTAAGCTCTGCATACATTAGGGATTTGTCCTAATGCTCTCGCTCCCCTTTCCCCCTACCCCTGGACAGGCCCGGGTGTGTGATATTCCCCTCCCTGTGTCCATGTGTTCTCATTGTTCAGCTCCCACTTATAAGTGAGAATATGCAGTGTTTGGTTTTCTGTTCCTGTGTTACTTTGCTGAGGATGATGATTAAACCGATTTCTTATATGCCACGAGCTTCCAAATCAATGTCTCTACAACAGTGAAACAGTCTCTGAGCCGCTTGAGTTATGTGTAACCAGGTGGAACATAAATACATGAGAACAGAAAGGCAGCACTGTTTAATGCCATTAGGTGGGCTCTAAAAGCAATAGCTAGCCGCATGTGTCACTCTCATAGGGTGGCACTTCTCAATTTTTTTTTCCTGACTCGCTTTCTGTCCAACCACCACCACCCCACCTCCTGCCACTAAGTTGTTTTTATCTTTTGTTCTCTTCTTTCGGTAGCCACAACTTGCTCCAGGATTTGGTGTTGTTGAAGGAAAAGGACCAGTCAGTGCTCAGATCCCATTTCTACCTGATGCACTTCCCTAGTAAATGGAGGATAACCAAACTGAGCATCGTCCAATGTAGTAAGTAACAAACAAGGTGGTATTATCAGAGAGAGGGCCATAGTAGTCTTCTGTGAAGAGGCTAAGGGTGAAGGAGGGCTTGCTGGCAATGAAACAAGGTTTCAGAGGTCTCACGGAAATATCTGCCAGTAGAAGAATGACTTGTGGAGAGGAAGCTCCAAGTGCAGAGTGAGGAGAACGTGGCCAGGAGGTGACATGGCTAAGAGGCATGATGGAGCTGCCAGTTTCTGAGTGGAACCCTCCTGAGGTAGGTGCTTCCCACTGGCCCAGAGCTAGTGAGTGCTTCCTGCCAGTGCCTGTCTGGAGCTTCTGCTCAGGCCTCCAACCATTCAAGGGGGAAAGTGCTTTTTGTGCCTCAGATGGTAGGAGTTAGTGAGGGCTCGACCATGGCAGCAGGGACTGAGCTCTAGGCTGGCGGGTTAGTTTTAACACTTCCACCATCATGGTTGGCCCTGACAGCTGAGCTACTCCTCAGTGGCCCATCCCAGCTGCCCCTGCCCTCCTTCAGGTACACACTCCTGTGAGTGAGGTGAGCCTTGTCTACAGCTCATGATTATTAGGAGTTCTAAGTACAAATTTAATTTAACCTGTTTATTTTATAGCTCTGCAGCTGAGGGATCAAAGTGTATTATCCATCCCTATTTGTCCATCAGCTTGGAAAAAAAGATGAAAACCATTGAGAATTCTCACATCCACAGTTGGCTGGAGGGCAAAGAAAGTAATCTGGTGTCTCCATGAAAATCTAGAATATACTCATGCTTCCCTCCAGCAACTTCTACCTTTTGTGGAAAAATTCTTACAACACACCAAGAGCATGAACACTAAGCAGAGACACCCACCACAGCATTGTTGTAACACACAAATGTGGAATGCAGAGCCAGCCAGCGTAAGCATGCACAATTACACAATTAGACCACAACCTAACCATGATACAGAAAGCATTTATATAGGGCTTATTTATGTTATAAGTTATTCTAAGGGCTTTGTATATAATAATTCATTTAGTACTTACAACAATCCTATGACATGGGTACTACTGTTATCTCTATTTTAAAAAACAGGCACAGAGAAGTTAAACAAGTTACTCAGGGTCACAAACCAGTAAATGGCAGCATGGGATTAGGAATCAGGAAAATTATAAACTACTATATAAAGAAGTTAAAAAGAATGCTATGCATTGGTTTAGATGGGAGGTTGAAGATTTCCATTTATCTCTCATATCCATTTGGAGAGATCATCAAAAGAGTAGCAAAGAAACAAAAAGGCATCCACAATAATGAGGGAAATGGGAAGAAGGCCATCAGCATATAGGAAAAGTCTACAGATTTCTGGAAATCAGAAAATAAATGAAAGAGTATAGCATGATAAAACTGAGTGTAGAAAATTACAGCCTAGAACCCAGATGGAGGCAGGCTTTGGCTATGGAAAAAGCCAACCAGTACAGCAAAGCCTTGGAAAGGCTTCATACCTGGACAATGCCCTCATAATGGTAGGAAGAGTGATATGGAAGCTCATCTCTCCCTGTAATCCTATGTGCAAGTGGCTGCAGCTAAGTAACTCTCAGATGCATACATACATGTGCCACACATGCACACACAAAATAGATCTTTACTAAACAAATTAAGTGAATTTTCTTGGGGTGGGAGGTAGGAGGACTAAGGGAGCTCAAAACACCTTCCACATTCTGGCATTGGGGGATGGGCAGTGTATTCTGCACCCTCCCCCTCTCCCCTTTGTCTTCTATCATAAAGCAAAGTTTTTGCCTCTTGAAAAACCTCACCCATATCACGAAGGCCTGAGCCAGCCATGCTACTGGCTAATTCTCAATATGAACAGACAGCCAAGAGTCACCAGACACTTGAGAAAAGTCTTCATGAAGAAAATCAGACAGACACACAGCTATGCACATATATCCCATGGCAAAAAAAGAAGAAAATGAATCCAGATGAAACAGAGATAATTCTGAGAAGAGAAGAGAGGGTTTTTTTTTTTTAAAAAAAAGGACAGCAGCCTCAGGGAGAACTAAGAAAATCTTGTATTCATACAACAATAGCAGACACTCACAGAAAAGGAACAATCGAAAGCCAGAAAGAGTTCTTGGAATTACCATATGATTGTCAAAATGAAAACTTCAATAGAAAAGCTGAGGAATCTAATCTAAGAATCTTTCATATAATAGAACTAAGAAGGGGCTAGAAAAAAAAAGGAAAAATGAAGAAAATATTAAAAGTGTAAAAATCAGTAAAATAGAAATCAATCAATAGAAGAAAATCAATAAGAACAAATGTTTTTTAAAAAGATCAGTAAACTAATAAACCTTTAGCTAAACTAATTAAGAATAAAAGAAGAAAGACATAAATTACCAATATCCGGAATAAAAAAGGAGATATCATTAAATGTTCTATAGAAATTAAAACCATAACAAGAAAATAATGTGAACAACTTTATACCTATAAGTTTAAAAACTTAGATGACATAAACAAATAAGGAACAAAATTACCAAAACTGACACAGGAAGAAACAGAACATCTGAATAGCTCCCTCTATCTATTAAAGATATTGAATTCATAACAGAAAATCTTCTCAGGCCCAGATAGTTTTATTGGGAAAGTATATAAAACATTTAAGGAATAAATATTATCAATTAATATGGTTTGGCTGTGTCCCCACCTGAATCTCATCTTGAATTCCCATGTGTTCTGGGAGAGACCCAGTGGGAGGTAACTGAATCATTGGAGCAAGTCTTTCCTGTGCTGTTCTCATGTTAGTGAATAAGTCTCACGAGATATGATGGTTTAAAAAAGAGGAGTTCCCTGCACAAGCTCTCTCCCTTTGCCTGCTGCCATTCATGTAAGATGTGACTTGCTCTTCTTTGCCTTCTGCCATGATCATGAGGCTTCCTCAGCCATGTGGAACTGTAAGTCCAATTAAGCCTCCTTCTTTTGTAAATTGCCCAATCTCAGGTATTTCTTTATCAACAGCATGAAAACGGACTAATACAGTAAACTGGTACCAGTAGAATGGGGCACTGCTGAAAAGATACCCAAAAATGTGGAAGCAATTTTGGAACTGAGTAACAGGCAGAGATTCGAACAGTTAGGAGGGCTTAGAAGATGATTGGAAAATGTGGGAAAGTTTGGAACCTCCTAGAGACTTGTTGAATGGCTTTGACAAAAATGTTGATAGTGACATGAACAATAAGGTCTAGGCTGAGGTGGACTCAGATGAAGATGAGAAACTTGTTGGGAACTGCAGCAAAGGTGACTCTTGTTATCCTTTAGCAAAGAGACTGGTGGCATTTTGCCCCTGCCCTAGAAATTCATGGAACTTTGAGCTTGAGGGAGTTGATTTAGGGTATTTGGTGGAAGAAATTTCTTTTTTTTTTTTTTGAGACGGATTCTCGCACTGTCGCCCAGGCTGGAGTGCAGTGGCGCAATCTCGGCTCACTGCAAGCTCCGCCTCCCGGGTTCACGCCATTCTCCTGCCTCAGCCTCTCCAAGTAGCTGGGACTACAGGCGACCGCCACCACGCCTGGCTAATTTTTTGTATTTTTTAGTAGAGACGGGGTTTCACCGTGGTCTCAATCTCCTGACCTCGTGATCCGCCCACCTCGGCCTCCCAAAGTGCTGGGATTACAAGCGTGAGCACTGCGCCCGGCCTGGTGGAAGAAATTTCTAAGCAGCAAAGCATTCAAGAGGTGACTTGGGTGCTGTTGAAAGCATTCAGTATTTTGTTTGTTTGTTGAGACAGAGGTTTGCTCTTGTTGCCCAGGCTGGAGTACAACGGCACGATCTTGGCTCACTGCAACCTCTGCCTCCCGCGTTCCAGTGATTCTCCTGCCCCAGCCTCCCGAGTTACTGGGATTATAGGCACCCACCACCCCACCACGCCTGGCTAATTTTTTATATTTTTACTAGAGATGGGGTTTTGCCATGTTGGTCAGGCTGGTCTCGACCTCCTGACCTCAGGTGATCCACCCGCCTCGGCCTCCCAAAGTGCTGGGATTACAGGTGTAAACCACCACACCAGGCCTAGCACTCATTTTTATAAGGGAAGCAGAGCATAAAAGTTTGGAAAATTTGCAGCCTGACAATGTGATAGAAAAGAAAATCCCATTTTCTGAGGAGAAATTCAAGCCAGCTATAGAAATTTGCATGAGTAACGAGGAGCTGAATGTTAATCCCCAAGACAACGGTGAAAATGTCTCCAGAGCATGTCAGATGGGAGGCAGCCCCTCCCATCACAGGCCAGGAGGCCTAGGAGGAAAAAGTGGTTTCGTGGGCCAGGCCCAGGGTACCCATGCTGAGTGCAGCCTAGGGACTTGGTGCCCTGTGTCCCAGCCACTCCAGCTGTGGCTGGAAGGGGCCAATGTAGAGCTCGGGCCATGGCTTCAAAGGATGCAAGCCCCAAGCCTTGGCAGCTTCCAAGTGGTATTGAGGCTGTGAGCACACAGAAGTAAAAAACTGAGGTTTGGGAGCCTCTGCCTAGATTTCAGAAGATCTATGGAAATGCCTCAATGTCCAGGCAGAAGTTTGCTGCAGGGGCGGGCCTCTCATGGAGAACCTCTGCTAGGGCACTGAGGAAGGGAAATGTGGGGTCAGAGCCCCCACACAGAGTCTCTACTGGAGCACTGTCTAATGGAGCTGTGAAAAGAGGGCCACTGTCACCCAGACCTGAGAATGGCAGATCCACTGACAGCTTTCACTGTGCACCTGGAAAAGCTGCAGACACTAAACACCAGCCCCTGAAAGCAGCCAGGAGGGAGGCTGTACCCTGCAAAGCCACAGGAGCAGAGCTGCTCTTGCATCATCGTTACCTGGATGTGAGACATGGAGTCAAAGGAGATTTTGCTATGAAGAGAAAATAGCTTCGGGATTGAAAGGATTTATAATTAAAGCTTAAAACATGACCTAGATGCTTACATTATACAACCCCAGGTGCCACAAAGTGTACTTATGCTCAATGCTAAGTACCTACCTCTTGCATCAGCATTACCTGGATGTGAGACATGGAGTCAAAGGAGATCATTTTGGAGCTTTAAGATTTTACTGCCCTGCTAGATTTTGGACTTGCATGGGGCCTGTAGCCCCTTTGTTTTGGCAAATTTCTCCCATTTGGAATGGCTGTATTTACGAATGCCTGTACCCCCACTGTATCTAGGAAATAACTGACCTGCTTTTGATTTTACAGACTCATAGGTGGAAGGGACTTGCCTTGTTTTGAATGAGTGGACTGTGGACTTCTGAGTTAATGCTGAAATGAGCTAAGACTTTAGGGGACTGTTGGGAAAGCATGATTGGTTTTGAAATGAGAGGATGTGAGATTTGGGAGGGGTCAGGGACAGAATGATATGGTTTGGCTGTGTCCTTACCCAAATCTCATCTTGAATTCCCATGTGTTGTGGGAGGGATCTGGTGGGAGGTAACTGAATCATGGGGGCAAGTCTTTCCCATGCTGTTCTCGGGATAGTGAGTAAGTCTCGTGAGGAGTTCCGCTGCACAAGTTCTCTCTGTTTGCCTACTGCCATCTATGTAAGACATGACTTGCTCTTTCTCGCCTTCCGCCATGATGATGAGGCTTCTTCAGCCATATTGAACTGTAAGTCCAATTAAACATCTTTCTTTTGTAAATTGCCCAATGTATGTTTTTATCAGCAACCTGAAAATAGACTAATACATCAATCCTACACAGCCTCTCTTAGAAAAAAAAAGGAGGGGACATTCACGAGGACAGTATTATTCTGATACCAAAGCCTGACAAAAACATTTCAAGAAAAGAACACCACAGACCAATATCTCTCATTAGTATAGACGTAAAATTCTGTAGCAAAATATTAGAACATCAAATCCAGCAATCTCTAATAAAATATGACCAAGTGGGATATATTTCAGAAATGCAAGGTTGGTCTAGGCTTGGTGGCTCACATCTGTAATCCTAGCACTTCAGGAGGCCAAGGTGGGAGGATCACTTGAATTCAGGAGTCTGAGACCAACCTGATCAACACAGCAAGACCCTGTAGCTATAAAAAATTAAAAACTTAGCCGGGCATGTTGGCACATGCCTATAGTCCCAGGAACTTGGGAGGCTGAGGTGAGAGAATCACTTGAGTCCCAAGAGGTTGAGGTTGCAGTGAGCCATAACTGCCCCACTGCACTTCAGCCTGGGTGACAGACAGAGACCCCATATAAAAAAAAATGCAAGGTTGGTTTTACATTAGAAAGTTATTTAATATAATTCAACACATTAACAGAATAGAGGAGAAAAATGATCCACCATATCAATATATACAGAAAATTTTTGACAAAATTCAGTAGTCATTCAGGATAAAAAGTCTCAGTAAAACGGAAATAGAGGCAAATTTCCTCAATCTTAAAAAGATACTGAGACAGAGAGTCACTAACATCATACTTAATGGTAAAAACTTAATTGCTTTTTCCTTAAAACCAGGAACAAAACAAGAATGACAACTTTTACTAGTTCTATTCAACATTCTGCTGGAGGTCCTAACCAGTGCAATCAGGCAAGAAAAGTAAACAAAGAACCTATGGATTATAAATGAAGAAGATAATTTGTTTTTATTTGCAGATGATGTGGTCATGTACAGAGTAAATCCTAAGTTTTACCCTATATAAATAAAACTATCACTAATAAGCAAATTTTGCGAAGTTTCAGGATAAAAGGTCAACATAAAAAGCAATTTTCTTCCTGTCTGCTGTCATGCATCACTTAACAATGGATATACATTCTGGGAAATGTGTCATTAGATGATTTTGTCATAGTGTAAACATCATAGACAGTATTTACACAAACCTAGACAGTCTACTACACACCTAGGCCATGTGGTATAGCCCATTGCTCCTAGGCTACAAAAACGTACAGCATGTTACTATACTAAATGTTGTCCCAAGTTGTAACACAATGGTAAATATTTGTGTATCTAAATATATATAAACATAGAAAAGGTACAGTAAAAATATGGTATTGTGAAATCCCATCTCTACTAAAAATACAAAAATTAGCCAGGTATGGTGGCAGGCACCTGTAATCTCAGCTGCTTGGAGGCTGAGGCAAGAGAATCAATTTAACCTGGGAGGCAGAGGTTACAGTGAGCTGAGATTGCACCACTGCACTCCAGCCTGGACAACAGGATGAGACTTCATCTCAAAAATAAATAAATAAATAAATAATCTTATGAGACCACTGCTGTATATATGGTTCACTATTGATTGTAATGTTGTTATGCAGCACATGACTGTACCAGCAATTAAAACTGGAAATGGATACTTAGGGATGAATACAATATGTAAAAATTCTGTCAAATAAATCTATAAAATATTGTTGTGAAAAATTAAAGAGGACCTAAATAAATGGAAAGATATACAATGTTCATGAATTAGAACATTCAATATTGTTAAAATGTCAGTTTATCTCCTCCAAATCAATCTACTGAAATGCAAACTCAAAAAGTTTTGTAGGAATCAGCAAACTGATTTTAAAATTCCTCTGGGAATACACAGAATCTAGAACGGCAAAACAACTTGAAAAAAGAACAAAGTTACAGGACTAACGCTATCTGACATGAAGAGTTAAAACAACAGTAATCGGGCTGGGCATGGTAGCTCACGCCTGTAATCCCAGCACCCTTGGGAGGCTGAGGAGGGTGGATCACAAGGTCAGGAGATCAAGACCATTCCGGGCAACATGGTGAAACCCTGTCTCTACTAAAATACAAAAAATTAGCTAGGCGTGGTGGTGTGTGCCGATACTTCCAGCTACTTGGGAGGCTGAGGCAGGGGAATTGCTTGAACCTGGAAGGTGGAGGTTGCAGTGAGCCAAGATCACTGCACTGCACTCCAGCCTGGTGACAGAGCAAGACTCCATCTCAAAAAAAAAAAAAAAACCAGTAATCAACATGTAAGAATATAGATATATAAATGGAATATAATAGAGTCCTGAAATTGAGACACACATATATGGCAAGATGAATGTAGACAAGGTGCGAAAGTAATCAATGACAAAAAAGGGTCTTTTAAACAAATGGCTAGAGTAACAACTGGATATTCATATAGGAAAACAATGAACCTTAACCTCTCTCTCATACTATAAACAAAAATTAACTTGAAATGGATCATAGGTATAAATGTAACAGTTAAAACTGTAAAACTCATAGAAGAAAATCTTCAGGACCTTAGGGTAACCAAAAATTTTTCTGACAAGACATAAAAAAACAATAGTTACAAACACACAATGAGAAAGTGTACTTGACCAAAAATTAAAAATTTGTCTTCAACACATTATGTTAAGTAAATGAAAAAGCAAGTCATACACTGGGGAAAATATCTGCAATGTATGTATTATATTTGACAATTAACTTGTGTATCGAATATGTAAAGAACACATGAAACTCAATAAAGAAAAGATGGTGCAACAAAAATGAGCATAAAACTTTAACAGAATGTTCACAAATAGTATGCTAATAAACACATGAAGAGATGTTCAGCATCATTAGTTGCCAGGGAAATGCAAACTAAAATCATAATGAAATATCAATGCATCTATCAGAATGGCTAAGAAAACTAAAAACTGACAATGGCAAATATTTGCAAGGATTTAGAACAACTGGAACTCTCAATCATTGCTGGTTGAAGTTTATGTAAAATGTTAAAACTACTCTAGAAAACAGTTAGAAAATTTCTTATAAAGTTAAATATATACTTATCATAAGACTCAGTCATTCCACTGAAGTATTTACCCAAGAGAAATAAAGACATATGCACATGAGAAATGGGTATAAGAATGTTCACTGCTGCCTCATTCATAACGGTAAAAATGTGGAAACAACCCAAATGTTCCATTAATGGGTGAATGGATAAGACATCTATGGTATATTCATACAATGGAATAAATATTTAGCAGTATAAAGAAACAAACTACACGCAATGACATGGATGAATCTCAAAAGCATTATGCTAAATAAAAAGCCAGATATAAAGAATACTTATTATGTTATTCCATCTATACGAATTTCTGTAACAGGCCATTGTCATCTGTAGTGACAAGAAAGCACTTCAGTGATAGCCTGCGCTGGGGAGTAGGAGGGACTGATTGCAGAGGGGAGGAGGAAACTTTCCAGAGTGATAGAAATGTTCTAAATCTTCTTGTGGTGGTGATTTTGGATGTATACAATTGTTAAGACCTATCAAGCTGAACATTTAAAATGGGTCCTCTTTATTGTATGTAAATTATACTTCAAGAAAGCTGATGAAGAATAGTGCATAAGGTATAATGCAGTGATCCTTCCTTAACTCTTCTAATTTTAACTGCAACAGTAATAAATACAGTGTCAGAGAGATTCACAAACCAAATTGTAAAGACAATTAAAAGAAAATACAAACAAATTTAGAGTTTTCCACTCAATTTATAGCTATGAAACTACATGGAAAAACACTGACACTTTATTTAGCTTTCATCACAGTGACGGAGTTCTTAGCATTGAGCATAAGTACTTTTTTGTGGTGCCTGGGGTTGTATAATGTGTGCATCTAGGTCATATTTTAAGCTTTAATTATAAATCCTTTCAATCCACTAGCTATTTTCCTTTCATAGCAAAATTACTTTCCTACTTTGGCCATAATGTCTAATAATTTTTAGCAGTGATTTCTTATGTGTTTAAAAAATTGCTGTGGGCACAATGCTGGTAGGTGGGTAATCCTTAAGGATTTCACAAAGTGGTCTACCCTACAAGTTGGTTTCATAATTTCCACAACTATTTCAATCACCATGGCATCCCCAGTGTGCAGCACAGTATTGGCACATGGGCCCTTGGGAAACGCTGAAAGGATTATCTCTGACCCAAAACACCTTCCTGTAACAGAAAGAGCCCTGGAAGAATGGAAGCTTCCTGTGAAGGAGTCAAAGAGTGACAGAGCAAAGGCTGCACCAGTGGAAGAACTGTCACCATGTGCCTGGTATGTGTGTACATGGCTTTCTAGGACTGTAGAAAGAAAGAGTGAATTTTCAGGATTTCTGGAGCTCACATAAACTTTAAATGTAAATCAAGCTTTACAAAGTTCCCACAGCACCTAATGTTTCACCTGTTTTCATGAATGCATCCAGGCTTCAAACTAAACAATCTCAGGTCAGACTGTGGTGGTAGTAACTCAAATCTCCCCTAAACATCTCAGTGGGTTTTCTTTTTTTTTTTTTTTTTTTTTTTTTTTTTTTTTTTTTTTTTTTTTTTTTTTTTTTTTTTTTTTGAGACAGAGTCTCACTCTGTCGCCCAGGCTGGAGTGCAGTGGCGCAATCTCGGCTCACTGCAACCTCCTCCTCCTGGGTTCTAGCGATTCTCCTGCCTCAGCCTCCTGAGTAGCTGGGGCTACAGGTGCATGCCAGCAAGGCCGGCTAAGTTTTTGTACTTTTAGTAAAGACAGGGTTTCACTGTGTTAGCCAGGATGGTCTCAATCTCCTGACCTCGTGATCCGTCCACCTCAGCTTCCCAAAGTACTGGGATTACAGGTGTGAGCCACCATGCCTGGCTGGATTTTCAATCCTACATCAATTAGCTGCTTTTCTTCTTCTTTTTTTTTTTTTTTTTGAGACACAGTCTTGTCCTGTCACTCAGGCTACGGTGCAATGGCACAATCTTGGCTCACTGCAACCTCCGCCTCCCAGGTTCAAGCGATTCTCCTGCCTCAGCCTCCAGAGTAGCTGGAATTACAGGCGCGCACCACCATGCCCGGCTAATTTCTTTTTGTATCTTTAGTAGAGATGGGGTTTCACCATGTTGGCCAGGCTGGTCTCGAACTCCTGACCTCGTGATCCACCCACATTGGCCTCCCAAAGTGCTGAGATTACAGGCGTGAGCCACCGTGCCTGGCCTAATCAGCTGCTTTTAGTGATTTGCCCCACTGACAATTCCTTCAGGTTTATATTGATTTCATCTCCTACTGATTCATCAAATTAACAGGACTTGAAGGCACATAACCTGTCAAGAATCTTTCACTATTCTCTTTTATAATATTCTAGGTCCTGTTCAGTTGTTTCATTAATTGCACTGTTAGGAGTGAAAATTCTGAAGGCTTCTGGAAGTGCCAAGAACCAGTGCTTTTACCTTTATAAATGAAGCTACCCTAAATAAGAGATGCATGGTGGTCATTGCACAGGTATCAGAGTCAAAGGTTTCTTCTCCAGAACACGCCCACTAAGGAAGTCCATGTCCTTCAGTCTCCCATTATTCTTAAACATACTTCTATACTCAGTGTTTAATCTTCTTCTAATGACTAGAGTCTTTAAAAGTTTTTGTAGAGGGTCATATATGTCTGTATATACATTAATTCCGCACACCCACAAACATATATATATATATATATTTTTTTTTTTTTTTTTTTTTGAGACGGAGTCTTGCTCTGTCGCCAGGCTAGAGTGCAGTGGCGCGATCTCATCTCACTGCAAGCTCCGCCTCCTGGGCTCACACCATTCTCCTGCCTCAGCCTCCCGAATAGCTGGGACTACAGGCGACTGCCATCGCGCCCAGCTAATTTTTTTGTATTTTTAGTAGAGATGGGGTTTCACCGTGTTAACCAGGATGGTCTTGATCTCCTGACCTCATGATCCGCCCGCCTCGGCCTCCCAAAGTTTTGGGATTATAGGCTTGAGCCACCGCGCCCGTCCCACAAACATATATTTTAAATGTAATCCAGCTCTTTCTTAGATAGACAGGAAGCTCCATGAGGCAAGGAATTTGATCATCTGCTTTTGTGATGGCTAGTGCCATGAGGAAACATTCTTGGACATACTGTGGGTAAATAGTCAATGTAAAGCTTAACAAATGCAGACGATGTTGAACTTCAGAGAAGTATCAACAATTGGAGTTGTATTTTAAAAACTACATTCTACTTTATAACAGTTTTATTCATAATTGCCCAAATTGGAAGCAACTAGAATTTCAGTAAATAAATGGATAAACTGTTGTATAGTTATATAATGACATATTACTCAGTGGTAAGAAGAAATGACCTATCAAACCATGAAAAGACATAGAGAAATCTTAAATGGATACTGCTAAGTAAAAGGAGCAGGTCTGAAAAGGCTACCTACTAAATGATTCCAACATTCTGGAAAAAGCAAAACTATAGAGACAGTGAAAAGATCAGAGGAACCTGTTTGGGCTATGGGGAGTATCGGAGATACATGGTAATTCTTTTGTTTTTGTTTTTGTTTTTTTTTTTTGAGACGGAGTCTCACTCGCTCTGTCACCCAGGCTGGAGTGCAGTGGCGCGATCTTGGCTCACTGCAAGCTCCGCCTCCCAGGTTCATGCTATTCTCCTGCCTCAGCCTCCCAAGTAGCTGGGACTACAGGCGCGCCCAGCTAATTTTTTGTATTTTTAGTAGAGACAGGGTTTCACCGTGGTCTCGATCTCCTGACCTCATGATCTGCCCGCCTCAGCCTGGTAATTCTTCTATTTATTTATTTATTTATTTATTTATTTATTTATTTATTTAGAGGCAGAGTTTCACTTTGTCATCCAGGCTGGAGTGCAATAATGCAATCTTGGCATATTGTAGCCTCGACCTCCTGGGCTCAAGCAATCCTCTCACCTCAGCTTCCTGAGTAGCTGGGAAAACAGCCACATGTCACCACACCACATGTCAGCTAATTTTGTGATTTTTATAGAGAGTGGTTTTTACCATGTTGCCAGGCTAATCTCAAGCTCCTGAACTCAAATGATCCACCTGCCTCTGCTTCCCAAAGTGCTGGGATTACAGGTGTGCACCACCACTCTTGGCCAATATATGGTAATTCTACTTTCTGCATAATTTTTCTATAAAACTAAGACTGCTCTAAAAAAATTAAGTTTATAAATTTATAAATTACATTGTAAATCAAGACTGTTTAATGTTACATCATTAAACAGATATAGTCTGATTGTAGAATAATTTTCCATTAAAGTATTTTTAGAAGGATGCTATAATGATTTCTTCTCTTACATAACACTGCTGTGGTGACCCAGAAAATATTTAGAAAACACTTTCCCCCAGTTGGAAACCTATTTATAGAAACATCAAACACTCAACCCCAGTTTTAACTAACAGAAAAAGTATATCCAATTAAAACAGAAATATTAGGAAAAAAATCAAGTATAAATAAAACATTTATTTTTTCCTTACTTGCTTGCCATAAAATGTCTCATATTGAGGAAGAGACAAAGTTTTAAAATTCAATGCTTAGGAAATTGAATATTCCTTGCAAGTCTAGATTTTCTACTCTTGATCCAAAACCTCATCATGTCCCTCTGCCGCAGAGGATGAGTGTTCAGGGTGTCTGCGTGAACATCAAGGGTGTTAAATTCCACGTGTAACCAGTTTTCTTGAAGACATTCCTACAAATGATACACTCCCATAGGTACTCCCATATTATGATGAAATCCCAAGCTTCTAGACACAACTTCCAATATAATATAGTGACAGAGGAGCAAGTATTTAAAAAAGAAAGAAAAAGAAAACAAAGCAAGCTGGACATGCTACTCAAGAGGCTGAGGCAGGAGGATCACTTGAGCCCAGGAGTTTGAGGCTGCAGTAAGCCATGATAGTGCCACTGCACTCCAGCCTGAGTGACACAGTGAGACCTCATCTCTCAAAAATATTTCTTTTTAAGAAAAATGAAACAAAACATCATAGGAAACAATCAGATCCACACTGTGGAACAATCTACAGGAAAGCTGACCTTGCCTCTTCAAAAATTAATGTCATGGCTACTTTATTAATGAAGATCACAAATAAATGGATGAAAAACAGGTCAAATGTTTATGGCAGCTCTATTGAAAATCACAAAGGCTGGAAAAAAATCAAAATATTCCTCTTCTACAGAATGGAAAAACAAGCTGTGGTATATCCACACGATGGTACACTACTCAGCAAAAAAAAAGGAACAAACTATTGATAAATGCAATAACATGGATGAATCTCAAATACATTTTGCTAAGTGAAAAAAAAAAACAGACTTAAGAGCCTATGTACTATATTATTCCATTTATATGATACTCTGAGAAAGGCAAAACTTGTAGGGAGAGAGAACAGATTAGTGGTTAAGGGTAGGGAGAGAGTTTGACAAGGAAGGGAAATTTGGAAAGGAGGATGAAACTGTTCTATTTTTTAGTTTTGATTATTATTACATGAATTAATATAAAAACACACAGATCTTTACAATAAAAAGTATGACTTTTCCTGTATGTAAATTTTTTTAAAAAAACTCTTAAAATTCTTAAAATGAAAAAAAGTCACTGATAAGGTGGGTAGGGGGAAAGGGTGATAGGACTGTTCAAGTTTAAAAGAGACCAAAAAGGAGGGTCTGAAGTTATCACAGTAAGTTATCTCAATTGATTGTTCACAGTCAGTTACAGATCGAATTCCTTTGTTCCACTCTTTCCCCACCCTTCTCACTACTGCACTTGACTAGCCAAAAAAAAAGAGAGAGAGAGAGAGAGACCAAACAGGCATAACCACCAAATGCAATGAATTTTGACTGGTTCTTCCTCTTTGATGTAGGAGGAAAAACTGCTATAAAAAATTTTGGAAGACAATTGGGGAAATGTAAATACAGACCAGATTTTAGAGGAAATTCTGAAATTCTTGTTAATTTTCATAATGTGATAATGGCAATAGGATTAAATAGGAGACTATCCTTATTCTTAGGAGATGTATGCTGAAATATTTAGGGTAAATTGCCTTGATGTCTGGACCTTACTTTCAAGAAGTTCATTTTTAAAAAAGTTGTGTTTTTATCTGTATGTGTCTGTATGTGCATGTATATACATAAAAATAAAGCAAATACAAGCAAAATGATAAATACGAATGACAATTACAGAATTTGGGTTAAAGGCATACAACTATTCACTGAACTTTTTTAGCATTTCTGTATATTTGAAAATTTCAAAATAATAAGTGGAGAGAAATCATTCACAAAACTAATCTTGGCAAATCAGTGTGTTGTGAAATCCTCTCTGGAAGATTTTTGGCCCAAAATGTCTTTTTTTTTATAGCTGTTTTCCTACTAGACAGAATCTAGTCAAAATTCATGCACAGCATTTGATTATGTCTCTCTGGTCTCTTTTAAATGTGATCAGTGCCCAGTATTGGATCTCTCATGACAAGACACTGTCCGCTTTGCTGGCCTGATTCCATGCCCAGCGCCGTCTATGCTCTCCTCCTGGATGTCATAAGCCACGTTCTTCCTCACTGCTAGGCTCCTGCCACGTCACTCTACTTGCTCCTCTACCATGATAAAGTAGGTCTGGAATGCTCTGAGCCCCACAGGCACAGTCAGAGAGAGCATGACCACCCCTGTGCCCTCAGTGCCACACGCGCCTCTCCCACATGCCACTGTCATTACTTGTTATTTGTTGACTTTTCTCATGTGCCAATTTACCAGAATGCGAGGAAAGAAATCCTCTATCACTTTATGCCCAATACAGTTCCTAGACATGCTGAAGAAAATAGTTGATTTAACTGAAGGTTTCTCAACCTCAGCGTTTCTCAACCTCAGCACTGCTGACATTTTGGACTGGAAAATTCTTTGTTGTGGGGAGCTGCCCTGGACGTCATAGGATGTTCAGCAGCGCTTAAATATTGAATAAATGAATGAATGATCCTGAGGTATTCTTATACAAATGGCAGTTATTGGGTGGGGTTGTGGGGAAGGCTATACAAAGAAAATGACAACCTCTGAAGATGGAGAGTTCTGGAGTCAGTGACAGAGGCCTGGTGATGACAGTGAGAGTGCAGCCCAAGTGACAACACAGCTGGGCTGAGGAGGGTTCAGAGCAAACATACACAGTCATTCATTCCTCCCAGCCAGCATGTGTATACAGTTTTGGAATGGTCCAAAGAGCATTTTTATATTGTGTGCAACTGAGAGAAAGTGGTGTAACAGAGGCCTTTTTGGTTTTGGTATAAAGCAATTTCAAGCAAAGGCAAAATGATGACTATTGATTTCCACCTAGGATATATATATAAAGGGCTATATAAGACTGATTACATGTGGTCATACCACTTGCTGCAAGTTTCAGTACTTCCCTGTGCCCCCGCCCCCCACCCAGTTTCTTCCTTTTTCACATTTAGAAGATTGTCAGCTCACAAGAGAAAACTGATGGGCTCAGAGGACTTTATCAGGCTTGATTATCAAAACTAATATGCTGTTTTTCCAAGTCGATAAAACATTGCAGAGCTCAAAGCAGGAGGAGCAACATTTCCCCAGAAAATGAGAGTTTTTCTTGCTGGCAGCTAAGCTTCTTGGTGGACAATAAACTAAAACAATCTCTCCTTGATTACATTTTTGACTTGTAAATGTTTTTAATTGGCTTAGCCAAAGCTCTCATTAAGAGACATATTCACTAACTTTGGTTCTCCATAATAAATTTATATTTTAAAACAGCTCTTTGATGTTTAATTCAGAGAAATTAAAACAAACACTGGTTAAAAAGAATGAATGTATAAATAAGTCAAATATCAACTATAACAAATCATCATTTAAAAATATGATTTTTAGTGGTATTTTAGAATGAATACATGTATTTGATTTTTATGTTTAAAGAAATTTGCATTTGTGGTCATTACGGATTCAAGTTGCCACATAAAGAAATGCTGTTATCATGCAACAAAACAGATGGTCCCCAAAATCTTTCTAAGAAATCGATCTATCTAATCTAGTCAAGAGGGGAGTTTGAAGCTCAGTTTTCTCTCCGATTTTATTATCACTAATTATTTTGTAGAATTTTTTTTGTCCTTTGGTTTTTAACTAGACATGATTATTTAAATATATAATCACTATAGTAGGAGAAAAGAAAGAAACACAGAAAAGCCAAAATAAATAAATTACCCAAATCTTAATAGCCAGAGAAAACTGCTGGTGTTACCATTGGATTATATCCGCCCAGGCCATTTATACAAAAGCAAACATCTATACATATGCCTTTATAAGCTTTTCACTTAGCACTATGTCACGGCTGTCTTTCCAAGGATAAATACTTACATACAGTTTTATGTTTATAGTGGCAAGATATACCATTATAAGGATGGGTCAACATTTATTCAATTATCTAATGTTGGACATATAGCTCCTTCTCGGTCTTGAACCTTACACACAACATTAGCATGAAGAACCTGTGAATTTTTTTTCTTAGAGTTTCTTTCTTTGGTGTTATTCTTATAGTCAAGGTCTCCCCACCCAAAGATCAGATAAATATTCACCTACAATTCTTTCCAGTCCTTTTATGGTTTTAATTTGTTATAGTCATATATTTAACTTGACTGAATTTCATTTCAGCGTATACTTTAAAAAAGGGGAGGCTTTATCCACTCTCCCCAAATGGCTTGCCATTTGTCCCAGCAACATTTAATACTTAATTAATCATTTTTCCACTGGCAAAAAATGCCTATCACAAATTTGTGGGGGGGGTCCTTTGTTTTTGTTTTGTTTTGTTTTTGAGATGAAGTCTTGCTGTGTTGCCTAGGCTGGAGTGCAATGGCGCCATCTTGGCTCACTGCAACCTCTGCCTTCTGGGTTCAGGACAGTCTCCTGCATCAGCCTCTGGAGTAGCTGGGATTACAGGCGTGTGCTACCACAACTGGCAAAGTTTTTTTTATTTTTTAGTAGAGATGGGGTTTCACCATGTTGGCCAGGCTGGTCTTGAACTCCTGACCTCTAGTGATCTGCCCACTTCGGCCTCCCAAAGTGCTGGGATTACAGGTGTGAGCCACCACACCTGGCCTACAAATTTGTATGTATCTATACTTTTGACAGTTCAAGGACTTTATGATCTGTTCTATTTATCTGTCTATTCTGGTGCCAGTATCATAATTTTTCAGTTACTGTGGCTTTATTTTCTTCAAAAATGTCCATGGCCATCATCTCATATTTATTCTATGTGATTTACTTCAGAATCATATATTTTGATACACTGTTTGCTCATTATTGTCATTTTATAATGTTAACTAGTTTTCTCTGGGTTTTACAGTATTTTTTTCTGTTAGCTTATCTACTTTTCCCCTAAAATTATCATGTATTTAATCATGTCTAAATAAAAACCAAAGGGGAACAAAAGAAAATTCCAAAAAATAATTGTTGGTAGACCTGAAGGTTGCCCCCAAGTTTTCAGTTGATTTTGGTGATATCCATGTACCCAGTCTGTGAATGTTACTGAGTCCTAAGGGAGAAAGAGTCTCTACCTCTTCTAGGCCTGCTTTTGATCTCCAATTGGCGGGGTCTGTAATGGTTTACTAGCATTTGTTAAATTCATTTATCATGTCATCCCACCAATTGTCTCAGGAAGGGAAGACATTGGCTCGTTCTTGGTGTCTTCCTGAAGTTGGTCTATCCTTCACGTTATATCAGATAAAAACTTCTCAACACCTGTAGAATGCAACAGACACCACTTCCCTGCCAGCTCCATTTTCTTCTTACTTTTCCTTTTCTTGGTTTATGGAGTTTTCTCCTTAGTTTCCTTTTTCTTTGCAGTTTTTATTGGTTTTTTCCCTTACTTCACCACCTTCCCAGGAAATCTTGAGTTAGATCACTTTGTGGAACTTAGTATGAGCAAGCTATACCACTAATAAACATTAAAATAATGAGATAGCCTAAGATTAACTGCTCAAAGAAAATGAAGACTATCCTTGAATTCATGCATGACCATAACATGTATTTTGAAAGAAGAAAGAAAACATAGCAAACCTTGCCAATCAATAAGCAATTTGCTGATCAATAAGTAATTTCCCTGTACTATTCAATGCAGGCATATCTCCACAATGGGCAGATACAAGAGTTTTTTTTTTTCTTTTAACATGGGTAAAATTTCTTTCATTTGAGAAAGTAATGTATATACATAGTTTTAAAAAATAAAGACAAAGAATATACAGAAAAGATCTTCCATCCATTCCTGCTCTGCACCCCTCTACCATCTTAAAGTATTCTCCCTAGAGACAAGCCCTGTTATTTATCTACTGGTTTACAAATAGAGAAATCCTTCATTATCCTTCAAATTAAAACTGATCAGCATATTGAGATGATATGATGTTGAGAAGATACAGTAATATTGTAACTGTTAAGAAAAGCTAGAATAATATCAAAGGTATTGTAGTGGATAAAACTTAGGCAGATGCACAAAAAAGATGTACTACCTCTCCCTTTTTATTAATGAATATGAAAATAATTTATAAATTACTTACTCAAACAAACATTTACTGAGCATCTACCATATGCTAGGGACTGTCCTAAGTGGTATGGACAGAAAATGAAGCAAGACGTACTCCATCTATTACCTTCCATTTCATTTTATTAAGATAATTGTTAATAACAGCTGACAGTTATATTTTAAGTGCTAAATCAAAATGTCATCGCATAAAAGTCATTTGCGAATCAAATGGAACAATCTCAACACAGATCTAAAACTCTTAATGCTTCCTTGGATCCTGGACCATAATACTGTACTTGCGGTAAGCTCAGAGCAGGAGGGAATAGCCTGATGACAAATTACTCCTCATCTTAAATGTTCTAACATCCCCTATACTGTCAGTCGACCTTGGGTGTGTTCACACAGAACAGCACACAGGAAGACGCGAAGGTGACATGGCCTTCCTGTTTCGGCAAGGCATAATCTTAACATAGAAAGTGCTTGTTGCTCATTATGGGCAGAAAAAAGAGCCAGTATCACTTACAATTGGACAGACCTCTTTGACTTTGGCAAGGGCCAGCCAACCTGCACACCAGAGGCACACATAGGGAGTGAGGGTGGAATGTTGAGAAGTGATTTCCCAATGGCCCATCTCTAAGGAAGTAGTCCCTGTTTTTTCAGCTCACACTTTACCACAATGCTTACCTTGTGCCAGGCCCTATTCTAAGTGCTTTTCATATATTTACTCGTTTAATGCTCACAACAGCCCTAAGAGGCAGAAACTGCATTTATTCCCATTTGACAGATAAGGAAACTGAGGATCAGAGAGGTTACGTACCCTGGCCAAGGTCACAGAGTTAGTGAGCTGTCTATACAAGCCACATGGAGTGAGGTTCTGGAGATGGAAGTTGGGGTTAGTCAGAACAGATGCCTTAAAATGTCCTTGTCAAATTTGCCTCTTCTATGCAAAATGATAATTCTGAAATCAGCAACCTAAAAAACAGCAGCCATCTATTATGACCTCACCACTGTGCTATGTGTTTTATAAATGAAAAGCCCAATCCTAACAAACCCTTTAAAGTAGGGACTTTAACCACCCATTTTATAGATTAAGAAATTAAGGTCTGGAAAGTAACTTCCCCTAGCTAGTGAGATCTGAAGCCAGGATCTTAGCTGTCTGACTCCAGGACCCATGCTTTTTTCCTTTCACTATAGTGTGAGTGAGAAATTCCAACATCATCACAATCAGAAAAATAGTGGCTCTGTCTACTCTGATGGTTTATGCTTGTGCTAACACAGGCTGTCCTCCTAGTGGGGAGAAGTCTTTGGCACAAGTAATTAATTTATATTAATGCTTAGCGCTCACTCCTATGTAGTATTCATATTTGACACAGTACAATTTTTCTCATTTTCAAACACAGATTATTCACACCATACATATGTAGCAGATAATTCAATAACAAATTGACTGTGATCAAACATTTGGCAAAAGCTTGAGAAGTCAAATAGTTTTCAAAAAGTCTGATATATCCTTAGACTTCCAAATTGTCTCCATTTTAAGGTTAGAGCATCTAAAAGCAAACCCAAGTACCTATTTGATAATATTATAGCCCCCTACAGAAATGCCCCCACAAGTTAGGGCACTTTAGAAACTATAGTGAACCATCTGAATGGTTTTCTAAAACTATCCTTGAGGACATAGATTATTGTGTTAATCAAGGTTCCCTGATCCTTTTGTTTAATAACAGAAAAGAGGCACTACCTTTTCCCTTTCACTTGTGCTAACATGAAAATATAAGAGCAAGCATTAAGGCCTAATTGTATAAAAACGGTATCATGTCTTATGTGGTAAAAACACACAGTCCCTGTTATCCCAGATGTTCTCTGAACGTTTCTGTACCTAATTATCCTATTTACATTTTAAACGTTGTTGTTGCTTTCTTTTTCAAGTAGGTGAAGTTAGAAATAAAAAATAAATATTAAACTTTGATATATTTATTAATTCAGAAGTTGGTCAATCTAAAGTTCAATAATCTACGAAAAATTACCAAATTCACAGGACTCAACAATAAAAAAAGAACCAGAGAAGTAAAGACCTCTAATGAAATGTGATTGGTATATCTGCCCTAAAGAGAGCTTTTTGAAAGGAAGGAAAGGAGGGAGGGAAAAAGGAAAGTTGAAGGCTGCAGACATTTCTAAGTGGATAGACTAAGTAGGAGAAAAGTTAATTACCAAATGGTTAAAGTCAAAGTGTAATACTGGGACCTGGAGACCTGGGAGACTTCTGGATTAAACAGATGAACTTACATCTGCTCTCCCCTCCTTCTGAATCACCATGAAATGATAGCCCACAGTGCCTGGGCCTTGGAGAACCCCAGGAGATAGAGCCTAGGCCCTCAGAAGGGCTGCAGAAGGGCAGAAAACACTCCTTGTCCCCTCTCTATCCTTCAGAGCCCCATCTCCTCTCTCATCCAGTGGAAGACAAAAGACTTCCTATCACGTGAGACTGAACTACAGGCAGCACCAGGGGCAGTAACACAATAATGAAAATGCCTTTCCACTAAAAGAGGAATTAGGAGGAAACAGAGACAAGGCAGAGATCAGAAGAAAAGTACAGAGGGATAATACTGCATTCATGAAATAAAGTACAGAATGCTATTTTCTAAAAGGAGGTGGGAACATTCAGAGAATAAAAAAGAGCTCTTGGATACTAAACTCATGATTGCTGACATTCAATAGAAGAATTGGGAAATACAGTTGAGAAAATCTCAAAATAGACAGAAGAACCCAAACAAACAAGGAGACACAAAAATAGGGGGAAAACATACAACAAATGGTAAGTCCAGAAAATGCAACAGAGGGCCAGAAATAAAGATAGAACATGGAGAAAAGATAATTCTCAAAGAAATAATTCAAGGATTTCACAGAACTGAAGAACAGGTGTCTGCAAGTGTTAAGTCCCTCTGATCGAGGAGACAACAAAGGCATATCATTGTGAAATGTCAGACATCAGGGATAAAGAGAAGACTGTGAAAGCTTCCAGAGAGAATGAACAGACCCCGTGTAAAGGATCAGGGGTCAGGCTGGCATTAGGCTCTCAACAGCAATGCTAGAGGCAATGGGTAATGTCTTCCAAATTTGGAGGGCAGATGGGCATAAAGATGTCTGCAGATATGCAAGATTCCAAACTATTTCTCATGAACCTGCCAAGATAAAGGAGGGGGTTACAAGAAAGGGGTGGGAAACGAGAAGCCAAGTGAATTCCCAAGAAGTTGGGAAGTGAGGACAGAAACCCTGCAGCCAATCTGGAGGTGAACTGCCCAAATGGGAAGGGAACACCACAGTTCCAGGAATACCCCCTCCAAGGAAAACAACACAACACACTGAGAGGCTGTCTGGTGTGTTTAAGCACACTATGTTTAGGAAAGAATCAATGATAGGTACACAGAAACCAAACAAAGAAAAAACAAGGCCGTTTTCAATTCAATTATGCTTAAGGAAACATAATCATGGCACACTACGTACTTATCTACAAATACAATTTGCATAATAATACAATCACTAAATTGTATTATTGTATAATAATTGTATAATAATACAATTACTAATTGTATAATAATTGTATAATACAATATACTAATTGTATAATAATACAATCACTGATTTAACCAAAAGTTGTGATGTGAAATTACACTGGCAAGATGGAACATAAAGACATTCATATTTATAGTAGAGAGTCAATAAAAGTGAAAAACATAGTATTTAGAAATATAGAGGTAAACAGCAGAAAAAGGGCTAAAAATTTGAGTCATATACTCTAGGAAATTGGGAAAGGGCAGAGACCCATTCTTTTGTTATTACTCTTAAAGGAATATTTGACCTTTAAAATTATTTATATGTATTACTTTTATGAAAACAAAATATGATTAGATAAAAAAGCTGAATTTGCTCGGTCAACTGTAAGTGAAAAAAATGAGTAAAATGTAGTTTTTAAATGATGCCAGGTACTAAGACTGATACTCAATTTGTGCCTATAAACCAAAAATAAAATTCTAAGCTCCCCATCTGACTGAGGGTCCTTCACTCAGCCAAGGGCATTCCAAAGCTAACCTGAAAAACTAGTTCAGGCCATGATGGGACATGGGGGGTTGAACATGCCTCATTATACCGTCCTCCCTTTGGAATTCAGGCCCAGCTGACCAGCATTAACATCAAAACAGAGACCTTAAGACTGACAGAAATGATAGGAAACATTTACAATCTATTATTTCTGAAGCCCACTATCTGGAGGTTTCATCTGCATGATAAAACCTTGGTCTCAACAATCACTTAATCTTAACCCAGACAGTCCCTTCTATTGATTTTCATGTTTTTAGATAATAACTCTTTCAACCAATCGCCAATCAGAAAATCTTTTAATCCGCCTATGACCTGGAAGCCAGAGGCTTTCCAAATCACACTAAAATGACAGTCCACAGTGCCTGAACCTCGGAGAACCTTTCGGACTAAACCAGTGTACATCTTGTATGTATAGATTGATGTCTTTTTTCTTTTTTTTGAGATGGAGTCTTGCTCTTGTCACCCAGGCTGGAGTGCAGTGGTGTGATCTCGGCTCACTGCAACCTTCGCCTCCTGGGTTTAAGTAATTCTCCTGCCTCAGCCTCCCCAGTAGCTGGGACTACAGGTGCGTGCCACCACCCCCGGCTAATTTTTTGTATTTTTAGTAGAGACAGGGTTTCACCATGTTAGCCAAGATGGTCTTGATCTCCTGACCTCGTGATCCGCCTGCTTTGGCCTCCCAAAGTGCTGGGATTATAGGTGCGAGCCACCGCACCTAGCCAATTGATGTCTTATGTCTCCCTATAATGTATAAAACCAAACTGTGGCCCAACTACCTTGGGCACATGTTCTCAGGATCTCCTGGGGCTGTGTCATGAGCCATTGGTCACTCATATTTGGCTCAGAATAAGTCTCTTCAAATATTTCACAGAGTTTGACTCTTTTCATTGACATGCCTTTAGAGAACCATGGGATCTCAGGATTGGAAGCCCCTGAACAATCATCTAATATGCCACCTGCTCCCCAGTGTGATACCTGCTATGTGAACTGTGAACAACTCTGCCCCTAGGAACTGCTCCCAACACAGTTATGCCCCCCAAAACACCATACCCATGTAAACACACTAACCTTCCAATAGTCGAAGATGGCCAGGCATGACCCTGAAGCCTCTTCTCTGCTGAGTTCCTACTTCCACTTCTCTCTAGCTTCTGAGGGGCTCTCTCTGAGTCCCAGACTGTGTGACCAAAAAGGTCTTGGCCAATAGCTCCTAATCTCACATCCCTCCAATCTGGGAGAGCAGCCAGACCAAGACAGACTACTCTTTGAGGCAATTTCAAACCTTGCAAGGATGGGTTGCAGGGTGGAGCCTAGGCTGGGTGCTTATGTGCTCACCACTGGGCAGGGTACAGGGCAGGGATGGGGACACAGTCCCCACCAGGAGCAAAGCTGTACCCTTGCAGTCAGCTGAGGGAGGAGGGCCAGTCTCCAGGAGAAACTCGTAATGGGTAGGCAATCCCTGAAAAAGGCCATGGATCATAAAGAAAGAGAATGTTTATTAAATTTGTCTCTTAAAAGATTCAATTTTTGGTCATGTTTGAGAATTAATGATATCTTCTCTAACTAATGATTTTATGCTATAAGCTTCCTGTGCTCTGGGACATGGATGGATGATCAGCATCAAATGCCACAAGGCAGGAATTCAACAAGATGATCATTCTTTTTAAGAAAATGTCTCTTTGTTTATTTCCTGTGGAAATAATGACTTCCTGGGTAACTCTAGCAAGAGCAAAAAAGATCTGCTTCCAGACCTTAAACCTTTTTACTCATAAGTTTAGTAATGGGACATTTTTATAGAGTTTTGGTAACCTTACAATTTTTGTCTTCAGGTGGTGTGTTTTTTGTTCTTTCCATTTGCATTGTAAAATGGTATCTCATCAGAGGAGCCAAGCTGCTAGAAATAGATTCAAAAGTAACAGTTCATGTTGATGCCTCTGGGTAACACGTAACACTTGGTCTGGTTCCTAACCATGCAATAGACACAAAAAACTAAAATCAATTGCCTCAGCACCTCTCATTGCTCAAAAGATTCATAAGTCAATACTACCCACATGATTGATAAATGTTAACAGAAAAACAAAACTCGGTAAAATATCTCAAGAGTTTATACTGAGCCAATATGAGTGACCATGGCCCAGTGTTCAGTTTCAAGACGTCCTGAAATGGTGTGCTTGAGGTGGTTGGGTTAGTTTGGTTTTATATATTTTAGGGAAACAGAAGTTACAGGCAAAAATGTAAATCAATACATGGAAGGTGTACATTGGTTCAGCCTAAAGAGGTAGGATACCTTGAAACAGGGGCTTACACGTCATAGGTGGATTCCAACATTTTCTGATTAGCAATTGGTTGAAAGAATTAAGCTTTGTTTAAAGACAAAAGAAATGCCTGAGTTAAGTTAAGGGGGACTGTGGACACCAACGCTCTTTACTATTACTATTTGATACAGGGTCTCATTCTGTCGCCCAGGCTGGAGTGCAGTGGCGCAATCACAACTCACTGCAGCCTCAACCTCCCAGACTCAATGATCCTCCCACCTCAGCCTCTCGAGTAGCTAGGGCTGCAGGCACACACCACTATGCCTGGGTTTTTTGTTTGTTTGTAGAGATGGGGTTTCCCCATGTTGCCCAGGCTGGTCTCAATCTCCTGGGCTCAAGTGATCTGCCCACCTCGGCCTCCTAAAGTGCTGGGATTACAGGTGTGAGCTACAGGCCCAGCCAGACCAAGGTTCTTGTTATGCAGATGAAGCCTCCAGGTAGCAGCTTTCAGAGAACATAGATGGTAAATGTCTCTTTTCAGATCTTAAAGGTGACAAACTCATTTAATCTCTTCTAGATCCCAGAAAGACCTAGAAAGGGAAGGCCTGGCCACATTAATGGAGATACCGCTACAGATGCAAATTCCCCCCACAAGAGACAGTTTTGCAGGGTAATTTCAAAATATGTCAAAGAAATATATTTTAGGGGTAAAATATTTTTATTTCCTCCAGGGTCTGCTGTCATGTGATGCTATACCAGAATCAGGTTGGAATTCGCTATCTTATGTGCCACTCTTTGTGGCAACAAAGTCTGTTTGATCGGTCTAATAATCTCTATTTCAATGTTAATGCTAGTCAGTTGTGCCTAAACTCCAAAAGGGAGGGGGTATAACGAGGTACGTCTAACCTCCCTTCCCATCATGGCCAAGAACACAGTTTTTCAGGTTTCTCTGAGGTCTTCTTGGCCAAGACAGGGTCCATTCAGTTGGTGGGGGGACTTAGGATTTTATTTTTGGTTTACATCATGGAGGTGGGGGCTGTGTTCTCCGCCAACAGGCATGACCAATTGTCTAAGCATTTACAGTTTGTCTTTTTTTTTTTCCACCGGGGCGTTCCTGAGTTTATTTGGGGCCCACCCAGGCAAGGGCCCTGCACCTAGAAGAAGGTGTTGGGCCTCTTGGAGGTGTGGCTTGTGCTGACAGCGCAGGACCCGGTGGGGCAGCAGGAACTTGATCTTGGAGTCGTGGAACTGCTTGACAGCCGGCCGGCGGCACTTCCTGGCTGTGATCACCTCCACCTTCATCTGGTGGAGTGATCTGGATGGAGTGGGCCCTGGAGCGGTAGCACTGAGTGACAGCGCCTGCGGTGGTCAGGTCCCGGTATTGCCGGTACATGTTGTAGGTGCCGCTCCGGGAGTCATAGTGACAGGCAGGATTAGCTGCTGTTTGCCGCCCTTTGCCACCGTCGCAGACCTGCTGCTGACTTCCATACCTCCGGATCAGACAGGGTGTCCGCTGTGCTCGCGATCCAGGCAGGTGCCCATTGCCGCTCCCGATCGGGCTAAAGACTTGCCATTGTTCCTGCATGGGTTTGTCCTAATCCAGCTGAACACTAGTCACTGGGTTCCACGGTTCTCTTTCGTGACCCATGGCTTCTAATAGAGCTATAACACTCACTGCATGGCCCAAGATTCCATTCCTTGGAATCCGTGAGGCCAAGAACCCCAGATCAGAGAACACAAGGCTTGCCACCATCTTGGAAGCGGCCCGCCACCATCTTGGGGGCTCTGGGGGCAAGGACCCCCAGTAACATTAGCACAGCCAGCTGCCGAAGTTCTTCACCCACAGCGGGAGCTTCTCAAACACCTGCCCACAGTAGACAATCTCCCCTGAAGCCTTCTTCTTCGTCTTTAACTGAGATACGAAGTACCAGAAGTGGGACCTGTCGACAAATGATTAGGCACAAAGATTTGCATGCGGTAGAGGGGCGGTGTGTGGCATTCGGGGGTAGGCAGGCAGCGACCCACCACCTTGTACTCTCGTAGTGTGCCCGAGGCCTTCATGGCGTCCTCTCCGCGCTCGCTGCCACCCGCAAAAGGTACAGTTTATGTCTTTACAGTTAATTGCACTTGAAGAAAATAAAAATATTTTACCCCAAAGTATATTTCTTTGACACATTTTGAAATGGCTGCCACAGGGCCAGCAAACAAAAGTGGCCTTGCAAAGCTGTCTCTTGTCAGGGAAATTTGCATCTGTAGAGAATCTCCATTAATACAGCCAGGCCTTCCCTTTCTAGGCCTTTCACAGATCTGGGAGAGATCGAGTCTGACACCTTTACAAGTCTGAAAAGACACGTTTACTATCTATTCTCTCTGAGGGCTTCTAGCTATGAGGCTTCATCTATATAACAAGGCCACTTTTGCTAGCCAAGGCTCCTTTATTCTCTCCCCTATAACCTGTCTTGCCATTAAAATCTAGTTTTGGCCACTCAGCCTGCATTATTTTTATAACCTCAAAGTGGTATATAAGCTTCTGTACCTTATTGAGGGATTGGATCTTCATTCTGAAAGCTCCCATGTATACATGTTAAATAAATCTGCCTTTTCTCCTATTAATCTGCCTTTTGCAAGTTGATTTTTCAGTGAACCTTTAGAGGGCCAAGGGGAAAGTTCTCCCTTCGCCATTAGGGTGACCAGTGAAGGAAGATACAAGGGGCACAAGAGGGGCACAATAAGACTAGGAGATTACACAGTTTGACAGAATGAATTCATCAATAATTTCATTTCAGAACACGTAGTCCAATTAACTGGTATTGAAAGTGCATGGCAGAAAAAAAAATTATTTCTCTTTTCTTTTCTTTGAGCTAGAAGACTAGTTTGCTACAGAACAGTCTCTTTGCCTGGTGAAAAAAACAAGGGGTAAAATTTAAAACCTGTTTTTAATCTCATGACCATTAGAGGCCCTGATTTAAGAAAAAAAAAACTATCTTACAAAAATCAACAACTATCTAAACATTTACAAATAAAAATCTCCTTTCACTGAAGAAGTATTCTGTTCTAACAAATCACTGGAAAAGAATAAGCCTGTAACAGTACCCTTTGCATCAAAATAATGCCTTAAGGGTTCAGAAGTCCTTGAATATTATTTCTTCTGATCCTCACACCAATTACATTAGGCCGTTCTCAACGTGATACATGGATGACAGAAAAACAGCCTGAAGTCAGAGAAGGCTTGCGTAAAGTCACCCAGCTTATAGGAGTCAGGGCTACAGCCAGGCTTTGACATTTAGCCCTGGCCTCCCTCTTTCTGATAAATCCAGTTTCCTTCCCCTTCTCAGATCTCCAACTATGCCACAACAAAAGTCTTGCATGGTGTGTGTGTTCCTCTCCTCTCTAAATATCCCCTCCTGTTGCAATAAGTTTCCAGCCTAAAAATGTGAAATTTAAAAACTTTTTATCTAAACTCAAGTGAAATAAAAAGCAAAACAATGAGATAACCAAAAACCTGGCAACTTGGAAGAGGGGGAAGAAAAGTATTTTAGAGGACTCCTTTTAAAACAAGGTCATATTTTAAGATCATAATAGTGAAGATTAAAAACTCAGTAATACTCCACAGCCTTATTAATATTGGGCAGTAGGCATTATCACAGAACAGATACTTACTATGTACTCAAACTGGTCTAGACCATAGAAAACGATGGAAGGCTCCTCCTAATTCATTCTAAAAAGCCAGAACACCCTTAATACCAAAGTATGACTAAGAAAAACAGAAACCAATTTCACTTACAAATATTGATGCAAAGATTCTAAATCAAGTACTGGCAAATAGAACCCAGAAGTGAATTTGTTACAGTAGGTACTTAGGCATGAGGAGGGCAGAAGGGCGCTCCCAGCACCACCCCCCCACACACACACCTGGAATGTCAGGTGACCATCAGGTGATGGTCAGGCGGTTGCTGACTCTTTTTCTAAAACAATAATTGATCACAGCCGGTGCCAGGGAAAAGCAGTCTCCTAATAGACAGAGAACACCTGAAACTGGTGAGCAGCAGCTTCCCGATAAGATCTCAGGAGTTGGACAAGTGGGCTCAGGCATGCATATTAAGAGGCAGAATGGCAGGGGGGCGGGGTTTAAATGGCATATGACCTTCCAGGGACATTTGACTAGTAAGGACCTCAAGTGAGCATGTGTACAACTCCAGTAAACACACTGTGCATGCTCATCTCCCAAGCACTAGTAGGCTACTGTGCATGTGGACATCTCACCTCAAACGAAGAATCAGAAGGAATCCAAGACCCTGGAAGTATGTCAACACACAAAACCCTAAATCAGGCTAGACACGGTGGCTCATGCCTGTAATCCCAGCACTTTGGGAGGCTGAGGCAGGCAGATGACTTGACGTCAGGAGTTCGAGACCAGCCTGGCCAACATGGCGAAACCTTATCTCTACTAAAAATACAAAAATTAGCCAGGCATAGTGGCAGGCGCCTGTAATCCCAGCTACTAAGGAGGCTGCGGCATGAGAATCCCTTGAACCAGGGAGGCGGGGGCTGCAGTGAGCCAAGATTGCGCCATTGCACTCCAGCCTGGGGCATACGGTGAGACTCTATCTCCAAGAAAAACAACAAACAACCCTAAGTCAAAGGTCAAACTACACACTTCATCTCACAAGTCACCTGCCTGGACCTCTTCCACCAAGTGTACTTTACTTCCTTTCATTCCTGCTCTAAAGCTTTTTAATAAACTTTAACTCCTGCTCTAAAACTTGCCTCGGTCTCTCCTTCTGCCTTACCCCTTGGTCGAATCCTTCTAAAGAGGCAAGAACTGAAGTTGCTGCAAACCCATATGGATTCACCACCAGTAACAAATTAACAGAAAAATATACAGAATATGATATAATATAATAATATAACATGGTTTATTTCAGGAATGCAGAGATAGCTTAACATTAGCAAAACTATCAACATAATTTATTATGTTTTTAAGTGAAAAGATAACCATAAATTAAAACATAAAGGTTGGAAGATGGCCGAATAGGAACAGCTCCGGTCTACAGCTCCCAGCGAAATCAAAGCAGAAGATGAGTGATTTCTGCATTTCCAACTGAGGTCACCAACATCAAAGACCAAAGGTAGATAAAACCACAAAGATGGGGAGAAACCAGAGCAGAAAGGCTGAAAATTCCAAAAACTAGAACACCTCAGAAAAAACCAGAGGCCTCAGAAATAACACCACACCTCTACCACCATCTGATCTTTTGACAAACCTGACACGCACAAGCAATGGAGAAAAGATTCCCTGTTTAATAAATGGTGTTGAGAAAACTGGCTAGCCATACGCAGAAAACTGAAACTGGACCCCTTCCTTACACCTTATACAAAAAACAACTCAAGATGGATCAAAGATTTAAACGTAAGACCTAGGACCATAAAAATCCTAGAAGAAAACCTGGCCAATACCATTCAGGACATAGGCATCAGCAAAGACTTCACATGTAAAACACCAAAAGCAGTGGCAACAAAAGCCAAAATTGACAAATGGGATCTAATTAAACTAAAGAGCTTCTGCATAGCAAAAGAAACTATCATCAGAGTCAACAGGCAACCTACAGAATGGGAGAATATTTTTGCAATCTTTCCATCTGACAAAGGGCTAATATCCAGAATCTACAAAGAACTTACACAAATTTACAAGAAAAAGGCAAACAACCCCATCAAAAAATGGGCAAAGGATATGAACAGACACTTCTCAAAAGAAGACATTTATGCAGTGAACAGACATATGAAAAAATGCTAATCCTCACTGGTCATTAGAGAAATGCGGGGGGGGGTGGAGCCAAGATGGCCGAATAGGAACAGCTCCGGTCTCCAGCTCCCAGCCCCAGCGACACAGAAGACGGGTGATTTCTGCATTTCTGCTTGAGGTACCGGTTTCATCTCACTAGGGAGTGCCTAACAGTGGGTTCAGGACAGTCGGTGAAGCGCACTGTGCACGAGCCGAAGCAGGGCGAGGCATTGCCTCACTCGGGAAGCACAAGGGGTCAGGGAGTTCCCTTTCCTAGTCAAAGAAAGGGGAAACAGACGGCACCTGGAATATTGGGTCAGTCCCGTCCTAATTCTGCGCTTTTCCAACGGGCCTGGAAAACGGCACACTAGGAGATTGTGTCCCGCACCTGGCTCGGAGGGTCCTATGCCCACAGAGTCTTGCTGATTGCTAGCACAGCAGTCTGAGATCACGCTGCAAGGCGGCAACGAGGCTGGGGGAGGGGCGCCCGCCATTGCCCAGGCTTGCTTAGGTAAACAAAGCAGCCAGGAAGCTCGAACTGGGTGGAGCCCACCACAGCTCAAGGAGGCCTGCCTGCCTCTGTAGGCTCCACCTCTGGGGGCAGGGCACAGACAACCAAAAACTCAGCGAGAACCTCCACAGCCTTAAATGTCCCTGTCTGACTGACAGCTTTGAAGAGAGTAGTGGTTCTCCCAGCACGCAGCTGGAGATCTGAGAACGGACAGACTGCCTCCTAAAGTGGGTCCCTCACCCCTGAGCAGCCTAACTGGGAGGCACCCCCCCAGTAGGGACAGACTGACACCTCATTCAACCGGGTACTCCTCTGAGACAAAACTTTCAGAGGAACTATCAGACAGCTGAATTTGTGGTCTCACGAAAATCCGCTGTTCTGCAGCCACCGGTGCTGACACCCAGCCAAACAGGGTCTGGAGTGGACCTCTACTAAACTCCAACAGACCTGCAGCTGAGGGTCTTGTCTGGTAGAAGGAAAATTAACAAACAGAAAGGACATCCACACCAAAAACCCATCTGTACATCACCATCATCGAAGACAAAAAGTAGACAAAACCACAAAGATGGGGAAAAAACAGACCAAAAAAACTGGAAACTCTAAAAAACAGAGCACCTCTCCTCCTCCAAAGGAACGCAGTTCCTCACCAGCAACGGAACAAAGCTGGATGGAGGATGACTTTGATGAGTTGAGAGAAGAAGGCTTCAGACGATCAAACTACTCTGAGCTACGAGAGGAAATTCAAAACAATAGCAAAGAAGTTAAAAACTTTGAAAAAAAATTAGAAGAATGGATAACTAGAATAACCAATGGAGAGAAGGGCTTAAAGGAGATGATGGAGCTGAAAGCCAAGTTTCGAGAACTACGCGAAGAATGCAGAAGCCTCAGTAGCAGATGCGATCAACTGGAAGAAAGGGTATCGCTGATAGAAGATGAAATGAATGAAATGAAGAGAGAAGGGAAGTTTAGAGAAAAAAGAATAAAAAGAAATGAACAAAGCCTCCAAGAAATTTGGGACTATGTGAAAAGACCAAACCTACGTCTGATTGGTGTACCTGAAAATGATGGGGAGAATGGAACCAAGTTGGAAAACACTCTGCAAGATATTATCCAGGAGAACTTCCCCAATCTAGCAAGGCGGGCCAGCATTCAGATTCAGGAAATACAGAGAACGCCACAAAGATACTCCTTGAGAAGGGCAACTCCAAGACACATAATTGTCAGATTCACCAAAGTTGAAACGAAGGAAAAAATGTTAAGGGCAGCCAGAGAGAAAGGTCGGGTTACCCACAAAGGGAAGCCCATCAGACTAACAGCTGATCTCTCGGCAGAAACTCTACAAGCCAGAAGAGAGTGGGGGCCGATATTCAACATTCTTAAAGAAAAGAATTTTCAACCCAGAATTTCCTATCCCGCCAAACTAAGCTTCATAAGTGAAGGAGAAATAAAATACTTTGCAGACAAGCAAACGCTGAGTGATTTTGTCACCACCAGGCCTGCCCTAAAAGAGCTCCTGAAGGAAGCACTACACATGGAAAGGAACAACCGGTACCAGCCCCTGCAAAAACATGCCAAATTGTAAAGACCATCGAGGCTAGGAAGAAACTATAGCAACTAACGAGCAAAATAACCAACTAACATCATAATGACAGGATCAGATTCACACATAACAATATTCACGTTAAATGTAAATAGGCTAAATGCTCCAATCAAAAGACACAGACTGGCAAACTGGATAAGGAGTCAGGACCCATCAGTGTGCTGTATTCAGGAAACCCATCTCACGTGCAGAGACACACATAGACTCAAAATAAAGGGATGGAGGAAGATCTATCAAGCAACTGGAAAACAAAAAAAGGCAGGGGTTGCAATCCTAGTCTCTGATAAAATAGACTTTAAACCAACAAAGATCAAAAGAGACAAAGAAGGCCATTACATAATGGTAAAGGGATCAATTCAACAAGAAGAGCTAACTATCCTAAATATATATGCACCCAACACAGGAGCACCCAGATTCATAAAGCAAGTCCTCAGTGACCTACAAAGGGACTTAAACTCCCACACAATAATAATGGGAGATTTTAACACCCCACTGTCAGCATTAGACAGATCAACGAGACAGAAAGTTAACAAGGATATCCAGGAATTGAACTCAGCTCTACATAAAGTGGACCTAATAGACATCTACAGAACTCTCCACCCCAAATCAACAGAATATACAGTTTTTTCAGCACCACACCACACCTATTCCAAAATTGACCACATAGTTGGAAGTAAAGCTCTTCTCAGCAAATGTAAAAGAACAGAGATTATAACAAACTGTCTCTCAGACCACAGTGCAATCAAACTAGAACTCAGGATTAAGAAACTCAGTCAAAACCGCTCAACTACATGGAAACTGAACAACCTGCTCCTGAATGACTATTGGGTACATAATGAAATGAAGGCAGAAATAAAGATGTTCTTTGAAACCAACGAGAACAAAGACACAACATACCAGAATCTCTGGGACACGTTCAAAGCAGTGTGTAGAGGAAAATTTATAGCACTAAATGCCCACAAGAGAAAGCAGGAAAGATCCAAAATTGACACCCTAACATCACAATTAAAAGAACTAGAAAAGCAAGAGCAAACACATTCAAAAGCTAGCAGAAGGCTAGAAATAACTAAAATCAGAGCAGAACTGAAGGAAATAGAGACACAAAAAACCCTTCAAAAAATTAATGAATCCAGGAGCTGGTTTTTTGAAAAGATCAACAAAATTGATGGGCCGCTAGCAAGACTAATAAAGAAGAAAAGAGAGAAGAATCAAATAGATGCAATAAAAAACGAAAAAGGGGATATCACCACCAATCCCACAGAAATACAATCTACCATCAGAGAATACTACAAACACCTCTATGCAAATAAACTAGAAAATCTAGAAGAAATGGATAAATTCCTCAACAAATACACCCTCCCAAGACTAAACCAGGAAGAAGTTGAATCTCTGAATAGACCAATAACAGGTTCTGAAATTGTGGCAATAATCAATAGCTTACCAACCAAAAAGAGTCCAGGACCTGATGGTTCACAGCTGAATTCTACCAGAGGTACAAGGAGGAACTGGTACCATTCCTTCTGAAACTATTCCAATCGATAGAAAAAGAGGGAATCCTCCCTAACACATTTTACGAAGCCAGCATCGTCCTGATACCAAAACCTGGCAGAGACATAACCAAAAAAGAGAATTTCAGACCAATATCCTTGATGAACATTGATGCAAAAATCCTCAATAAAATACTGGCAAACCGAATCCAGCAGCACATCAAAAAGCTTATCCACCATGATCAAGTGGGCTTCATCCCTGGGATGCAAGGCTGGTTCAACATACGCAAATCAATAAATGTAATCCAGCATATAAACAGAACCAAAGACAAAAACCACATGATTATCTCAATAGATGCAGAAAAGGCCTTTGACAAAATTCAACAACCCTTCATGCTAAAAACTCTCAATAAATTAGGTATTGATGGGACGTATCTCAAAATAATAAGAGCTATCTACAACAAACCCACAGCCAATATCATACTGAATGGGCAAAAACTGGAAGCATTCCCTCTGAAAACTGGCACAAGACAGGGATGCCCTCTCTCACCGCTCCTATTCAACATAGTGCTGGAAATTCTGGCCAGAGCAATCAGGCAGGAGAAGGAAATAAAGGGTATTCAATTAGGAAAAGAGGAAGTCAAATTATCCCTGTTTGCAGATGACATGATTGTATATCTAGAAAACCCCATTGTCTCAGCCCAAAATCTCCTTAAGCTGATTAGCAACTTCAGCAAAGTCTCAGGATACAAAATTAATGTAGAAAAATCACAAGCATTCTTGTACACCAATAACAGACAAACAGAGAGCCAAATCATGAGTGAACTCCCATTCACAATTGCTTCAAAGAGAATAAAATACCTAGGAATCCAACTTACAAGGGATGTGAAGGACCTCTTCAAGGAGAACTACAAACCACTGCTCAATGAAATAAAAGAGGATACAAACAAATGGAAGAACATTCCATGCTCATGGGTTGGAAGAATCAATATCGTGAAAATGGCCATACTGCCCAAGGTAATTTATAGATTCAATGCCATCCCCATCAAGCTACCAATGACTTTCTTCACAGAATTGGAAAAAACTACTTTAAAGTTCATATGGAACCAAAAAAGAGCCTGCATCGCCAAGTCAATCCTAAGCCAAAAGAACAAAGCTGGAGGCATCATGCTACCTGACTTTAAACTATACTACAAGGCTACAGTAACCAAAACAGCATGGTACTGGTACCACAACAGAGACATAGATCAATGGAACAGAACAGAGCCCTCAGAAATGATGCCGCATAGCTACAACTATCTGATCTTTGACAAACCTGACAAAAACAAGAAATGGGGAAAGGATTCCCTATTTAATAAATGGTGCTGGGAAAACTGGCTAGCCATATGTAGAAAGCTGAAACTGGATCCCTTCCTTACACCTTATACAAAAATTAATTCAAGATGGATTAAAGACTTATATGTTAGACCTAAAACCATTAAAATCCTACAAGAAAACCTAGGCAATACCATTCAGGACATAGGCGTGGGCAAGGACTTCATGTCTAAAACACCAAAAGCAATGGCAACAAAAGCCAAAATCGACAAATGGGATCTCATTAAACTAAAGAGCTTCTGCACAGCAAAAGAAACTATCATCAGAGTGAACAGGCAACCTACACAATGGGAGAAAATTTTTGCAACCTACTCATCTGACAAAGGGCTAATATCCAGAATCTACAATGAACTCAAACAAATTTACAAGAAAAAAACAAACAACCCCATCAAAAAGTGGGCAGAGGACATGAACAGACACTTCTCAAAAGAAGACATTTATGCAGCCAAAAAACACATGAAGAAATGCTCCTCATCACTGGCCATCAGAGAAATGCAAATCAAAACCACAGTGAGATACCATCTCACACCAGTTAGAATGGCCATCATTAAAAAATCAGGAAACAACAGGTGCTGGAGAGGATGTGGAGAAATAGGAACACTTTTACACTGTTGGTGGGACTGTGAACTAGTTCAACCATTGTGGAAGTCAGTGTGGCGATTCCTCAGGGATCTAGAACTAGAAATACCATTTGACCCAGCCATCCCATTACTGGGTATATACCCAAAGGACTATAAATCATGCTGCTATAAAGACACATGCACACGTATGTTTATTGCGGCACTATTCACAATAGCAAAGAGTTGGAACCAACCCAAAGGTCCAACAATGATAGACTGGATTAAGAAAATGTGGCACATATACACCATGGAATACTATGCAGCCATAAAAAATGATGAGTTCGTGTCCTTTGTAGGGACATGGATGAAACTGGAAAACATCATTCTCAGTAAACTATCACAAGGACAAAAAACCAAACACCGCATGTTCTCACTCATAGGTGGGAATTGAACAATGAGAACTCATGGACACAGGAAGGAACACATCACGCTCCGGGGACTGTTGTGGGGTGGGGGGAGGGGGGAGGGACAGCATTAGGAGATGCACCTAATGCTAAATGACGAATTAATGGGTGCAGGAAATCAACATGGCACATGGATACATATGTAACAAACCTGCACATTGTGCACATGTACCCTAAAACCCTAAAGTATAATAAAAAAAAAAAAAAAAAAAAAAAACTTAATTACCTAGAAAAAAAAAAAAAAAATCCTACTGGGTACTTTTTTTTTTTTTAACTATTGTAAATAGTATGCTTTTAAATTTTTCTCTAGCTGTTGCTGCTATATAAAAATGCTACTGACTTTTAGTTATTAATCTTATAACTGGTAACTTTGCCAGAAACTTGACAAATTTATTGCATTATTTCCCCAAATGATGAATTATAATAATTTGGGCAGAATTCCTTCAGGTTTCCTATTTTGTAGAAAACCATGTTATTTCTGAATAATAATAATTTACTTTCCAATCCTTATAGCATTTCTTTTTTTTCCTTATTGCACTATGATATTTAATCCAATATTGAATAGCAACAGTTATATTGTGAATGATTATAATGATTCACCATTGATTATAATGTTTGCTATAAAATTTCCATGCATAACTCCTTCAGGTTAAAGAAATTCATTTTTATAACTTGTCCACTGGGGTTTTGTATCAAAAATTATTAAATGTTATCAACTGTGTATTCTATACCTATTAAAATAATATTTTCTCCTTTAATATATTAATGTGATACATTACTTAATAGATTTTATAATGTTAAATCTAATGTTTATAATGTTAAAATTGCATTCCTAGAGTATATCATACTTGGTAATTATATATCGTCTTTTTATACATTGCTGAATTCAGTTTATACTTTTCCTTTTTCAGATTTTTTTTGGCAGGGCGCCGTGGCTCATGCCTGTAATCCCAGCACTTTGGGAGGCTGAGGCAGGTGGATCACCTGAGGTCAGGAGTTCAAGACCAGCCTGGCCAATATGGTGAAACCCCCGTCTCTACTAAAAATACAAAAATTAGCCAGGCATAGTGGAGGGCACCTGTAATCCTAGCTACTCAGGAGGCTGAGGCAGGAGTATCACTTGAACCCAGGAGGCAGAGGTTGCAGTGAGCTGAGATCGTGCCATTGCACTCCAGTCTGGGAGAAAAGAGAAAAACTCCATCTCAAAAAAAGAAAAAAAGAATTTTTTTTGTCCTTGTATTAATAAGATTGGCCCGTTTTTCCCCTTTCCTTTACTCTCTTTACTTTTGATAACAAAATAAATTAAATATGTAAGCTGAAAAAAAAAAAAAAAAAAAAAAAAAGAAATGCAAATCAAAACCACAATGAGATACTATCTCATGCCAGTTAGAATGGTGATCATTAAAAAGTCATGAAACAACAGATGCTGGAGAGGTTGTGGAAAAATAGGTACACTTTTACACTGTTGGTGGGAGTGTAAATTAGTTCAACCATTGTGGAAGACAGTGTGGCAATTCCTCAAGGATCCAGAACTAGAAATACCATTTGACCCAGCCATCCGATTACTGGACATATGCCCAAAGGATTATAAATCATTCTACTATAAAGACACATGCACATGTATGTTTATTACGGCACTATTCACAATAGCAAAGACTTGGAACCAACCCAAATGTCCATCAATGATAGACTGGATGAAGAAAATGTGGCACATATACACCATGGAATACTACGCAGCCATAAAAAAGGATAAGTTCATGTCCTTTGCAGGGAAAGGAAACCATCATTCTCAGCAAACTATCACAAGATCAGAAAACCAAACACCGCATGTTCTCACTCATAAGTGGGAGTTGAACAATGAGAACACATGGACACAGGGAGGGGGACATCACACACCAGAGCCTGTGGGGTATGGGGGGCTAGGGGAAGGATAACATCAGGAGAAACACCTAATGTAGGTGATGGGTTGATGGCACCATGGCACGTGTATACCTATGTAACAAAACTGCATGTTCTGCACATGTAACCCAGAACTTAAAGTATAATAAAAAAAAAAAAAATTGATGCTTCAAACAGTTGGTAATGCCTGTCCTTCAGGATATCAGACAATTTATTTAATATGCCATTTATTTATTGAAATTATTTAAAATAATGGCAACTAAACAGGCTACCACATTTCCACAAAAAAGGACCATTAGCTCTTGAATGAGGTAAGAAACACAATAAAAAATAATTTAAGGTTAAAAAAAATAAAGGTTAAAATAGCACTTGCTATACAATAGTTATTCCCAATTAAGATAAACAGAAAATGATCTAAAATAGAAGTAGAAAAATATATTTACATAAAAATCATTTACTACAAACCCACAGCAAACAACTTAAGACACAAGTCTCATTCTGTCACCCAGGCTGGAGTGCAGTAGCATGATCACAGCTCACTGTAATCTCCAACTCCTGGATTCAAGCGATCCTCCTGCCTCAACCTCCTGAGTAGCTAGTACCATAGGCACATACCACCACAGTAGGCTAATTTTCAAATTTTTCACAGAGACGGGGTCTTGCGTTGTTGTCTAGGCTAGTCTTGAACTCCTGGCTTTAAGCAATCCTCCCACTTCTACCTCCCAAAGTGCTGGCATTAGAGGCATAAGCCACCACTCCCAGCCTGCAAACAATTTATTAAATGGTGAAATAATACGGCTACTACTATTCAAGTAAAGACTAAGACAGAGATGTTTTCAATATTGTTTTTGAGGCCCTAGCTAATGCAATAAGAGCAAACATAAAATAATTAGTATAAGTGGCCAGACGTGGTGGCTCACGCCTGTAATCTCAGCACTTTGGGAGGCTGAGGCAGGTAGATCACCTGAAGTCAGGGGTTCAGGACCAGCCTGGCCAACATGGTGAAACCCCGTCTGTACTACAAATACAACATTAGCTGGGCATGGTGGTGGACGCCTGTAATCCCAGCTACTCAGGCGGCTGAGGCAGGAGAATTGCTTGAACCCAGGAAGCGGAGGTTGCAGTGAGTTGAGATCGTGCCATTGCACTCTAGCCTGGACAACAAGTGCGAAACTCCATCTCAAAAAATAAAAAATAGAATGAATAAATAAATAAATAGTATGAGTATTAGCAGAAAAAAGAAAACATTATCCTTATTTGCAGCTATGAGTATGAACCCAAGAAAAACTAACAACTAATTATAACTAATAAGAGGGCTTAGTAGTTACGGGATATATTTTTCAAAAGCTCTTCTTTATAGTAGTAATAACTAGTTAAAAATGAAGATTGATTAGAAAAATACTATTTATAAGAGAAATAAATGCAATGAATTACCAACGAAAAACAAGGAAAGTACAGAGCTTATATGAAAGAACTAAAAAATTTTATTGAAGGATATATAATAAGCCATTGACAAACAGAGACAGTGAACACGTTTTTAGGAGGACAAACTCATCACAAAAGTGTTATTCCTTCCAAAATCATATACAAATTTAACACAATTTCAATCAGGGCCTAAGGAATTTTGTTGAAGGTGAACTAAGTAATTTTAAAGTTTATATAGAAAAAAATGTAAACGAATTATCAACAAATTTCTAAAGAAAAATTGTAGTAGGAAAATTTTCAGGAAAAATTTTGCCCTATCAAATACTAAAACTTACTATAACAACTATAATCAAAACAATATGGATTGGCTCAAAAACAGACAAAAAGGTCAGTGAAATAGAAGAGAATCTGAAAATAATGTGATAAAAGTGGTACTTTAGGTTACTGGAAAAGATGGTTTAATAAATGATTTAAATGACTATTCCTTTGGAAAATATGAAGTTGGACTCCTACTTCAAAACAAAAATAATTAAAAAAAACAAAAATAATTTCAAAATTAATTTGACATCTAAACGTAAATAAGACACATAGCAAACAAAAATTCAAAACTCCACCAAGAAATTTTGAGGATTATTTGGAAGTCTTAAGCAAGACAAGAAACCAGGAGAAACAAAGAAAAATATATACTTGGGTTATATAAAAAGTGGAAAAAAGTATGTATGTAATATATGCCAGAGACAAAATTAAAATACTAAACAGACAGAAGAAAATATTTGTAACATGTGACCAAAGAGTTAATATACTTAAAATACAAAATTGCTGCAAATTCACAAGAAGAAGATAAACCACACTCAAAAGAAAAATGAGCTTAAGTCATGTGTAGGCAGCTTCACAGATGAGGCAGGGCAAGTGGCCATTCAACATAATAAGAAAGTATTCTTTCTCAATGCTGGTCAGGAAATTGAACCTAATGCCACCTCACACAACATTTTGCCTATCCAATTTGGGAAATTTTTTTTTTTTTTTTTTTTTTTTTTTTTTTTTTTTGAGATGGAGTCTCACTCTGTCCCCCAGGCTGGAGGGCAGTGGCGCGATCTCGGCTCACTGCAACCTCTGCTTCTGGGTTCATGCCATTCTCCTGCCTCAGCCTCCCGAGTAGCTGGGACTACAGGTGCCCGCCACCATGCCCGGCTAATTTTTTTTGTATTTTTAGTAGAGACGGGGTTTCACCGTGTTAGCCAGGATGGTCTCGATCTCCTGACCTTGTGATCTGCCCACCTCGGCCTCCCAAAATGCTGGGATTACAGGTGCTCGCGAGCCACCGTGCCTGGCCGGGAAAAATATTTTTAAGAGCAAGTAGACAGTAAGGTATATGAAAATGGAGCTCTCATAAATAAGTTACCAGGACACTTTTGGAAAATGATCTCACTGTACCTATTAAAAATAGTGCCTACTCTTTGATCCAGCAATCCTGCTTTTAGGAATATATACTCTATTGAAAAAGGGTATGTGTATAGAAAAGTTACATTGCTGGTAACTCAAAATATCGGAAAACAATCAGAATGCCTACTGACAGGAGAAAAGCTGGACCTTGTGGAATATTCTGTAGCCATTACAAACAGCAAGGTATATATTTATTTACCTGTATATATTGACATATGCAACCCCATTTTAGCCATGACAAACATGGTTCCCTAGTGGTCTATCCCTAAGGAGTGTCAAATTTCAGAAGCACAGATCAGAAACCAAACCTAATTTAAGAACAATTCTATTCTTTTTTTTGAGGCAGGTTCTTGCTCTGTCACCCAGGCTTGAGTGCAGTGGCACGATCTCGGCTCACTGCAACCTTCATCTTCCAAGCTCAAGCAATCCTCCTACCTCAGCCTCCCGACTACTCGGCACTACAGGGGCACGCCACCATACCCTGCTAATTTACATATATATTTTTTGGGGGGGTAGAGGAGTGGGGGCAGAGACAAGTTTTTGCCATGTTGCCCAGACTGGTTATTCTATTCTTTATTCACATTTTTTGCATAGTACTTACCATGTCTCCCCCTTTCTTCCCACCAGTTTTCTCCACACTTCCACTCTGAAGCATATCGTTTGTCCCCCACCCCTGAACCACAGCACCCAACTAAATCAAGTCCAAACCAAAATTCAAATCCTCTGGTTTTTGTTCTCTTCTCCCTTTCTCCTTCCTGTTCCTCAAGATGTACAGTGATGTAAGCTCCTTCCTGTTCCTGAAGATGTACAGTGATTTAGGCCATGTCCTCCCCCAGCTATGGAATTTCCTATCTTCATATGTTGCATCCTTAAAGACAAAGAACAACCCTACTTGGCAGTATGGGGGTAGGGGATGGGACTGGGCTAGCAATTGCAGAATTTTCTTTGGTAGATGAGATGAAAAGTATATATGTGAGCACTTTTTCTTATTCTGTCACATTTCAAAAGATTTTTGTGATTTTGAATTAAGTGCAGACAATAAACCTGCTGGAGGGTAAATGTGTGAGTAATTCCTACTCCCTCACTCCACAGGAGGCACATGCAAACTTACCTAGCATACAAAAGTCAGCATGTGCACAGAAGGAAATCTCTGTAGTCTTTATCTGGTTGTAATAAGCAAGTAATGCTTTTGTAATTAAAGAGAAAAGATAGAAAACTTTAATAGTTTACAAAACAAAGAAAAGTATCCCCTAGTCACATAACCCTGTCTCCTTACATGTTTCTTTTGCCTCCTCTTTCTTTGGGAGAACTGTCTGCAGAGTTTCAACTTTTGGCAAGCAGCACACACTCTTTCTGCTCTGTTTTTCCGATTGCAGAAAACTCCAGTCCCAGAAAGGTAGAGAAAGGAACTCCCTTTCAGGCTTGTGTTCCCTCAGCAGGGTGGATCTAAGGCTAGTTAAGGAATCTACCCTACTGAATCTTTGTGAAGCTGTTCCTAAGACAGACATCCTGAGGAGCCTAAGTCCCCGGAGTGAGGGAAGGGAGGGGCCCCTACCACCTCCCAGATGCCCTCTGCCCTCCTACAGAACCTTCCTGTGCCTGTGGTTTGCATGGGGGAGGGAAGCAGCATGGAGGGGGATTTGTATATTTCTGTGATATATATTTACATATTTCTATGAAATAAAGATTTATATTCTGTATTTCTATTAATTCACCTCAAATACAGTATTTTTGATACTGTTTTTGCTGTGATATATGAAAGGAAAAGCCAGTACAAATTGAGCTACTCTAAACATGGACTTAAAAGACCTGAAAGTGGAACTCATGCATGTATCTTAATGGTGATGCTTAATTGTAATTTTGTTGCATCATCTCTGTACTTCTTATGTGGAATGACTCATATATTGTGTCCCTATCAGAATAAATTCTCAGCTGTGAATCATTAATCTGGTAATTATTTTAAAAGGATGTAAGTAGCATCAAATTTTCTGTTCATGTATTTCTTTAAAAAGCATGAAACACTGAAGCCTTGTTCTGCACTGCAAAGTGTGTATGTGCAGCAGGATAAGACTTGATGCTTGGTTTGGCCACTGACTGGCTGTTGGCAGATACAGCAAGGAGACAGTGGGAGTTTTCCTGCCCACTTCTTGGGAAGCCACTGGCTGTTCTGGCCTTGGATATTTCTAATGCCTCCCCAGAAGATGGGTGGTACCCAGCGGGCAAGCCAACTGCCCTCCACCCCTGCAAAATCCAGCTGATTGAGGAAGAACTGTGCAGTAGGGCAGATGTGACCTAACCCGAGAGGACAATCCCTGATGGCAGTGTTACCTACCAATTGTGTCAGTAGGAGAGACTTGCCCCCAGCATGTCCTAGAAAGTAACAGAAACTCTGATGGGATGGCATGTGGAGGGAAGAGTGGGGAATAAACACCATCTCCTGTGGCTTTCAAAGCCTGCCTACGTGCCTAAAAGATCCCAAGTCCAAAGCTTAGCACAGAGGAAACCAGCCATTCCCTTCCCTCTACTTTGTAGTCTGGACTATGCAGCTTACTATAGCTGAGATTTACTGATGCTGACCTTTGTTTTTCAAAAAATATAATCCTCCGTCTTATTCTTGCACATCCCCAGGGAGAAGCAAAGAGCAGTCAAAACATGAATGGGACTGTCCTTTTCAGCAGGTGGGGTAAGAGGGGAATAAAAATCAGAAAAATAAGATATAACATTTCTTGTATTCAGTGCTATGAAATAATTTAATCCTTGCTATATGCATATAAGGTAAACACACATACACAATCTTTCATTGGCAAATGCTTCTGCAATGCAACAGTCTTGAGGCTGTGGTGCGTGGGCACTGGGGGTAAGTCCTCAGACCCGACTACCTGAGGTGGTGGTGAGTACTGAAGAAGAAGCTAAAAACCACACCAAAACCAGGGGATTACATTGAGCCTTCTCCACCAGAGTTCCAGAGCTCATGAAGAGAAGCCACTAGAGAGAGGGGGCAGTTAAAGTATTTGTCCTTGTTTTTCACATGTGTCTTCAAATTTCTAATAATGGCACAGGCAAATGCAGAGTGAAAATAAACTCGGGAGTATTTATCAAATGATACTTGTGATAGGGTACAGAGACCCTATCACAAAGAGTTTACAATCTTTTACAGTTGAGGAAACCAGTCATGAAACAAATATAAAACATTTCCACAGCCATATATAGTTAAGGGTATAGTTCAAATGATATACCTTCATAGAAGTACACTGAATGCTATAGATGGGGAAGTGTTTACTAGGGAGGACTTGGCAGAGGAAGTCTGTCTTAGATTGAGCATCAAAGGAAGTATAGGAAGTAGGCTGACAGAAGAGCACTGAGCAGGGGAAGAGGGCATTTGCAAGGCACAGAAGCCAGGATCAGCAGCAGTACAAAAACTGGGTGCTAGAGAGGAAGGTCAGAAATGCAGGCAAACCACAATTCCCACTATTACCTTCTTTCAACAATCTAGGATACCATTAAACTGTAAGACACCATAAGACACACCATTCTCCCATACACCACCAAGGAAAAAAAAATACTGCCAATTAAATAATTACACAAAGTGTTCTTATTACCTAGAATTCTAACTTGAAGGGCTCTTTTAAAACTTCTTTAGATAGATTTTTTTTATAATCATTCCTGTGCTACCTACAAAATGTAAGCATAATATAGGCTGGTTAACGTACTACTAGATTTTTTTTTTTTTTTTTTTTTGAGACAGAGTCTCACTCTATCGCCCACACTGGAGTGCAGTGGTGTGACCTTGGCTCACTGCAACCTCCACCTCCTGGGTTCAAGCGATTCTCCTGTCTCAGCCTCCCGAGTAGCTGGGACTACAGGTGCATGCCACCACACCCAGCTGGGTTTTTTTTTTTGGTATTTTTTTTAATTTATTTTTATTATTATACTTTAGGTTTTAGGGTACATGTGCACAATGTGCAGGTTTGTTACATATGTATCCATGTGCCATGTTGATTTCCTGCACCCATTAACTCGTCATTTAGCATTAGGTATATCTCCTAATGCTGTCCCTCCCCCCTCCCCCAACCCCACAACAGTCCCTGGAGTGTGATGTTCCCCTTCTTGTGTCCATGAGTTCTCATTGTTCAATTCCCACCTATGAGTGAGAACATGCGCTGTTTGGTTTTTTGTCCTTGCGATAACTGAGAATGATGTTTTCCAATTTCATCCATGTCCCTACAAAGGACATGAACTCATCATTTTTATGGCTGCATAGTATTCCATGGTGTATATGTGCCACATTTTCTTAATCCAGTCTATCGTTGTTGGACATTTGGGTTGGTTCCAAGTCTTTGCTATTGTGAATAGTGCCGCAATAAACATACGTGTGCATGTGTCTTTATAGCAGCATGATTTATAGTCCTTTGGGTATATACCCAGTAATGGGATGGCTGGGTCAAATGGTATTTCTAGTTCTAGATCCCTGAGGAATCGCCACACTGACTTCCACAATGGTTGAACTAGTTTACAGTCCCACCAACAGACACTTCTCAAAAGAAGACTTTTTTTGGTATTTTTAGTAGAGGCAGGGTTTCGCCATGTTGGCCAGGCTGCTCTTGAACTCCTGACCACAGGTGATCCACCTGCCTTGGCCTCCCAAAGTGCTGGGATTAGAGGCATGAGCCGCTGCACCCGGCCCCATGTACTACTAGATTTTTTAAACATTCAGAGTCCAAGACTTCTAAATCAAGTTTTATCTCAGAGTTGACAATGCACAAGTTTTCCAATACAAAATCCTCTTATGTGGCCTCAGCAGTGCGGGTGATGCAGCAGTCCTTAAAACAGTGATTCACCACTCTATCCAGGATTTCCTTCCAAGCAGCTGGCATCCATTTGCAAGCTTCCATGCTGGTGCTTTTTCTGATCTTATCAAAAGGGGTCAATGAAAGGTTTATAGCCCCACCCAGAATTCATTTTCTATATTGATTGAAACCATGAGGAGTCACTGTTACCAAATCACACTACCAGGAATGTCCCAGTGTTGACATTCAAATTTGTCCACATGTTGACGATGGCAGCTACCTGATAGCCACTGTAAAATACATTCAATTTCAGAGGTACTAAAATGTGGGAAAAGTTAACCTTAGGCTCAGTGAAATGTGGTGGTATGATCTCTTAAGCTTCTGTCCTAAGCTATAACTCTACAGGTATTAATAGTAAAACCACTCTTGAATGTAATTAACTGAAATCAGGATTTGCCTTTTCAACCCTGAATGACACTTTAGTACACAAACACAACCGTTACAGAAATTATCCTAATAAATATCTTACTTTATCAGCATATGTACTCTGAATTGGGTTGGCATAATCTTAGAAGGTTTTTCTCCATAAGCTTAGACATCTACATGACTTCCTATAGCTCAACCTAGAATGGTGGTCAAAAACAAAACAACAACAACAACAAAACAGAAGGCAGAGCATCTTATAACATGGGTATGTAAGAGGGCTGGGGAGGGCACTGTATGTAGAGTTGAATCAACTCAAATTTCTCAGTGAAGAAATTAGTTGTATTCTGAAACAGAAGATGTCATCGTCCATTAGTACAGCTATGAAGAAATACCTGAGGCTGGGTAATCTATAAAGAAAAGAGTTTATTTGGCTAGTGATCTTTCAGGCTGTACAAGAAGCATGGCACCAGCATCTCCATCTGGTGAGAGCCTCAGGCTGCTTCCACTCATGGTGGAAGGTGAAGGGGAGCCAGCTATGCAGTCACATGGCAAGAGTGGAAGCAAAGGGAGGGGAGGTACCAGGCTCTTTAACAACCAGCTCCAGCAGGAACTAACAGAATGGGAACTCATTCGTTAGCACGAGGATGGCACCAAGCCATTCATGAGGGATCTGCCCACATGACCCAAACACTGCCCATTAGGCACCACCTCCAACATTACAGATCAGATTTCAACGTGAGGTTTGGAAGGACAGACATCCAAACTATAGCAGGAAGTATAAAATCTTATAAATTCCCAATACTTTAAAACGACAATAAAACACAAAATGAAAAATCTAGAGAATCTGAAGCAGTGAAGGCGATCTGAGAAATCATGAGGTCAAAGCTTCTTAGTAGAGAGGCAGAGGAAAGCAAAGGGAAGAAAGGTTGAAAGAGGCCAAAACACATTCCCTGGATGCAATGAAGACTAAGATTGTTAACCTGACAAGAAAGACAGCTCATTATTCACCTTCTACTTTGCCACAGAGCCCAGCATAATGTCCACACATGACTGATATTCTGCTGAATGGAACTAAATCTGTACAAGGATTAGTGGAAAGAAAGGTGATGTAAGATGACATTGAGTGTTATGGAGAAGGGGAGAAGGATAGCCACAGACCCCAGCCAAGGAGCTATCAAAATGATCTGTCTCAAATTACTTCACCCACATCACATTCTAAGCCACAGAATACAAGAACACCAGTATAAACAATGGTCTCCGTTTGGTGATTTTCCACTTTTCTCCTTACCTCACACCCATTAGGATGGCTACTATAAACAAACAAAACCAGGAAATAACAAGTGTTGGTGAGAATACGGAGAAATTAGAATCCTTGTGCAATGCTGGTGGAAATGTAAAATGGTACAGCCACTAAGGAAAACAGTACGGAAGTTCCTCAAATAATTAAAAATAGAATTACCATACGATCCAGTAATTCCACTTCTGGGTATATATCCAAAAGAACTGAAATCAGCATCTTGAAGAGATACATGTATACCAGTGTTTATAAAACATTATTCACAATAGCTGCTATAGTTTGTATATTTGTTCCCCTAAACCTCATGTTGAAATCTGATCCCTGATATTGGAGATGGTGCCTAGTGGACAGTGTTTGGGTCATGGAGGCAGATTCCTCATGAATGGCTTGGTGCCATCCTTGCTGTAATGAATGAGTTCGCGCTCTATTAGCTCCTACCAGAGCCGGTTGTTAGAAAGACCCTGGCACCTCCCCGCTTCTCCTGCTTCCTCTCTCACCATGTGATCTCTACACACCAGTTCCCCTTCACCTTGCACCACAAGTGGAAGCAGCCAGAGGCCCTCACCAGATGGAGATGCTTGTGCCACACTTCTTGTACAGGCTGCAGAACCATGAGCCAAATAAACCTCTTTTAAAAACAAGTTACCCAGCCTCAGGTATTCCTTTTATAACAACACAAATGAAGTAAGGCAACAGCTAAAAAGTGTCTCCATCACAAGTGTTCACCAACAGATGAATGGATAAGCAAAATGCAGTACGTACGTGCAATGGAATATTATTCAGCCTTAAAAACTAAGGGAATTCTGACATGCTACAGCATGGATAAACCCTGAGGACATTATGGGAAATAGGCCAGTCACAAAAAGACAAGTACTATATGACTCCACTTATATCAGATACCTAGTATAGTCAAAATCATAAAGACAGAAAGTAGAAAGGCTGTTGCCAGGAGCTAGGTGGAGGGGATAATAGGGAGTTATTGTTTAATGGGTATAGAGTTTCTGTTTTACAAGATGAAAAGAATTATAGAGGTGGATGATGACTGTGGTTACACATTACAAACTTATTTAATACCACTGAATTGTACACTTAAAATGGTCAAGACAGTAAATTTTGTATTATATATATTTTATCACAATAAAAAAAACTGGGAAAAAAGAAAAAATGCAAACTAAGGGAGAACACTACAGTTATGGATGTAGTGATCCAGTCATTGGTTAGAGAGATCTTTTTTTATAGGCAATAAAATCAAGCTGTTAAACATTACCGGTTTCAGAAATCAGAACAATATGGGCTCCCTCTAGTGGTTTAAAACACCTTTAAATACTCTCAGATACTGAAAGGAAGATTCTAATTTATTTTGATTTCTTGGTGAGAGGTGGGGAGAGAGTACCTAATTATTTTCTTCTTGGGAAACCCAAGTCCCACAAGTAGATCACTACTAATATTCATCCCAGTAGATGAGGAGAGGGGAGTAGGCCCATAGATCAAATGTGATGGCTCCAAAGCCACAAGGCAAGTTTATCTACTCCCTTCAGGATCCATCAGAAGCTTAAGCAGCCACGAATGAAGAGAAGGGGGCAGAGCTAAGCCATATGACAAGGAAGACAGCTCACTCTCCCTTTGACTAATATCGTTCTCTTTGTCCTATCACCATAACATAAAAAACGAACTTTCTCATGTGGCTATGAAAACATCTCTGAAGAAACCAAATAAAATAGTTTCAAACAGGTTTCAGGCCAAGCCCAGCCTAAGTTTATAGGCTGCCTTGGCTGCTCTGACAATTAAGATTTGTTTGAATTTTTCAGTGCTGTCATACAAAGAGAGGTCTCATCACTTCACAGTCATTTATCCTATTAAAAACTGCACTCTAATCAGGTGATTTTTATGATTTTAAGGCTGAGAGAGGATTTTTTTTCACAGTATAGCAAATCTGAGTAAGGCTGCCATTTGCTCTGAAGCTTTCAGTCTTGTTATATAACACCTTGTTATATAAAGTGTTGGGGATCGGCTGGGTGCGGTGGCTCACGCCTATAATCCCAGCACTTTGGGAGGCCGAGGCGGTGGATCACTTGAGGCCAGGAGTTCAAGATGAGCCTAGCCTAGCCAACATGGTGAAACCCTGTCTCTACTAAAAATGCAAAAATTAGCCGGCATGGTGGCGGACACCTGTAATCCCAGCTACTCGGGATGCTGAGGCAGGAGAATCACTTGAACCCAGGAAGCGGAGGTTGCAGTGAGCTGAGATTGCACCACTGCACTCCAGCCTGGGCGATGAGTAAAACTCCGCCTCAAAAAATAAAATAGATAGATAGATAGATAGATAGATAGATAGATAGATAGATAGATAGATAGATGATAGATAAAAATAAAGTGTTGGGGATCTACAGTGTGATCTACAGGTGAAAAAAAAACCAATGCAAATAAGTCAAAGGCAAAGGAGAAGCATGAAATATCTCTGCTAAGAAATGTAAATAACAATTATGAAACAGATGGGCAATGTAATTGGTACCTAGCTGATTGCAACTGTAGCTATCTATGATGGCATAGTTTTCTGCCATTGCTAAGAGAGTTACTGTTCATAAAAAAATCAGATTATGTAGTTTAGAGGAAAAAGCCTTTTCAACAAAATATCAGAGAAATGACAGAAATACTTTTTTTTTTTTTTTTTTTTTTTTGAGATAGAGTCTCACTCTGTCACCCAGGCTGAGGTACAGTGGCATGATCTCGGCTCACTGCAACCTTTGCCTCCTGGGTTCAAGCGATTCTCCTGCCTCAGCCTCCTTAGTAGCCGGATTACAGGCACATGCCACCATGCTTGGCTAATTTTTGTATTTTTAGTAGAGACAGGGTTTCAACATGTTAGCCAGGGTGGTCTTGGAACTCCTGATCTCGTGATCCACCCACCTCTGCCTCCCAAACTGTTGGGATTACAGGTGTGAGCCACTGCGCCCAGCAGAAAGAAAATTATTCTTGAATCCGTTTCTAAAAAATGTATCAACCAGTCCAAAATTTCTTTCAAACAAGATGGTAAAAATCTGAACAAAGTTCTTTTGAATTCTGTTAAGTGCCATGAGAGTTGCTCTGATTTGCTTTAGTAAAATTTAAGTAGAATGCATGAAAACAAAAGCAGCTTCTGGTATAGTATGAGATAGTGTTAGCATAAATAAAATGCCATCGAGTTTTTAAATACTATCTAAGTTCTACACTAAATAGGATGCCACTTACACTTGAAAATAAATGTAATTAAGTACAATGTTTATGGTAATTTCTATAAAATGTTGGGCATCAGATCCCCAGTTAGAATCAACATTTTCTGTCACATCACTTTTTCTATGAGAAAATAAGATTCAAATTAAAATTGTTTTAATTGTCAGAACATTTTTCTGCTGAGCATGAGGACTGCCTATAGGCCGGATTCCCTCAACACTATTTCACTAGTAAACTGACTAAGAAGCATTTGTTTTTCATGAGATGTCATCATCTACATGGGTTTACTCAGGTACCAGTGAAACCCAAAATTATACCACATCAAAGCCCTTTATGTGAGGCATGCTTCAAAACCTCAGTTGGCTTTCGTACTCATCAGGAATGATATAACACATTTTCTTCACATGGTCTTTCCAGTAAGTCATCTTTCAGATCACAGAACCAAAACACTGTCATTTTGTGATAGATATTCCAGAGGAGGAGGTGACATACACATTCACGAAGTCAAGAAATGAAACACTGTCAGCCAGTGGGTTTGAGTTTGTTATTATTCTGCAGTTTTCACATCATTTATTTATGTTCAACTAAATAATATGGTCCCTGAGGGCAAAGATTATACTTTATTCTTCCTATAGGGCCAGGATATTATGAGTATGTATAATAGGGCTAAAAGATACTTGTGGAAGAAATTATTTTATGTTTCAATCTGTAGCAGAGAGACATGTGCCTTGTTTCTTGGAACAGCTAAAAATGATAAAGGACTTAAGATGTAAATTATTAAAGAAACAAACAAATATTTCTCCCAAATTCCAATGATGAATAAAATATGTTTAAGATATAGTGTTCCTGCAAAGCTATAATTTGGAATAAGTACACTTTAATGCATTTTACTCTATGTGTGTTAATCCTCACCTTTAAAATAAAGATATAATGCTCTTACAGTATTATCTAGGACTTATTTGACACAAATCATTCATAACATCGTCCTTGTCTCAGAAATGACAATTCCATTTGTGAAGTTGCTCAGGCCAAACCTGAGGGTCATCTGTGATGCCTCCCTTTTGTTAACCCTCACCTCCAACATATTATCAAATCCTTTATTTTGCCTTGAAAATCTATGCACAACCCAACCACTTTGGCTACCTCCACATTTCCTGCCTTGGTCCAAGACATCGTCTCTGTCCTAAGCCATTGCCATGGCTTCCTACCTGGTCTCTCTGCCTTTGCTCATATCCTGTGCATTTTACAGTCAACAGAGTATCCAGAGGCCCCATTAATACATAAGTCAGACTCTGACTATCCATTCCTCTGCTCAGAGCCCTCCGGCAGCTCCCATGCCACCCAGAGTTAAGCCAAATGACCTAAAAATCCCTGTGTGATCCTCTTCATCGTATTTATGGACTCAAACTCCCATCACTCCCTGTGATCCAGCCACATGAGTTTCTTTGCTGTTCTTTAAGAGCCCAGGCCCACCCCTGGGCCTTGCTGTGCCTTCTGCCTACACTGCTCTTCCTCTACCAGGTATCTGCATGGCTTTTCCATCACTCACTCCAGGTCTTAACCCAGAAATTATTCTCCCTAGGACATTTCTCAGACCAACTTCCTTAAAACTGTACCACCACCCCCACCACAGTACTTCCTATCTCCCTTCCTCACCTTATTTTTCTCCTGAGTGGTTATTACTGATTAACACACTATACATTTCATCTCATTATCATCTATCATCCCCCCTAAAATACACTCCACGAGTACAGAGGTTTTCCTTCCTTTTGTTCACTGTTGTATCCTCACTGCGAAGAAAAGTGTCTGGCATCAAGTAGGTGCTAATATATCTTTACTGAATTAACTGAATGAGTTCTAATTCCTACTTATGGGAAGATTCTAGAAGTCATGTCAGTTTCATAAGAAAAAGGTGCTTTTCGTTAGTAGGTTTGGTATCATTATCTTTTTATCTACCCAAGAGTTGATAAGTACATTTCTCTCTGTATCCACACAGCAAGGAAAGTCACTGGGTATCTTCTTTCACTAGAGTCAGATACCACAAAAAGAGGGATGTGAGAAATTTTCTGGACTGCCCTTCGTAGGAGACAGGGTGGGTTGTATTCTTCCCCTTCCCCTTCTTTACAGGAGGGAATAAGAAGTGTTCAGCGAGGCTCAGGGACCTACCACAGGTCCAGGCCATGTGGAAAGCTGGGGCACAATCCTCACCCAGCACTGCTTCTTCAACTAGACACAACATGCAGCTGGGTCAAGTGTGCAAGGCATCCCTCCCACAACCCCTGGTGCTGCTGGTCCCTGGAAGTTTAGAAGCAGACCAGCCAGCACTGCCTGGATGCCCTCATAGCTAGGACTGACCCCTTCACAAGGGACAAAAAAAAAAAAAAGGAAACACAGCAAACCTCTGATGGTGGCTGGACTGCAGGAGAGTCACTGGTAGGCCCAGTGACCGGGGACACTCAGGAAAAGCATATCTCTAAATCCTGATGGATGAGGGTAGCCTTTTCTTCTCATAACTGGAGAAAATAAATATACAAGCTCAGGGATTTTCTCTGTGGGTTCTAGGGGGCTGTTCTGTCACTATTAACTATGATAAAAATGAAATGCCATCTGCACACGGGTCTGGTTTTGAAGAAAAAGGGGAAGAGTGTATAGTTAGCATGTAACTGTTGAAGAGCATAAACAATTGCCAATAAATGCTTGCAAAAAACGTGATCAAACAAAAAGGAAATGTTCTAGGTGTTTGTAAAAGGCAAGAGAAAAATGTGATGTTCCTTATTAAAGAACATTAAGAACACTGAAATAAAGTATAATTTTAATACTTTACAACATTTTTCACAATCAAGAAAAAGTTTATGTTGCTGAAGAGAGAGTAAAAGTCAAGGGAAGAAGGTAGAGAATAAAAAAGAATAAAAATAATTAAAACAGAAAAATGCTCTAATTCTATTGAAGGTACTTCTCCCTATTTTTCAAAAAAGACCAAACATTAAAAAGTCATGAAGAGACCTCATCAATTAAAAACTTTTCAAAGCTTATGTGAAGCTACAGACTGGGAAAAAATATTTGCAAACCACATATCCAACAAAGGAGTACTACCTAGGATACAGAAATATTTTTTAAAACTCAACAACTAAAAAAATCATTAGAAAATGGGCAAAAACTTCAGCCATTGTGGAAGACAGTGTGGCGACTCCTCAAGGATCTAGAACCAGAAATACCATTTGACCCAGCAATCCCATTACTGGGCATATACCCAAAGGATTATAAATCATGCTGCCATAAAGACACATGCACACGTATGTTTACTGCAGCACTATTCACAATAGCAAAGACTTGGAACCAACCCAAATGTCCATCAATGATAGACTGGATTAAGAAAATGTGGCACATATACACCATGGAATACTATGCAGCCATAAAAAATGATGAGTTCATGTCCTTTGTGGGGACATGGATGAAGCTGGAAACCATCATTCTCAGCAAACTATCGCAAGGACAAAAAACCAAACGGCGCATGTTCTCACTCATACGTGGGAATTGAATAATGAGAACACTTGGACACAGGAAGGGGAACATCACACACCAGGGCCTGTTGTGGGGTGGGGGGAGGGGGGAAGGATAGCATTAGGAGATATACCTAATGTAAATGACGAGTTAATGGGTGTAGCACACCAACATGGCACATGTATACATATGTAACAAACCTGCACATTGTGCACATGTACCCTAGAACTTGAAGTACAATTAAAAAAAGAAAAGAAAAAAAGAAATCTACAAAAAAAAAAAGAAAGAAAATGTGGCACATATACACCATGGAATACTATACAGCCATAGAAAAGGATGAATTCATGTCCTTTGTAGGGACATGTATGAAGCTGGAAACCATCATTCTGAGCAAACTATTGCAAGGACAGAAAACCAAACACCGCATGTTCTCAGCCATACATGGGAATTGAACAATGAGAACACTTGGACACAGGGTGGGGAACATCACACAACGGGGTCTGTTGTGGGGTGGGGGGAGGGAGGAGGGATAGCATTAGGAGATAAACCTAATGTAAATAATGAGTTAACGGGTGCAGCACACCAACATGGCACATGTATACGTATGTAACAAACGTGCACGTTGTGCACATGTACCCTAGAACCTAAAGTATAATTAAGAAAAAAAAAAGAAAATAGGCAAAAACATAGACATTTCACTTAAGAGGATTTAGCAATGGCAAATAAGCACTTGAAAAGTTGTTCAGCATCATTAGCCATCAGGAAAATACAAATTAAAACTACAATGCAATATGACTATGTACCCATCAGAATGGCTAAAATAAAAATTAGTGATAGCACCAAATTCTGGCAAGGATGTGGAGAAACTAGATCACTCACACATTGCTGGTGGGAATATAAAATGGTAAAACCACTCTGGAAAATAGTTTGGCAGTTTCTTATAAAACTCAACATGCAACCCAGCAATGTTACCTTTGAACATTAATCCCAGAGAAAGAAAAACTTATGTTAATACAAAAACCAGGGTTGGGTGCGGTGGCTCACGCTTGTAATCCCAGCACTTTGGGAGGCCGAGGCGGGCGGATCACGAGGTCAGGAGATCGAGACCATGGTTAAACCCCGTCTCTACTAAAAATACAAAAAAAAAATTAGCCGGGCGTGGTGGCGGGCGCCTGTAGTCCCAGCTACTCGGAGAGGCTGAGGCAGGAGAATGGCATGAACCCGGGAGGCGGAGCTTGCAGTGAGCCGAGATTGCGCCACTGCACTCCAGCCTGGGTGACAGAGCAAGACTCCGTCTCAAAAAAAAAAAAAAAAAAAAAATACAAAAACCAGTACTAAAATGTTCATAGCAACTTTATTTGTAATAGCTAAAAACAGGAATCAGACCAGATGTCCTTCAGTGGGTGAATGTTTAAACAAACTGTGGTATATATACACCATAGATAATAATCAGCAATAAAAAGGAATAAGCTACTGGTATACACATATATTGAATGAATCTCCAGGGAACTGTGCTGAATGAAAAAGTCAACTCCAAAAGGTTATATACTGTATGATTTCATTTATATAACATTTTTGAGAGACAAAATTTTGGAGATAGAGAACAGATTTTGGTAGTCATCAGGGGTAAGGAATTAGGGTGGGTGAGGGGTCCCATGGTAATGGAGCAGTCCTGTATTTTGATGGTGGTGGTAGATACATGCACCTATACATGTGACAAAACTGTATAGAACTAAACACAAGGCCAGACACAGTGGCTCAAGCCTGTAACCCCAGCACTATGGGAAGCCAAGGCAGGTGGATCACCTGAGGTCAGGAGTTTGAGACCAGCCTGGCCAACATGGTGAAACCCCGCCTCTACTAAAAATACAAAAAATTAGCCAGGTGTGGTGATGCATGCCTATAATCCTGCCTACTAGGGAGGCTGAGGCAGGAGAATTGCTTGAACCCAGGAGGCAGAAGTTGCAGTGAGCCGAGATCATGCCATTGCACTCCAGCCTAGGAGATAAGAGTGAAACTCTGTCTCAAAAAAAAAAAAAAAAAAAAAAGAACCAAAGACAAATACACACACACACAAGTACAAGTAAAACTGGGGAAATCTGAATTAGATCAGTGGATTGTATCATTGTAAATATACTGGTTGTGACACAGCTCTATAGTTCTACAAAATATCATCATCCAGGAAACTAGGTAACAGGTACACGAGATCTCTGTGTATTATTTCTTACAACTGCATGTGAATCTCCAATTATCTCAATAAACATTTAAATTTAAAAAAAATCATGGAGACATTATGGCCCCTTCTGCCACATCCCTGAGACCTAACTGAATATACCACTATGTACAAAGAAGTGAGTGAGCTTGGCAGCCAAAAAATGTGTTTGGTTCAATTGATGCTTAATTAAACCCATCAAATTTACATAGAGACTCTCTAACAGTCCTCTTACTGAGTCAGCCAGGGTTTACATTCTGTATGCTATTCATATCTCCAGCTACAGTTGAAAAAACGATATTTTAAAATAGTTGGACACAATCATATTTAGTTTTAGCATAATCATACTGTTCTCAAGGTGTCAAAAATTACCTGTTTATCCCAATTCATAGTTTAATTAAAATTCTTAAAAAGCAAGATAGCATAGCTTGATTAATGTGTCCAATTAGTGAATTTTTATAAGCAACATTCAAAATTTCATGCTCTTTATGATTTCATTTTTAAAGACGATCGTTTTAAGTCAATTAATGCAAAAAGAGTTAATGCCAATAAAATAGACTGCAACATGCACAAAATAAAAAGTATTATTATATTTCCAACATAATTTATTTATACATTATGGTTATTTTAGCTTTTTTATTGCTGCTCTAGTAACACAAATTAGATTTTTTAAAAATTCACAAAATATAGTCCATATATCAATGTATTTATTGACTTGATAATATCTGCAAAATCTCAGAAAAATGTTTTAGCAATGTCCTAGTTCTAGACTGACATATCCAATTCTATTTAGTCCTAGAGTGGAGTCTGCATAAACTCTTCCATATTAAATTAACGTCTAACATTCAATCCCTATCTCTGACTGAAAATAATCTTCTATAAAATAAACTTAAGCATCTTTCTTCACGTGTAAATCATGACTGTGGATAAACAGAGTCAGGCAGAGCCCATTCGTTTGTTTTTCTGCTTATGTCTTTTAGTCATTGCCCTTCATTCCTTGTAGCTCCCACTTTAGTACCCCACTTTAGTACTTTTAGCTTTAGGATATACAGCCTGAACTGGCCCTGCTACCTAAGAGAATCAGAGACAGTCAGGTCTGTAGTCTGGCAAGAACATGACCTGTAAGCTTCTCTCAAGAGAGAAAATGCTTGCTTGAATTCAGAAACCACTCACAAAGCATATAGGGGCTCTCTATTGTGAGATGAAATCATGCCTGTGGGGTCAGAGTGTAGATTTTTACCCACATTAAAACAAGAGCACTGGCTCCAGGCAGCCCTCAGGGCACTGCCTTGCTCCAAGGTGTTTTCCTCAGCAATGCACATACAGGACAATGAGGTCCATGGTACAAGGACCAAATTCTAAAGCAGCAGAGTCTTGTCATCTAAACCCAGGCAATCACAAGCTCCCCACTGTGCTTTTGGACAGCCCAGGCTGCAAACTGGGGTGGGAGTGTGGAGAAGGGTGGGAGTCCCAGATGTGGGGACTTTTACCAGGACAAGTACCAGATGAAGCCCATGATCTCTCACTATGTCAATGCATGATTCTATCATATTTAGCTCCTGTCACCCAACTAGCAAGTGTCTTCTGGGAAGATGTCCACTCTCTCACCATTTTGTATTTTCCAGCACTGAGAACAACTCTAGGCACAGAAGAAAAGCAAGGTAACATGAGAGAGCAATGTCTCAGGAGCCAGTCAGACATGAGAAAGAATCCCAATTCTGCCTTTGTCACTTAATAAACACTCATATAATTCTTAATGCACACTGTGCACTATTCTGTGCATTATTTTAAAATAATGACTTACTTACACTTCACAACAATGTTATGAGGTGGTACTATTATTACGCATTATTTTGAAAAATTAAGAACTGAGGCACGGAGAGACTCAGTAATTTGCCCAAAGTGTGAGTGGACACAACGCTAGCAGTAGAGGTCACGAGTTGTTGTCAGATTCTGGATATATTATATTTTGCAGTGGTGTGAACAAGAATCTTGGACTAGAGGTTGCAGAGAGATGAGTCAAGGATGACTCCAAGGTTTCTGGCCTTAGCAACTATAAAGATGAAGTCACAAATTATAGAAATTGAAAAAAATGTTATTTTCATTCTTCTTACATCCTTATTAGAAATATCCTAACAGACCACTTCCACCAAGATGAAGTAACCCTTCCACCCGAAACAACAACCAAAAAACGAGATAAACTTTATAAAATAACACTTTCAAGACACTGGACATCAGGCAGTGAAGGACTGTGGTTCCTGATGGAAAACAAGCAGGGTGAGCCTATAGCTGCTCCAACTTACTGCCTAGACAAAGTCTCCAGGCCACAGTGCAGGGAGAAAAGGTCAGGATGAGCACAGCAGACCTTCTGAGTCATGATGAGAATCCAGGGACAACATGGCACCAGCTGTTTGCAGGAAAACAAAAGAAGACAGAGCTGCCAAGCAACAGATAGCTCAGGAGGTCTGCAGGTGGTCTCCCTCAAGTTTTCAGCAGAGGTCTTACCAGCACACGTATGTGAGGAAACTATCTGAGGGAAGAAACAGAGCTCTCTCTGTTCATACAGGACTGAGAACAGTGTCTGTTCCCACCAGCCAGACCAGAAAATCTAACTCAGGGTCACCAGAGAGAGTGCTTAAAGGGTCTTGACTCAGTACTGGGAAATAATTAGGAAGGAGGAGAAAAATGGAAGTAAACTATTGTATGGTTCTTATACTATGTTGTATGTGAAGTGGTATAGTATCTTGAGGGTAAACTTTGTAAAATAAAGATGTGTACTATAAACCCTAAAGTAACCACTAAAACAACAAAACAAAAAGTTGTTGCCAATCATCAAAAAGGGAAAAATATGGAATTTCACTCACACACAAACACACACTTCTATGAATTTTTTTTTTCTTTTGAGATGGAGTCTCACTCTGTTGCCCAGGCTGGAGTGCAGTGGCACAATCTCCACTCACTGCAAGCTCCACCTCCAAGGGTTCACACCATTCTCCTGCCTCAGCCTCCTGAGTAGCTAGGACTACAGGCGCCCGCCACCACGCCCAGCTAATTTTTTGTATTTTTAGCAGAGACAGGGTTTCACGGTGTTAGCCAGGATGGTCTTGATCTCCTGACCTCATGATCCGCCTCCCTTGGCCTCCCAAAGTGCTGGGGTTACAGGCGTTGAGCCACTGCACCCAGCCACACACTTCAATGATTTAAAAGAAGGAAGAAAAGGGAACAAATGACAGATGAGGCAAATAAATAATAAAAATACTTATGTATTATTTGCTATTTTTAAATATTTAATATTAATATTAAATATTATTTTGTTTGCTATTATTTATAATATAGATGTGTTTGCTGTTTTTCTATTTTTGCTTGCTATTTTTATCTTGCTTGCTATGTTACAAATAACATATTATAATTTATATAATTTATTACATTGTAAATAATAGCAAACAAAATAAAAATAGCAAGCAAAAATAGAAAAAATAGGAAACACATAAATAGCAATATGATAAATTTAAATCTAATCATATCAATAATCAGATTAAATATAAATGCCATTAACACCCCCAATTAAAAAGGTTGAGCTTGTCAGATTGGATAAAAGTACAAGACCTAATGATATGTTGCCAAAAAAAAACACACTTGAAATATATAGACACAAATAGGTTCAAAGTAAATGAACCTATGGATGTAAAAAGCCATATTGTGCTAACACAAATCAACAAAAGGCTGACTTAGTATTAGACAAAGTAGATTTCAAAGCAAAGAATATTACATCCGGGATAAAGAGATTATATCATAAAAAGGTCAATCCATGAAGATGATGAAACAATTATATACCAAATGACAGAGCTTCAAAAAAAAAAAAAAAAAAAAGCAAAAAGTGATAGAACTGCAGGGAGAAACAGACAAAGCCACAATTATAATGGAAAATTTCAATACTGTTCTCAAAAATTAATAGAAAAAGTAGACAAAAAAATCAGTAAGGATACAGAAAGCTTGAACAAAACTATCAGCCAACTTGACCTAATTGTCATTTATGGAACATTCTACCCAACAATACCAGAATACACATTCTTTTCAGATGCACATGGAACATTTGCCAAGATAGACCATATTATGGAACATTAAATAAGTCTCAATAAATTTAAAAGGACTCTAATCAGACAAAATGTTTTCTCTGACTACAATGTAATTAAATTAGAAATCAGTAGCAAAAAGATCTTTGGAAAATCCCAATATCTGGAAACTAACATACTTCTAAATAACACATGGGTCAAAGAAGAAATCAAAAGAAGAATGAGAAAGTATTTTGCACTGAGTAAAAATGAAAACACTTGCCAGAATATGTGGGATGCACTAAAACACTATGTAGCAGGAAATTTTATCTCAATTCCATCTTCAGGAACTAGAAAAACAAAAGCAAATAAAAGAAACAATAAAGAATGGAGCAGAAAGCAAAGAAATAGAAAATAGTAAAACAACACAGAAAATCAATAAAGTCCAGTTTCACTGATTTTTCAGAAGATCTATAAATGTGATGGTTAATTTTACATGTCAACTTGACCGAGCCATGGGTGCCAGGATAATTGATTAAACATTATTTCTGGCTGTGTCTATGAGGGTGTTTCTGGATGAAATTAGTATTTGAATCCAAAGACTGAATAAAGCAAAGCCTCCCTCAATGTGGGTGAGCCTCATCCAATCCACTGAAGACCTGAATAGAATAAAAGGCTGAGTAAGAAAGAATTCTCTCTACCTGTCTTCTCCTGCCTTTGGGTAGCCCAGCACTCACATCATGGGCTCTCCTGGTTCTCGGGTCTCCAGACTAGGACTGGAATGACAACATTGTCTCTCCTGGGTATCCAGCTTGTCAAGTGTGGATCTTGGGTTGGGGCTTGACCTCCATAACTGCATGAACCAATTCCCTATAATAAATCTCATTTTATATAATCTATTGGTTCTATTTTTCTGGAGAACCTAGAGAAATACAATAAACTTCTAGCCAGATTGATGAGGAAGAAGAAAAGATACAAATTACCAATATCAAGAATAGGAAAGGTGACATCACTGGTGATAGAGAAAATAAAAGCACAGCTGATGAGTTGCAGCTGAAGCAATAATGTAGCCCTAGAATCAATGGACACAATCGAGATAACTTCTTTGCTTCGTATTGCTAAGAACTTGCCACTTTTCTAAAACCATAAGCTGTAAATACCCCAGCCTGGGGCAAGGTTTCCTTCTGACTACTGAATATCCCCTGACTATCTTCCCTCAGGAAGTACAATGAAGAGTAATCTTAAGGAATCTACTCCTGCCTTCTGAGCAGAATCAAGGGCACATGCAAAGCTGCCTCTTCTGCTCTCCTGGTTCTCAAAACAATGTAGAGGCATTATCATTCTCTTCGTGATCTGAGATATATCACATATAGATCACGGCCTTACATTAGCAACACCCCAATTGAGCACCAACCATGTGCTCAGTACTGTGACCTGGGACTGGGGTAATGCCAACTCTGAATACAGCATGGATCCTGCTCTGAAACAACTGATCAACTAGGGGAGAGTGAATACACAGTAAAGGAATGGATGACACTTCAACATGTTATGGGAGCATATTAATTAATCATTAATGCTAAACAGAGAGACCAGGGAAAACTGAGGGAAAGGTGATGCCTGAACTAGACTTTGAAGAACAAGGGATCCTCTGAAGAGCAGAAATTGAATGGGAGAAAATTCCAGGCCAAAGAAAACTCCAGGCAAAGACACAAAAGCAGGAAAATGTAAAACACAGCTATGCCTATAATATAGTATGCATGTTGAAAGTGTAGGGTGAAGGGAGAAGAGGGACAAAAGACAGATAAGAGGAGATTACAGAGGACCTTGAATCCCTTGTTAAGGAGGCTGGACTTTATTTTGTAAGAAAAGGAAACCAGCAAAGGCTTTTTCAGCTTGCAAGGGATATAGTCAGAACCGTGCTTCACACATATTAGACTGGAGAGAAAGAAACTGAAGTCAAGGATAGTGGTGAGGTGCTTACTGAAATACTCCAAATAAGACATGACAGCAGTGGCCTGGTGCAAGACTGATAGCACCTTAGAATGGCAGGGATTGAAGGAGTAGGCATTCTGGAGGCAGAATCAGCAGGTGGGAGAGAAAAGAGATCTCCAAAGGAAAAGAGCACAACTGAAAATGTTCCATGGTTTCAACGTGAGTAACATGAAAATAATGTTCCTATTTGTTGAGATTATAAAACAGAGAAGGAAGGAAGCACAGAGGTAGGGCTCCAGGGAGGTGCTGTGCCTTCTTCTGAATGGCTGAGATAGTGGTAGTTATGGAATGGCCATGGGGACATGTCTTCAGGAAGCCAGAAGGCCAGGGCCAGCAGGGAGAGGCACAGATTTATGAGTCGGCTGCACAGGCAGGAGAGCTATGCTATAAGAACAGCCACCATGCTGTAATTACATCAAGCTTAAGCCCAGGCCTCTGTAGGAATTAACCAATCAGTACAATTTTTTCAGTATCCAATCAAGTTTTTATAATCTAATCTCTTCTAAACATTCAATGTTTTATACAAAACAATTTTATTGAATGTCAAGATTATATAAATTTGATAAATATTCAAACATTTGTAACCTACAGCAAATTTCTTCTAGTTTTTATATTAGTAATATCCAGTTGTGTTTAGCTTAATTATACCTAGAGTGCTGCTTGAACCATCTGAGGTGAAGGACCAATTTTTAAATTCCGAGTCCATTATGGTCCTACTGTCCTATGGACTGAATGCCCCCTTGCCCTCAACAAATTCATGTTAAAGCTGTAACCCTCCATGTGGCTGTATTTGGAGATAGGGCCTACAAGAAGGTAATTAAAGTTGAATGGGGTCATAAGGGTGGGGCCATGATATGATAGGACTATCATCCTTACATGAAGAGATACCAGTGAGCTCACATACTCATTCTCTTTGAGTACACACAAAGAATTGGTCATGTTAGGATATAGCAAGATGGTGGCCATCTAAAAGCTAGGAAAAAAGGTCTCAGAATGGAACCTACCTTGTTGGCACCTTGCTTGGATTTCTGTTCTTTAAGCTACCCAGTCTGTGTTATTGTGCAAATTAATGCATACTACATGTGACCAAAATGAGCTTCCATCCCATGCAGATCATCATACAAATTGAGCACTACCCTAAGTGGTTAACCTTGGTCAACAAGATAAGCTCACTGATCGTGTGCTTAAATATTGCAGCAGTATCAAACTGCCTTAGAAGTTTCTAAACACCTTCCATTTCTGTGCTTATCTCATCATCGGCTGGTAAAAAATACTTTGTGGACTAACACCAGTCTGCAGATCACACTTTGTCCAGCACCAGTTTACAGTCTTTCTGTGATTGTTTTATGAAAAAATGCAACATTTAGCTTAAGCCACATAACTCAAAGGCATGAATTTTAAACACACATATGCTGCAGAGTAAGGGGAATAATACAAAAGCTCAGTCCTATCCTATCTGGGCAAGTGTTGCGGGAAGTCAGGGACCTCGAATGGAGGGACCTGCTGAAGCTGTGACAGAAGAACATAAATTGTGAAGATTTCATGAACATTTATTAGTTCCCCAAATTAATACTTTTATAATTTCTTATGCCTGTCTTTACTACAATCTCTGAACATAAACTGTGAAGATTTCATGGACATTTATCACTCCCCCAATCAATACTCTTATAATTTCCTATGTCTGTCTTTACTTTAATCTCTTAATCCCATCATCTTCATAAATTGAGGATGTATGTCACCTCAGGACCCTGTGATGATTGCGTTATCTGCACAAATTGTTTGTAGAGCATGTGTGTTTGAACAATATGAAATCTGGGCATCCAAAAGGAACAGGATGGCTGCGATTTTCAGGGAACAAGGGAGATAACCATTGGGCCTGACTGCCTGAGGGGCCGGACAGAACAGAGTCATATTTCTCTTCTTACAAAAGTGAGTAGGAGAAATATTGCTGAATTCTTTTTCTCAGCAAGGAACAGCCCTGAGAAAGAGAATGCATTCCTAGGGGGATGTCTCTAAAATGGCCGCTCTAGGAATGTCTGTCTTATATGGTTGCAGATAAGGCATGAAATAAGTCCCAGTCTCCTGTAGTGCCCCCAGGCCTAGTAGGATTAGGAAATTCCTGCCTAGTAAATTTTAGTCAGACCGGTTGTCTGCTCTCAAACCCTGTCTCCTGATAAGATGTTATCAATGATAATGCATGCCCAGTGGGACATGAAACCATCAGCAATTCTAATTTCACCCTGGTCCTGTGATCTCGCTCTGCCCCCATTTGCCTTGTGATATTTTATTGCCCTTGAAGCATGTGATCTCTGTGACCCACACTCTATTCGTATACCCCTCCCCTTTTGAAATCCATAATAAAAACTTGCTGGTTTTGTGGCTCAGGCGGCATCATGGGAACCTGCTGACATGTGATGTCTCCCCTGGACACCCAGCTTTAAAATTTCTCTCTTTTGTACTCTTTCCCTTTATTTCTCAGACTGGCCAACACTTACGGAAAATAGAAAAGAACCTACGTTGAAATATCAGGGACTGGTTCCCCCAATAGGCAAGATCCCTCAAGACATTGCAGAAAGCAGTTTCTTAAAAATTAACAGCATTGTGCCTTATTTATAACATCCCCTGTATTCTGTTTCCCTTTAGCTCTTCCATCAGTCTCTGTAATCATATCCACAGAGCACATTACATACAATTAGATTACAAACTCACAGCTGGAGCACACTACTTCTTTTTCAATTGAGAATATATATCAATTCACAAAACAGATGCCCTCAAGATACTTTAACTAAGACAGACAAGCAAATTTATTCTTGTGATCCTGCCACTGAAGAGAGAATCCTCTGGTTGCAATGGGGCACTGTCCAACTTTCTGATGTCCATTCCAGAGGATCTTTGATGGAATCTAATTCATACATTTGGTTTCATTTGGAGCCATTACTTGTTTGCTTGTTTGTCCTCCTATAAGGTAGTGTTCACTCATTTTCAAAAGCTTCATCCAACTAGCCTCTACATCAAGAATGAGAACCATGCTTATCCCTTCACTCATATGATGGCGGACCAGAGATCAGGAGAGATCATCATGGTCTCGGGCCAGGATCATGCTGATACACAGGTAGGTTACAAGATCACGGGGCATATTTTTTACAAGCAAAATTGCTGTGAAGTTAACTTTGCTGGCTGAACTTTATGTTTTTCTTATGTCCAAGGAAAAGAAGTGTTATTTGTCTTGCTTCTTTTTAGTTCTTGTAACTGTAGGGCTTAATGAGGGACAGCTAATACAGGACAGAATTTCAGAATGTAGAGGTCCACAAGAATAACCAATGGCAACCTCCTTGTAGCAGAGATGGCTATCTATTCACCTAAATCATCTCCTCTTTATTCTGGGCACAGAGCTGGACCACATTTCCCAGCTTCCCAGTGACCATATGGTCTCCTAATATCCACATGGCTGACTTCCACAGCCAGTGAAATGTGAGTAGGAGTTATATGTGCCCCTTCCTGGCCTGGTCCATACAACTTTCCTTCTTGCCATCTTCCATATCCTCCTCCCTGGCTCTTACTTTTAGGTCATTAATCCAGTTTTAGTTCATTTTTGTATATAGTGTATGTTAGTCTATTCAGGCTGCTATAAACAAAATGCCATATACTGGATAGCTTATAAAAAACAGAAATTTATTTCTCACAGTACTGGAGGCTGGGAAGTCCAAGATTAAGGTGTTGGCAAATTTGGTGTCTGATAATCACCATAACACTGGTGATTAGGTTTCAACATGTGAATTTTAGGGGGATAGAAACAGACCACAGCAGGGAGTCCAAACTTCTTCCTTTTACATGTGGATATCCAGCTGTGTGAACCATTTGTTGAAAAGACTGTTCTTTCCCCCAGTGAATTGTCGTGGAACTCTTGTTGAAAATCAATTGACCATAAAATGTGAAGGTTGATTTCTGGACTCTCAATTTGAGTACACTGATCTACATGTACATTCTTTTTATTTATTTATTATTTTACTACACGGACATTCTTATGCTACTGTGATTACTGTAGTTTTGAAATTTGGAAATGTGAGTGCTTGTACTATTTTCTTTATTTCAAGATTGTTTTAGCTATTCTGGGTTCCTTGCATTTCCATATGAATTATAGGATCAACTTGTAATTTTTGAAAATAAGTTAGCTAGGATTTAAAATAGGGATTGTGTTGGATCTATAGATCAATTGGAGAAGTACTACCATGTTAATATTTAGTCTTCCATTTTTTTCTTTTTGATGCTACAATAAATGGAATTGTGTTCTTAATTTCATATTTAGTCTGCTTATTGCTAATGTATAGAAATACAATTCATTTTTGTACATTGTTCTTGTCTCCTGTAACCTGAACTCATTTATTCGTCTGAATTGTTTTTAATGGATTCCTTAGGATTTTCTACTTACAAGAGCACATCACCTGCAAAGAGAAATAGTTTCACTTCTTCCTTTCCGATTGACATGCATTTTATTTTCTTATCTACTTGCCTTGGCTAGAACTTCCTGGACAATGCTAAATAAAACTGGTAAGTGGTATGGGGAGATAACCTTTTCTTGTTCTCAATCTTAGAGAAAAAGAAAACATTCAGCCTTTTACCATTAAGTATGACGTTAACTGCAAGTTTTGCACACACATCATTTATCAGGTTGAAGAAAAGGCATAAATTTTAAAATGCTGCTCTCAAGCCTTTAATGGTATTTACAGGGAAGCCTTAGGCTTGAGAGCTGAGTCTGGCCATAAAATGATAAACAGTAGAGAACCCCAATCTCTTACTTCTAGGAAAAATGATAATCACAGAAATGGAACTTTACTTAACTGATCAAGATGCTCTTGAGACAAATGATATAGTTGAGACGCTCCAGACATATGAAAATATGCTCAACATCAGTAATCATTGGGGAAATGCAAATCAAAACCACAATGAGGTACTACTTCATATCCACTAGGTTAGCTACAATTTAGAAAATGGAAAATGAAGTGTTGACGAGAATATGGAGAAACTGAAACCCTCATAGGTTACTGATGGGAAAGCAAAACGGCACAGCTGCTATGGAAAACAGTTTGGAAGTTTCTCAAAAAATTAAACACAGAATTATCATATGACCCAGTGATTCTACTCCTGGGTATATACTCACAAGAATTGAAAGCAGGGATTCAGATATTTGTATGCCAATGTTCACTGCAGCATTATTTACATTTGTACTAAAATAGCCAAAAGGTGGAAATAACCCAAGAGTCCATCAACAGAAGAATAAATTCAGTATGTGCATACAATGACATATTATTTAGCCATAAAAAGGAATGAGGTTCTGATACATACTACAACATGGGTAAGACTTAAACATAATGCTAAGTGAAATAAGCCAGACACAAAGGGACAAATAAATGTATTATTTTGTTTACATGAAATGTCTAGAACAGGCAACATCATACAGACAGAAAGTAAAGCAGAAGTTGCCAGGGACTAGGGGAAGGGGGAAATGGAGAGTCATTGCCTGCTGAGTACAGAATTTCTGTTTTGGGTAATGAAAAAGTTTTGGAAATTGATAGTGGTGATGATTGCGCAATGCTGTACTATAATTAATGTGACTGAATTATACACTCAATATAATTAAAATGGCAAATTATGTTATTATATTTTACCACAATAAAAAATACATTAAAAAGAAGCTCTACAGTCATTTCTGCATCTACACTTTCACCATTCTTTATGATCATAGCAATATTCTGGTGTTCATTTCTAGGAAAACCCTGTGACTTTCATCATGTCATTGCATATATAGCACAAGATCCTCCTAAGTCTTGTGACTATTCATTTACCTACAAACCAAGAGCTTTATACAATTTTATGCATTAGGGATCTGTCATTTCACTGCAGTTTAATATAGAAAACTGTGTTCTGCTCTCTTGTCTTTGAAAGTATTGATGCTGGAAATCTAACTGAATCAAGCAGGGTTTTTAATTGCAAGTCACAAATGCCAATTCTGGTTTATTTGGGCAAAGAAGAGGTTGGTTAAAAGGTTATCAGGTAGTTCACGTACCCTCTAAAAGGTCTAAAGAACCAGGCTGAGCAGTCATACAGTGAGGAGCAATGTCCAAAGTCACATCTAGAGCTGGTCCAGCAATGATGCCAGGCTGCACACAGGCACAACACCATTGGCATAGCAGTGCCACAGATACTGTCAGCTGAGTGGATTCTGCATGGTACCTGCCTCTTGGGGTCCAATAGCTTCTGGTTCAAAGTTTAGGGTAAAAGGTTATTACTGGCTCAATATAGATCATGTGCCCATGTCCATACCCCAGAAGCAAGGGAGGCTGGAAAGGGAGTACCTGCATTATCAGCTTCTATAGTGGGAGGGGGCATCTGCCATGATGTCAGAGATTCTCTGGACACAGGAAAGAGGTTTATGTGTTCAGTGATAAAACAGGATGACTCATGTACATTACACCAGTCTTTCAGGCAAACCAATATTCAAACCTGTCAATTTAAGCTAAGTATGCCTGAAAAGGGGGTTCTCAGCAGAGGAAACAGCACAGCCTACAATACCAAGTAAGCAAGAGCTCATTCCATTGGAGGAGTCACATGAGCTGAGTATTATTAAAGTGGAGAGAGGAGAGCAGAGGAAACAGCTGCATGATTTCATGAAGGGCCTCGAAAGCCACACTAAAATCTGGGCTTTAATCCTGAAAATGGTAGAGAGGCAGTAAAGGCTTTTAAGGAAGGAGTAAGATCAGATTTGTGTTTCAGAATAATCATTTTAGCAGCAGAACGGATTAGAGAGCATCAAGACTAGGGAGCCTGGATGCCAGTTAAGAACATGCTATGCTGTAGCAGCTCAGAAAAGGAATAATGAGGGCTTACCCTAAGGCTACACACAAGGCACTGAGTGGAGAAGAAATGGGTTAGATGAAACAACCACCTGGACAGCAGCTGTTTGAGTGTGAGGAGTGAGGATGACTAACCCCAAGTTCTGGTTATGACTAGATGGATGGTGGTAGATGAACTCAGCTGTGGACTGCTCAGTTTGAGATCACTGGGAGACATTCAAGTGAAGGCAACCAAGGTAAATACATATACAATACACATGTATATGTCCAATGGGCATTGTTAGGAGTAAAGGTAAAGCAAGCCATGGAGTAGACAAGCTCACCCAGGGGCTACAGAGGAAGTCATGGGGTAGATGAGCTCATCCAGGGACTACAGTGGAAGCCATGGAGTAGATGAGCTCATCCACAGACTAGTGTAAGCCATGGAGTAGATGAGCTCATCCAGGGGCTACAGTGGAGGTGGAAGTCATGGGGTAAACAGGCTTACCCAGGGACCACAGTGGAAGCCATGGGGTAGATGAGCTCACCTAAGGGCTACACCGTGGAGTAGATGAGCACAGAGGCTACAGCGGAAGCCATGGAGATGAGCAGATGAGTTTAACCAATGATTGAATGAAGAAGAAGAGGATTGGGAAGTAACCTTAAGGAAGAATAGCCCAGGAAGAAGCTCAGGAACAGGCTTAAGGAGGAATAGCCAAAGAGGTAGGAAGAAAACCAGGAAACAAATCCCTCATAGAAGGAATGACTTTCTAGAATAACTGAGTCATTTGCTTCAAACAAGCACTGTGGACAGATCATGTTTATTCATCCTCCCATGCTTTTGTTCCAGTAGTTCTCACACAGATAATGATGAAATTTCAAGTTTCTATAAAGGTTGTGTAAACATGTTTCTAATTAAGAGTATTTTTTCTACCCAGTTTTAAAGACCCAGGTTCTTGGTCAGGGAGAATATTCAAAGAAAATTTTAGGCAACAGTTTTGTCAAGTTTCCAACTCAATTCCCTTTAACTCCCCCTACCCTACCTTTCCCATGTAGATCCTGAGAGCTGTCTATAAGTGGTAATTGCAGCATGGCTGCAACAGTTCCTGCATTTACAGTCCACCCCATAGCAGTCATCTGGCCTGGCCCTAGAGACCAGGAAGGTTTCCTCAAAATGCTTCCTTCCCTCCCCAAGTACCCTGTGCAATGATTATGTGTGGCACAGTAGGGGCAGGTGAGAAAGGGGGAGGGAAAGGGAACATGGATTTACTGATGCAGATGATTCACTGAACTGGGTTTCTAGTCCACCCAACTGCCCACTGGGCTCCTCTTGCCTGTTTCACAGGTACCTTAGACTCAGCGGGACAATGAACACATCTGGGCTCTTCTGCCAAAACACAGATCTCTTCCAGCATCCTTTATCTCAATAACTGGCCCTCCTCCAGTACCCAAGCCAGAAACCTACAGTCACTCATGATATTCCCTCTCCCCTAACACACAGTGTATCCAACACAGCACCGAGAACTCTGAATACTGCTTCCAGTACGTGCCTCTCCAGAAGAGCCACTGCCTGTCCTGTTCCAATCTACCAGGATCCTTCCCTAGAACCACTGCAGTTACCACCTAACTCACTGACTCTTCCAACCCCTCTTAAACATTCTCCATGCTGGGCACGAGTGAGAACCATCCTCCAAGTTGAGCAAGACAAGGGTTGTTTTGGTTTTACAAACTGCAAATGTGTTGAGGTCATCACCACAGCCATACTCTTACCCACCCTGACCAATGACTGCCCAGGGCTCTTAAGTGAGAAAAAGGTATCTTCAATGTGGCCTGTGCAGCCAGGTCATCTGGCCTCTGTGTCCTCTCTAGCCTCACATCACATTCTTCCCTGCGTCTTCATAGCTCTGGGACTCCATGGTCCCTGGGCAGGCTATCCTCTCTGCCCAAAGCATTCCCTCCACAGACCCTCATCCCCATCTCTCACTTCAGGCTCCATTTTACTGGATACTTCTCCTTAAAAACACCTTCTTTCAGACTCCAGACGAAGTCACATTCCCCTACTCTAAACTCAATCCTTTTACATCTATCTGCATGACTACCTGGTGCTTTGTGTTCATGCTAGATAAAGCTCCAAGGCCAACAACCATTCCTGCTTCTGCTCAGCCTCAGCACAAGGTGTGAGCACCCAAGTATCTGCTCGGTGAGCACCCCCACGAGGCACAGTCAACCCCATGGTCAGAGGCCAATGAACTTCCCTTCTCATCACCACAAAGTACTTTCACCATAATTGGTGGGAAGAAGTAATATAAATGGGATAGAGTTATTAGGCAGGGAAAGATGTTTTGTCTCTCTTCTTTCCTCTTTCTAAGTTCCTAAAATAAGCTTGCAAGTGGTGGCGAAGGGAGCTGATGCATTTTGAAAGAGCGGTGGCCCAGTTTTCAAATTTGTTCCTCTCCATTGTGAGTTTTCCTCCTTCTGTTTTCAATATCAAAATGCCTCAATTTATGAGAAATCTAATGGCAGTTGGTCACTTCAAACCTCAGATTTTTTGGAAATCATTCCTTCCAAATCCAAGGATCTGCTGCCACTGTAGTGTACCAACATCATCGCTCCACTTTGGATTTATTTATTTGTTTTGCAACAGAGTCATTATTCTATCTTCAAATGACAACATTTAATATATTCTAGCATATTCACATAATATACTTAGAAAGTATTAAGTAAAAAAGTCATTAAATGCAGTACACTTAGAGAAATAAAAGCACTTGAATGATGAAAATGATGAAACCTTAAAAAGGCTGCCAACTTACTTCTTTAGTCAGGGACATGACTAACATATGGACTGTAAAATTACCTTTCCCATTTTAGATTCACTTTCAGAATTAGCAACATGTTAATTGTCCTGTGCAGCCACCAAATCTTTAAATATCTTTATATTTTATTAATCTCTCTAATCTACCATCATTTTGACAAGTTCTTCACTGGATTTAGATACGCAACATGCACGATTATTTTTGTAACACTAGAAACAGGGCCTCTGTGGAGTCTTGTGGCTCTCTGCCAGCCACGGAGAAGCATCAGCATGCATGCCCACACGGCAACACGGAGGATTAACTGACCAGGGAAACAACTGCTAAAAGAGCACCAGAGTTGGGAAACAATTTCAACATCCTGAGACGATTGAAAATATATCAAGAGAATGTATAGTATAACATATACAGAATTTAAAGAGGCAAAACTAAATGGCAATTGATGTCAGGAAAGTGGTTATTTTGGTTGGTGGTGACTAGGAAGAGCATGAAGGGGCTTCTGGTAAAACGTCCTATGTCTTATGAATATGTTCACTTCTTGACACTTCACTGAGCCTAACATTCATAACCAGTATCTGTATCTATGCTACACCTTAACAAGCAATTCCTTAAAATATTTTGAATATTTACTTAAGATAGCCTATAAATAGTATAGAATATAGCATCTATATTCTTTTTTAGCCCTACTTTAATCAGTAATAGCAGAGGTCCCTTAAGTTCTCTTAGGGTCTAAAATAATTTCTAGTCTACTGGTTGACTTCAACAATAATGAAAAACAGTATATATTTATAAAATACACACATACATATGTGTGTGTATACATATATACACACACACATATGGTACATACAATGGTACATATATATGGTACATACAACAGATGTAATACACACACACATACACAACATGCTTCTCTCCAGTGGCTTGGGGCAAAGTTACACAAGATTTAAATCATAGATTTATGTACTCATCTGTGTAAATGGATTTCTGGGAAAGATTTTCACATTGTGTCCAATGGCTGTTTGTATATTTATACAAATTCTATTTCAAAATGCCCCTTATCCAATTAAACTATTACAACATATCCAGCATGCTCCCTACAGATGACATATTAGAGATTTACCATTATGTTAACAAGAATAGATTTTGTAATGAACTAGGTATAAATCAAAATAAGTATGATAATTCAAATAATATAAAATAAAATATGCTGTACACTAAATAGAAGATGAAGTACTCTTTAGTTCATATACAAATATATTTAAATTGCCTGGAAACACCAAAATGAATTCAATTTTTTCGAGATATAATAACATTATTACAGAGTTCTGGGTTCTCACAGGATAATGGAGTCATCTAAATCCAAATCTCTCCATATATACTCAAAACCGAAACCAAAGAGATCAATAGGAAGAGAAGACAAACTAACCATTCCTCATACCTACAACATTAACTAGGAGATAAGGAATGGCATGAACTTCATGTTACATGAAAATAGAGAAATAAACACCCAAATCCAGCAAGACTAGCTCCAAAGCCCACACCTAAGTGGCAAGTCAAGTCAGACACTATGAAGGGGAGGGAAATAGAGATCTAGCGATATTGGAACACAGATAAAATCACCCCCAGAAGAAGAAATTTTCACTAAGAAAAGGTTTGTGAACTGCTAGATCAGAGAGTTTCTGGAGAATCAAAAGGACAGTGCTTGAAAATGCACAGAATCAGATGTGGTAGTTTTAGGAGGGCACCATTTTGCGGGAAGGATGGGGAGGAAAGATTTACGGAAGGCTCAGGTATCTCCTGGAGGCTGATGATTATCGGAAAGAAGAAAGCAAAAGGTAGAAACTAACGGTCCTAAAGACACAAGAACAATACTCACACCTCTCACTACCAAGAAGATACTCGTTAAAAGAAACAACATTTTACTATACCAGGAGAAAAGAGTGCTCTCAAACTAAAAAAACTCAGTAAGCTACCCAAAAACTCCTTATCCTTTCCAACAAGAACTACTATTGCTAGTATAGGAAAATTTCAAAAAAAAAAAAAAAAAAAGCAGATAACATCTGTACAAAGTTACTATGAAAATAAAACAGACATTGAGAATCAAAATATTTCAAAGTGGCAAGGGGGAAAGTACCCAAATGAAAATATAACAAGGGACACTGAAGAAAAGCTTGAGAAACTAAGAGGACAAAAATAAAAGAAAAATATGTGCCAAAATGAAAAAAAATGATAAGGAAGACAGGCAAAGAAGATCCAACATTCATATAGTGGGAGACTCAGAAGAAAAAAACAGCAGAACACAATATTAAAAACTGTAACTTACCAGCCTGGGCAACATGGCAAAACCCCATCTCTACAAAAATACAAAAATCAGCTGAGCATGGTGGTGTCTGCCTGTTAGTCCCAGCTACTCAGGAGGCTGAGATGGGAGGACTGCTTGAGCCCTGAAGGTGGAGGTTGCTGTGAGCTGGACTGTATTACTGTACTCCAGCCTGGGCAACAGAGTGAGATCCTGTCTCAAAAAAACCCACATAAACAAACAAAAAAAACCCTATAATTTAAGAAAATGTTCCAGAAACAAAAGAAAGCCTGAAACCACATTTGAAAGGGCCCATGTGTATCTGTGATCTGAACCAATGAACTCTGAGACATATGCCTATAAAATAATTACAGTAATATTAAACACTTGGGCCTCCAAACAATATGACCAGGTCACTCGCTAAAGGAAGGAAAGCAGATTCACATCAGAGTTTGACAGCAACAATGCAAGACAACAGTGCAGGGCCATTTTCAAGAAATTTCAAGAACGTTGAACCAAAATATTTTAAAATCCAGCCAAGCTGTCCTTCAAGTGTACATGTTATAGAACCTAATATGGAACTTATGTTCAAGAACTTGAGAACTCTTCTTGAGAAATCTTTTGCCACTCAAAGTGGGGTTCATGGCCCACAGCATGTATACCATTTGGGATTTTTTTAGGAGTGGGAATCTAGGCCCTGCCCAAGAGGTCCAGGTGATGAGTATGCTCATTATTGTTTGAAAACTGCTATACCGAAGAACACGTTTCATAGAACAAAGGGGAAAAGGAAAACTTTGGCAAGATGACTGATGGCAAGCAACAAAAAGATTTAAACATATCTAGAACTAAAAACATATATGTAAATGGTGAACATTCTGACAAAGTAGAAATAGTACAACTGAAATAATGAGAGCAGAAAAGAAAAGGAAGAAAGCAGAATACATTAATTGTCAAGTAGATAATACATAATAAAGGATATTATTTTAAACTGACAAACCAAACAGTAGAAATCTAAGTAAAAACAAAGGAAATTAGGATATTATAGAACATAAAACTATAGAGGTACAAAACAAACTTTCCTAAATACTGCCCCCCTACCAAGGAAAGAAACATGGCAAATATAACATAATACCAGAGGATATAACATAAAATAATATGATAAAGTTGAGACCAAACATATTCTGCATCTCAATTAATGCAAATGAGCTTAAGACACTAATCAAAAGAAAAATACCTCAAACTTTCTTGCAAAACAAAACCCAATTCTATGCTGTATACAAGAGACACTCTTAGAGTGATTCAGAAAGGCTAAAACTAAAGATATACTAAGGAAAAATTGAAATTAAGAAGATAGGGGATGCAATCCTATTATCAGACAAAGTGGAATTAAGGTCCAAAAGCATTAAAGAAATATTTTTATAACCTCAAAGATCACAATTAAAAATGAAAATGTAGCAGTTATAAATTTCTATGCACCAAATAACACAGTAACTACATTTATAAATCACAAACTACAATAGATGCTTTCTAACAGGAATACGCTATTGAATAGACTTTAACAACACTCTTAAACCAAAACAAGTGAACAAAAAGTAAGCAGTAATTTAAAAGATCTACACGTTATGTTTAATAGGATAGAGGTTATATAGGTTATATATTTCTTATATAAAACATATAGCCTATATATTATACATAATATATATTTTATATATAGTATATATAAACTATAAAGGTTTTCTACATATGCATACACATATAATAGGTATGTAGTAGTCTCCTTATTCGCAGTTTCAGATACCCATGGTCAACTGCAGTCCAAAAATATCATAGTATTTTGAGAGACAGAAAGAGAGAGACCCCACATTCACATAACTTTTATTAAAGCAGTATTTTGAGAGAGACCCCATGTTCACATAACTTTTATTAAAGTATATTATAATGATTGTTCTACTATTGTTGTTAATATCTTACTGTGTCTAATTTATCAATTAAACTTTATCATAGGTATGTATATATGAGTAAAAACATAGTGTATACAGGGTTCAGTACTATCTATTGCTTCAGGCTTCCACTGGGAGTCTTGGAACCATCCTTTGCAGATAAGCTGGGACTAATGTGTGTATGTGTTTATGTGTGTGTGTACAAATAAAACACTACACTGATAAGAGAAGATATACCTTCTCCTTGGGCACACACAGAATATTCAAAAACCTAATCCTATGTTAGATCATAGAAAAAGTGTTGATATCAAAAGGCATGTTATGTATGTAAAAGGCCAAACTTGGGTATTCTTTTAACTAAAATCTGTGTAATATGACTAATAAACTCTAGGTAAAAAGACAAAAAATAAGTCTGTGGTCACTAGTAGAGGTATTCTAACTTTCAAGTATGTCTACATGCTATAGAGCTAATATTTCAACTATTCTGAAGACAAAACAAAATGACAGATCTTCAAGAACCAACCTACATTTTTAAGCAAACTATTTTAATTTGGAGAAATGTTTTTAACAATCTTTAAATTACACATTCTGGCTTAATCTTTATCCAAAGAATTCACCAAGATCTATGTCACCTTAATAGTGGCTTATAAATTATTCCAGCTTTTCAAATTATTTTGTGAGAATAAAGGTAAAATAAGGGATTCTCATGACTCAGATAAAATTCCCTATCTTCTAATGTCTATGGAAGAGTCTTTTCTTGCATCAACATTTTAAAATATGAAATGAAAAGCTACTATGCTGCATTTTAGGTTTCTTACTGGTATAAAAAATAAATATATAGGTCTCTAAAAGAAAAATATAATGTGTGATCTCACAATTTGTCATTTACATGGTAATTAAAGCATAATCATGAGGTCGGGTGCAGTGGCTCACACCTGTAATCCCAGCACTTTGGGAGGCCGAGGTGGGCAGATCACTTCAGGTCAGGAGTTCGAGACCAGCCTGGCTAACATGGCGAAACCCATCTCTACTAAAAAATACAAAAATTAGCCAGGCGTGGTAGTGAGCATCTGTAGTCCCAGCTACTCAGGAGGCTGAGGCAGGAGGATCACCTGAGCCCAGGGGGCAGAGGTTGCAGTGAGCCGAGATCAGGCCATTGGCCACTGCACTCCAATCTGGGTGACAGAACAAGACCCTGTCTCAAAAAAAAAAAAAAAACAACAACAAAAAAAACCCATAATCATGAAAGAGCCAAGAGCGTTGTTACAAGCTCAGTGACGCTTCATCCAACAAACTTAAACCCTCTTCACTCAGTCACCCCGTCCATATTCCCAAGCAGCATCCTGCCAATTCATCTGCCAGCCCTATGTATGACATCAACTGTACCTTGCCAACAAGGAGAAGAGCTGAATCACAAGCAGCTAGGATGAAAGTCTCAAATATTCCCCTAAAGCTCTTAGTAATGCAAAAGGATAAAGGTCCAATAGTTAAAAGGACAGAGGACTCAGACTGTCCAAATAAAGAGGCAATAGTTGCTGATGCTTTGATAATTGCAAATGCTATGCCTTTGCTTAAACTTCTCACCTTTAATGGCTTAAAATTCTTTCCAAGGATTAGGGGAGAAAAAGCTATCATCGCTGCCTTGCCATCCTTGCTCAGTTTAGAACTAATTTTATACTAAAAATGAAAATACAGGTAGGTGTGTACATGCAGGGAGGAGTAGATAGAAAGAAATAATCTGACTAGGTCATTGGAAATCCCAGTTTTCATAAAGGAGGCTATACAACTGTGCATCCAGTATAATACTGATTCCTTAATGACTCCTACAGATGTATCTTTATTTGCAGAGATACATAAAATTCTCAAAACAAAATTATTTTAAATTGTTTCTTATATCATAATAAAATTACTGTTTGGTGTATTGTTTTATGAATTTTAACGCATGTATAGTTTCATATAACCACCACCACAATCAGGCACAGAACAGTTTCATCACCCACCAAAAATCTCTCAAGCTATAGCTTTATAGTTAGATGAAGCAAAATTAATTTTAGTTCATATTATTTTAATGCTTTTTCCCATAAAAGAGTCATGCAAAACAACAAGAGCAATCTCCCCAAAACATCTAGGAATCCCCAACCCAGAGATTCAAATACAAAGTGATACGGTAAGGTTTCAGTCTAAGTGAGGAGGGAAACTCATGTAAAGCACATGCCCTGTTCTAAAGGCAAGATTCTTTACTTGGTCATCCCTGTTCTGCATGGCACAAACGTTCTCTATACTCTCTTGTCTTTCCAGCCTTTATGGCAAAGCCAGGACCTAAATCCAGCAGAAGCTCAATAATACCTCCCCTTGCTTCCAGGCATGATAGAGCCCAAGACTTCATCAAAATAGTTGGTAGACTCAAACAAGAAATGAGCTGTTAGCAGAAAAAAAATGGTAGCACATTTCAGATGATGGAAGTGAGAAGCATGTTGTCAAGTGAAACCAAGAAAGCTGACAGATATGTAAGGGTTGGGGAGAAAAGCTGATTTAGCAAAAGCAGGAATGAGAAAGGAGCCAAAAATGGGACGGTTAAGGCAATTTCATTCAAAGAACCATATCACTGAGGCTAAGCCATGCCCCTGCTTCCAAGTATCTCTCCTCGAAATAAATTATTTGAAGTAGAATTTGTAGGCCAAAAAGTATACTTATGTCACATGTAAGTTTTATGCAGCTTATTAAAAAAATACTCAAAAGCTCCCTAATCCAATGCATTTTTGTTGAGTTATTCTACTAACAGATTCTTATTCCATAGTTCCACAATTATCTATTTAAACAAGCTTTGGCCTTAGGAACAGTAAAGAAATTCATTCTTATTTTAAAAACTTTAATAAATGCACAAATAGACAGCTCCTTAGCTTTGACCCCAATCTAGTACCAGTACTATCCTTGGCAAAAAGCAGGACAAAAATATTTGTTATTCATAGGCAGCTCCTGCTTTTGCTAAATGATAGGTGAAACTGATCCAAATCTGAAATAATAAGCACAACAATCACTGTACTTCAACCTGTCATTTATTCATGATGCAAGAATTTCTCTTATTCTGAAAAGGTCAAACTGCTTTGTAAAATACCATTCAAGTCATAAATTCCAAAGTTCAATAGCATCAGAGGTCATCTTACACATGGATTCTTTTACATTGAAAATTTTGTTAATTGCCAATAGCGTTCTTATTTGTACTAAACAACTAAGTGTAAAACAAATTCACTAAATTCTGCTTATGAATTAATGCTTATTTACATATACTTGTATACTTGTTTATCTGCACATTAAATATGCCTGGAAGCAAACATAAGAAACCAATCACACTGGCTGCCTCCACAGAAGGCAATTTGTTGACTGGGAGACAGTAGAGGGTTCTTATCCCTGTGTTTTTGAGCCTTTTGAGTTTTGAATCACGTAAATGCATTACTACCCAGAGAATAAGTACACAAAATTTAAATAAAGAAGATAATTATTTCTGTAAGAGAATATCTTTCTAGTTTGCACATGCTGTCAGCTAATAACAAAAATGAAACTATCAAGAGACATGGGGCAGGCCACCACTGTCCACATGGGAGGTATATATGGGAAATAATGATTTCTCTAAAAATTTGATTAAATGTTACATTTTAGAAGACAAAGAGCTGAGTAGAAATGCTTGAGAATGGTTCTTTCTCCCAATGGTTGAAATGGCCATCTGAATGCCTTCTGTTTTCAGAACTCCGTTCATGTGTATGTGAGCACATGTGTGTGCATGCAAACATGCGCGCATGAGAGAGAGAGCACGCAAGAGAGAACGGGAGACAGAAAGAGAGAGAGGAGGGGGTTGGAGGGACGGAGGGAGGAGCAGCCATGTCTCTGTAGAACATAATTCCCTGACTCAGACAACACTCCTGACAACACCAATACACACAGCCAAAGGGTGAAAGCCACCTCTCTGCAGAAAAGTCCTGCACCCCGACCCACTGTCCCAGTGTCCACCTGGAAATAGACAGCCAGAGTAAGGCAGTGGAGCACGACAGCTTGAGAGTCAGGTTGGGAGCAACACAGCAGGCACTGCTCCTGCTCAGCAGCATGAATGTTATCCAAACCCAACAACTGTCTTAAGGAGGAGAGAACCATGTATTTAATTATAGTGCTGCAAACCAGTACAGGTCAAAGCACTACTTGTTAGCAGCCCACCAATGAGAGATGACTTGTACCAGAATGTAAATCAACTGTGTCACTAAGCACACTTAGAGCTCTGCTAACTTTTTTTCCTACATGTAGACTTTTTTTTTTTTTTTTTTTTTTGAGACAGTCTTACTCTGTCACCCAGGCTGGAGTGCAGTGGCACAATCTCAGCTCACTGCAACCTTCGCCTCCCAGGTTCAAGCGATTCTCGTGCCTCAGCCTCTAGAGTAGCTGGCATTACAGGAGTGCACCACCACAGCCGGCTAATTTTTGTATTTTTAGTAGAGATAGGTTTTTGCCATGTTGGCCAGGCTGGTCTCAAACTCCTGACCTCAAGTAATCAGCCTGCCTTGGTCTCCCAAAGCGCTGGGATTACAGAAGTAAACCACCATACCAAGACATTCTTTTTTTTTTTTTTTTTTTTTTTGAGTGGGGGAAGAGGTCTCGCTCTGTCACCAGGCTGGAGTGCAATGGTGCCATCTTGGCTCACTGCAACCTCTGCCTCCAGGGTTCAAGCGATTCTCCTGCCTCAGCCTCCCGAGTAGCTGGGACTACAGGCATGTGCCACCATATCCAGCTAATTTTTGTATTTTTAGTAGAGACGGGATTTCAACATGTTGGCCAGGATGGCCTCGATCTCTTGACCTCGTGATCCACCCGCTTTGGCCTCCCAAAGTGCTGGGATTACAGGCATGAGCCACAGCGCCTGGCCTCTTAGACATTCTTAAGGAAGGAAGCAGTATGTTGATTTACATTTTAGCATGAGCTCCTTATTTTACTGTGAACTACTAACAGTTCTCAGACCAGCACAGTGTGAGCCACAGTTAGAGTGGCACTGTGAGTATAAATGACAGTAAATTTTAGTAACACAGTGACAAAGACAACCGGGAGAAAAATCCTGAAAATCCAAAATTCCATTAATCTCAGCTACTGTGTAAACTAGTAACTATGATATCAGTTGATAAACGTTTTAAAGATTAAGTCTCTTTAAGTCTTCCCAAAGTCTTTACAGATTATAAAACTCTCTTGAAGAGGAATGAATAAGCAGGACTTGGCACTCCAGTTTTGAAAGGCTGTTGTCCCTCATTTTAAAGCATAAAAACTATAAGATAAGTACTGACAAATGTTTGTTATCCAACTGATAAATCAACTTTCACTTGGACCATAATCACATACTTTCTAGTCTTTCGTATTTTAAAAATGCTTCTTCGGCTTAAACTCTTAAGAAGTTTCTTGGCTTAGGATACTTTGTAGATTATTTAAACATTCCTGATAAAAGTAAAACACAAAAGTAAATTTAACATTCCAAATTGTTTAAAATGCTTCTTTTAATTTGAAATTATTTCTTTAAAAAGTACCAAATACAAACTTTATATTTATTAATGATTCCACTGATACCAACCGTGATCCCTCACTCATTAGAGCACTAGAATTCTCAATCACTCCCAGTGTGCCACTTCCTATTGCCCTTCTGCAAATCCTGCTGATTCTAGAAGCACATGAATACCCTGTGCCCTCAAAAGGATTAGCAGCAGTAGCATATTACTTTCTACACAGTCATTTGCATTTATGGACATGACCTACATTTTGAAAGAGTGTTAAAACATAAAACATTAGATCATTTTTGTTCTTAAGTTTGATCAGTGAATTCTCAAATGTATGAGAATGATGCCTCACCTCATTAATTTCCTCTCATCAGCAAAACAATACTCAAGATGAGCAGCTCCTTTTATGGTAAAAAGGAGTTCTGGGGCTCAAAGAAAGAAAAGCATAAAAGCCCTCTTCTTTTGTTCCTTTCAGCAATATGCCTAAAAATTCAATTATAAAATCTTATTTGGTGTTTGAAAGGAGCCACTTACTATATAAAATCAAATTTTAGATTAACTGGTTTTAGGTTGTTTTGTTCTTAATTTTGAAAAAGAAAAAAAAATCTACTTTTTTCATCTTGTAAACATGTCCTAAGCCACAAAAGATTTTCTAAAGCATTTTTTCAACAAGTTTTTATACATTTTAAAATTTACCTTTTAACTTAAATAGAAAATCACTCATCTTGGTGTATAGCACTTTCAGTTTTAATAAATGCACCCAGCTGTGAAATCATCACTATAATCAAGATACAGAACAATTTCATTACTCCAAAAAAAAAAATGCCCTCACCTCTCACCTTACTCTGAGTCCTTGGCAACCATCCTCAGTTAAGTCTTAATGTCCAAATGTAGACTAGATGTATATTACAGCAATCTCTGGGACAAATTTAATAGCAAAGAGAAGACAATGCCAAGAGCTCTACCTGTCATCTTGCTCATATGTCCTTCCTACACACTCAGTGGGTAAGAGGCTTATAGGCTGTGGAAGAGTATCATTGGTCTATCAGAGAGCTCCTCTTTCCTTGGGTTTCCTTTCCCAGCATGAAAGAATATCAACAAACTGTATTCTTTCTGCTCATATCCCACCTCCTTTTTGCTGTGAAATATTCCCTCAACCTGAGTTCCTTGTGCACCAGTGACCACATCACAGGCTTAATTATTAGCACAGATGGTGCCAATTAGTTCTGTGTGAAGTGCTGAAATAGAAAGGATAATAGAAGCATTACAAGCTTCCTAAAAATGGTCACAGCTGGGGCCCAGTGATGACAGCTTGGGGGCAACCATATCTTTACATTCTGCAGCTCACCTTCCACCTCCTGCTCCATCCCCCAGAGCAGAACCATGATCTGAGGCTCAGAGTAGGCATACTTTATAAAACACACACACACACACACACACACACACACACACACAACTAATATATGTCAGATAGGAAGAAATTTTCTTAGAAAGTAACCAATATTCAAAAACCTTTCTTTTCCATTCATTGTTGTTAACATCCTTAGAAATAGTCCATTTCAATAACATAACATAATGGGACTGGGAACATATTTTATTAATTAGGAGGAAATTATAGTAGTAATATTAACATCTTACATTTGTAAGCACCCTGGAGTCTACAAACCACCCTCACATAGTTTCTAATTTAATCCAGTCTTAGCAACGTGGCACCTTGGAGGACTACAAAAGAAATTAAAGACCCTCTGAAGCTTTTAAGCTACAGACTAAAAAGGGTGGGGGGACAGAAGTAACAAGACATAAGAACAATTACAACATATCAAAATAACTAGAAACATTAAGATGTGGTCAAATTTATACCATTTCACCAAATCCAAAATATATAAATGTCTATGATACTAAAAAATAATAGTTAGGCCTGGCCCTATTTTTGATATAAAATTTCAGTATAAAAAACAGCTAAGTGTTTCTAAAAGTGAAATTTGACGTAGCATACTAACACAGCATTTTGAGTTTGGGGTATTGTTAATGTGGGAAACCATTCCTAAAGAAAATGGGTTATTGAACAGGGTCTACACATTGACAAATATGAATTTAAGAACAGCATTTTAACTGAGGAAAAAAAATAAGAAAAGAGGTATCAAAAATGGTACTGAAATGATCTTGCTTGTGAGTCCAGCTCTTCCAAAAGAAGGGTGAATTTATCTTCTTTGTATCTCCAGCACTGACTACAAATTCAGAAACCATTTTTTAAATGGAAATAAAACAAGTTATGTGAAAACACAGAAGGATACCTTAAAGAACAGGCTTTTTAACAACAATTACTGTGGCAGCTTTGTAATTCTGGCAGAAGAAAAAAACTGTAACGATGGCAGGCATAAAGAATTGGGATCTAACCAACAGGACTGAAGAAACGGAAAAAATGAGGTGGATTTGAGAACAATCAAGAGGAGAAGCTGAGGCAGACTCCAGCTGATCTTTTGGACTTGAGGGTGGTTGGACCAGAGACAGGAGAGGCTAGATGCAGAGGGGGATGCAGGATGGAGAACGGCCTGCTGTCTACACACACAGGGGCAGGCGCTTCATAGACAAAAACTGTTTCAGCTTCCTCAACCCAACGAAGAGGCTGCTCCTGGTAAGGAGAGGATTGGAAGTCAATCTCACAATAAGAAGATACAGTAAATTCAATCCGTAATCTATTCATTTTTAGAGATCACTGGAATGGCCAAGTAGAATTTATGTTAGTGAATGAAAATGAATACTGCAGTCATGACTTTGAAAGTGTTTTAAAAAATACCATTTTGGAATAAAATGTAAATGGGCTATAAAGTTTTCATCATGACCTTAGAGCCCTCCATCAGTTTCCCCATCCATTACCTCTTATCCGCCAATTCATACTCTCTACTCTCCCTAAGAAAACCTACAGTCTCTTATTTCACCCCTCCTGCTCCCTCCTGGTGCTGGAGCTGCCCCCACATTCCACTTTTTCAACGGGTCCCCTGCCACACAGAGCCACCTCAAATGTATTCCCATTAGATTTGAGACTGCTCAACACACAACTCAATATTGCAAAGAACAGGGGTTTCTCATGTGTTGCAAGTCTATTTTCAACTTTCTAAAGCAACACTTGCTTTCCTACCTAGAAAAAAAAATGAAACCAAACATGCTTTTTTATCTCCCCATTAAAATAGATAGGAAGTCAGAGAAAGAGGGTCAGTTTGACTCTGGATCAGTTCAGGCATCTGAAAGGAAAGTTAACTGTCATGCAAGAATGAGGTTAGCAAGCAGGTCCCAGAGGAGGGTGACGTACCTAGCAGGTCTGTTGTTGAGAGTGGGAAGCACAGGCTGGGGTGCAGTAGGAGATAGCAGAGGGAGCAGGTAATTGAAAGAAGGTCTTGAAAGCACGAAATGAGAGGAGACAAGAGCAATAGTCCTCAAAGATGAATAACCCAAATCAGTTTTTTGTTTGTGGATATCTGAAGTATTTACATTTGAATATGGATACATATGATGTTCTGTGATTTCACTTTAAAGAAAATAATGATGCCAGACTTTGAAATTATGGCTTAAGAGTACAGAGAAGCTGTTGAATTTTCTAATTCTTACCTCCTTTCAGACAATTGTTTTCTGAAAACAACTCTATTCTGAGTGTAAAACGATCTCTTGCAGAGGTGTGAGACTTGCCTTTTCCTAAACTTTCTTAGGCAAGAAACAGGGTAGGTTACCCACTGTAAGACCTTAAAAAATTGCAATGTAATCTGCAAAAACTGGATGTTAACTAAGTCATATTTAAACAGATTATGCATTAACTATCAATTCCAAGGGCATTGGGTTTTTCAACAAAACAAGTATTTCCCATTACTTGACAAACTTAAAATCCTAATTTAGCACTCCCAAGGAACAGAAGCCCATTTAGATGACACAGTTGGGGCCAATAATTCCTTCGTTAATCAAAACAGCTAAAATGAAGAATCATACAAAATGCATATATTCATTTTGTTTTAGCAAACATTTAAATGTACACTAATTTGCAAATCTTTTGCTGTAGAGCTAGGGCCCTTCCTCTGAGAAGGATCCAGTGATGGACTGTCTCACTCTCTGCCATGCCTAAATAACACCTATAAGACAATGTCTAAGATGCCCAGGTTTGTTTTCTTTAAAGGAGAGTGAAAAAGACACTTGTGAAGCAATGTAAAAACAGAATCTGGCTGTCCATATTCTGATGATTTTTCCCTAATCTTTTATAATTGTCTCGTCTTTATTCAATCTGATAGCGATTTGTCTTTATGAAGTCTTTCCAAACGTTTCATAGAAATGATGGCTCTATTTTAGCACACACTTTTCATCATTCTCCATTCCATTTCATTAAATTATGCCAATTACAGTAACAAGAATACCACACATAAACAGATTTGGGAACAAAATGCCTCTTGGTGAGCCATAAACTCAGTGAGTGGACATCTTCCCCATCATCCTCACACCAATGCCCACTCAGCAGGCCGACAGAACCTGCACTAGTCAGGGCACTGTTAGGAGGGAATGGAGGCAGCTGGGTTAACAGGGGAAGGAGGTGAAGAAAGAGGCCTCCTATTGCACTGAAATGTGTCTCTTGCATAATTCTGTCTGTGAGTATTCCTGAAGCCAGGGATGTATCTTAGTAATGCCTAGCATATTTTAGCACATAATAAATATGTATTCAATGTAAGCATTTGATTTGACTCTCTAATTATTCCCAAAACATTAGGAGAACACAGAGCAATGTTTTATCCAGATAAAAGCTAAAGAGCCCATGGAAAGACTAGTAAATTCCAAGATTATCACAGGAATAAAGGAAACAAGAGGAGGGAGAAAAAAAACCCAGTTCCATAATTCTATTCAAAAGCACCCTAATCCAAAAATAAAAAACCAACCCAACTCATGCTCAACAATGGGAAATGGTGACCAGATTAATAACTTAGTTGGTTGTGGGCTCCTTCGTAGGCTAAGTTTTAAACTGAATTCTCAGAACTTAATCAAACCTTTCAATTAGGTGAAGAGACTTCTATGAGAACAGATTGTTTTTCAGAAACAATGACAATAAGAGCTAACAAAACTAAACACTTAATCTTGCCAGGCACTGTACTAAACATACTGCATGCATTTATTCATTTAATCCTCCTAAGTTTGTAGAAGTAGCTATTCATTCGAAGACACAGAGCTAGTCAGTGGTGTAGCCAGGATTTGAACCCAGAACCCATGTTCTCACCCACTATACCATACTGCTCAATATAGTTTGCCTTTTCTTATAAATGATATAATTTTAATATTTTACCTAAGGGTTTTCTTAGTATACTTCTCAAAGGTACATTATCAAAGTCCTTATAATTATAAATTATACATTAATTCTTAATTGGCACTAACTATATGTTCACTGAATAAAAAAACTATATATGACTCATTCATTCATTAATAAACATTTAACAAGCAGTTACTTAATCACTTGAAAACACAGAGTTAAAGTAACTCTACTGAGTTACTTTATGAAGCTTCTCAGTTACTGAGGCTTCATCATATGCTGTCCTTGCTCATGCTCTCAGGAAGCTCGATCTGGTAGCGGAGCCACATGATTGTCACACAGTTTTAGTAAATGATAACAGTGACTTCCACGAAGGGTCCTAGGTTATCCAAGGATGGAATGGAAGCCAGGGGAAGTGAAGGGGAAGGAGACTGACAAACATCTGGCATTCGACTAACGCATTTCTTCTGTAAGCCGTGGACATCCATGTGAGGGCCACAGCGGAAGAGAAATATGATCAGAGTTTCATTTAGGAATAACCACTCCAGCAGTAGAGAGCATGGGCCAAAGGAGGGAAAGCAGGAAAGCCAGAAGGCTAGTGAAGATCTGCTGTAAAAGTTTAGGTGAGAGCTCCTGAACTGTATGCTTTAAATGAGGGAATTGTATGGTGTGTGAATTATGCTCAACACAGCTGTTTTAAAAAGTATGTCTAGATGAGAAATGGTGAGAACATGAACTCAGTAACAAGGGAGAGAGCCGGAACAAATATTCAGAAGTCAGAATCAGCAAGTCTTGATGAGGGATGAATGAGAGGGAGGGAGGGCTAGGCTGAGGCGTGGAAGTAAGATCAGCAGAGAGAAGAAAACAGCCATGCCACAGATAGAAGGTACGTAAGAGAGGGAGATAAACATGTAAGCAGCAAACTGTAACACAGACGGAACCAATGCAATGTTATGATGGAGAGCCTAGCCCATGACAACAAATCCAGAGCTGATAAAGACATATGAACTAATTGCTGAAAGAGGAATCCATTAACAACGGTGGTGCTATAAACTGTTATCAATTTTCCACTTCCTCCTCTGCATCAAATATGGTGCCTGACACTTCTTGTGTACACTACCAATGTCTCCATTTTATATTCAAGGAAACTGAGACTCAAAGATTAAAAGGAAATGCTGGGATTCTAATTCAGTTACCACCAGACTTTGACACCCCAAGCTACCTCTATGCTGAGACACTGCCTGCTTAAACAAATAATTGTGAAAATGATAACAAAGATAACGAAAGTTTCATTCTGATACTAAGCTAGTTAGAACTGTAGCTCACATCCCCTGTGCCTTGATCAACTACTCAGCCCTGTGTTTGGCATTTCACATATACAACCTCATCTATGCCTCGCCTTGTGAGAGTGGTAACAAGACCTGCAAATCAGTAAGCACCTGCTGAATACCAGACACATAATCAGAGTTATACATGTGTTATTTCTACTCTTTAGAGCACTCATGCAAGGGAGGCTGCACTGGCCTCACTCTGCAGTCAAGGAAATGGGCTCACAAGAAAAGGTGATACACTAAGAGGCAGTATAGGAATAGAATCCACATTTGTATAGTTTCGAATATCTATAATCTCTCTCTCTTCCCTCCCTCTGTTTCTCTCTCTCCCTCTCTCTCAGTTGAGAGACAGGAAGAACACATGTGTGACAAAATGTTCAAAATCCGTGAATCCTGATAAAGAATATATAGGAATTATCTGTATAATGCTTCCAACTTTCAAATCTGAAACTAGGAAAACAAAGCCTGTGAGTCAGGGCACAAAAGAACCTGGAAAGGCTCAGTTCATTCTCAGAGGATACTTCTGGTATTACAGATAAGACTCAATTCTGCTTCTTTTCTTTTCTATTTTTTTGAGACAGAGTCTCACTCTGTCGCCCAGGCTGGAGTGCAGTGGCACGATCTCAGCTCACTGCAAGCTCCGCCTCCCAGATTCACGACATTCTCCTGCTTCAGCCTCCCAGTAACTGAGACTACAGGCGCCCGCCACAGCGCCCGCTAATTTTTTGTATTTTTAGTAGAGACGAGGTTTCACCGTGTTAGCCAGGATGGTCTTAATCTCCTGACCTCGTGATCGCCAGCTTCGGCCTTCCAAAGTGCTGGGATTACAGACGTGAGCTACTGCGCCCGGCCTCAATTCTGCTTCTAAGCAGCTGCTGGCAGAGGGAGAGGGGGTGCCACATGAAAACTTATTTTTTAAAAGAAACTGCAATTAAATGATATTTTTTAAACCACCAATTAAACATGCATGGTACAGGCAGGCTTGGTGGTCACCAGGCCCTAAACATTAGAAATGCAGTGTAACTTCTGGGGTGAGTAGTTAACTCATTTTCACCTTACAAAAAGAACCAATTTTAGTAGGTAAATTGTTAATAATTCAACATGTTTGATAGGCACATCTTGCCAAGTGTAGAATTAAAACTGTCAATTCGTTTAGAATTAAAACTGTCATTACTAAAATGAAGTATTATCTAAGATTTAATATTTGGAAGATACCAGGCCATTTCTATTTTTTAGAAATTGTAGACATACGTAATTCTGCAGGTAAAGTAGTAATCTTTTGCTAAAAATTACATCAAAAAAGTGAACTAAGTTTGCCTCAAAAGGAAGGATGATAATTACTTAAGGGAAATTATTTGAATATTGATTTAATCTTGAGGGCTGAACTTTATGACACTGCCAGTATTTATTTTTAACCCACAAAAAATATGGCATTTTCATATGTTTTCATCTATTACATTGGTAGGCTATTCTCCGGTTCAGTCTACAAAAATTTCTTTATTTTGCAAATGAAAGTAGTGTTCAAGTGTCATCAATTTTTAAAGGCAACACTAGATGGCAGTAAATACACAAAAGTTGTGACAGAAATGACAGTTATCAGAATACAGTAGTGATCATTTTTGTCTTTACTCAGTTTTATCTGTACTAAATCAAGCTTTTAAAAAAATGAAGAATCAGGGCTGGGTGTGGTGGTTCACACCTGTAATCCCAGCACTATGGGAGGCTGAGGCAGGCAGATCACTTGAGGTCAGGAGTTCGAGATCAGCCTGGCCAACATGGTGAAACCCCGTCTCTACTAAAAATACAAATATTAGCCAAGCGTGGTGGTGTGCACCTGTAATCCCAGCTACTCAGGAGGCTGAGCCATGAGAATTGCTTGAACCCAGGAGGCAGAGGATGCAGTGAGCCAAGATCGTGCCACTGCACTCCAGCCTGGGTGACAGAGCAAGACTCTGTCTGAAATAAAAAAAAAAAAAAAAGAAGAATCAGAAACCTGCATAAAAAATAAAGCGACCTGGCTTTGGAAATGTGATCCAGAAACGCAATAGAAACTATCAATTTATCCAATTTTAAATTTTGAGAACATTAACACTCAATATCAACTTTACAAAATTGTTACATTTTCTAAGTCGTGTTTGTTTTGTTAACAAATTCTAGTCATGTAAATGTATCTAGATATTTATTTGGTTAATTAATTTGGAGAAAAAAGCATCTTAAATTGCTTTTTCCATCAAGACATTAAAAATTTATGAGAATTTTTATATATTTATAGATTATGGCATTTTTGAGTTAATAAAATTTCTGCTCTTATAGGGGCCATGAATAAACATATGAAAGTATAGCATGCTATTAATTTAATATGCTACTAGCAAAACTTTTTAAAATCAATAAGAACATTATGTAGACTCCAGTAAAAAATTCTATTTTAAAGTTAATTTTAAGATTTAATTTCCTTATTTGAAAAGATTCTCAGACAAAAGGGAAAAATCTTATAAACAGAAACATGTTAATTGACCCAATGATGGTATTTTTCTTTTTTTAAATTTTTTTAGACAGAGTCTCGCTCTGTTGCCCAGGCTGGAGCGCAGTGGCGCAATCTCGGCTCACCACAACCTCTGCCTCAAGCGATTCCCCTGCCTCAGCCTCCCGAGTAGCTGGGATTACAGGCACGCACCATCACGCCCGACTAATTTTTGTATTTTTAGTACAGACGGGGTTTCACCATGTTGACCAGGCTGGTCTCAAACTCCTGACCTCAGGTGATCTGCCCACCTCGGCCTCCCAAAGTGCTGAGATTACAGGCATGAGCCACTGCACCCGGCCCCACTGATAGTTTTGATGAACATTCTGTAACATTCTTTTTTTCCAGCTTTATAGAGGTATAACTGACAAATAAAAATTGAAATATATTTAAGTTATACAACATATTTTGAAATATGTATATCCTGTGAAATGATTAGCAAAATTAATCTAATTATCACATCTATCACCTCACATAGTTACCTTGTAAAATTCAGAATTAGAATTTCAAATGATTTTACAAACTTAATGGTAGCAAACCAAAATTTTGTATTTTCTATTCTATTTGTAAATGTTACACTTTTTGGATTCATTACAAGACCAGATGGCATTGAGCTGAGGTCTCAGCAACACTAGAATAGAATTGGTAAATTTCTAATTTTTTGGCTATTTCAAACAGCTTGAGCTTGGTTTTGTCCTGACACACAAAATTTTCTATTGAGAAACCAAAGCTAGGGCCCTCTCAAATGTATGAAAGTCAATAAGGTATAAACAAAACAGATATTCAAATACACACTGTGGCAGAAAGAGAGGACCCATCTGTGCCAATACAATCCAACTTCTGATCAATAGTTAACATTTTAAAATATCATAAAATAAATAGCCATAGCTTACTGCAAGTACATTGACATAAATACACACTGAAACAGCCAAAACAATCTTGAAAAAGAAGAACAAAGTTAGTAGTCTCACACCTCCTGATTTCAAAACATACTACAAAGCTATGGAAATCAAGAGTATGGTACTGGCATAAAAACAGAAACACCGACCAAAGGAATAAAGAGCCTAGAAATAAACTCTGCATGTACAGTCAAATGATTTTGCAAACTTTGCATATACAGTCAAATGATTTTCAACAAGGGTGCCAAGACCACTCATTAGGGAAAAGACAATCTTTTCAACAAATGGTGCTGGGAAAACTGGACATCCACATGCAAACGAAATACAAGTTATAAAAACAACCAAATGAAAATTATAGAACTGAAAAATGCAGTCATAGAAATTTTTTTAAAACAACACCTCAGTATATGGGCTCAATAGTAGTGTGGACATATAGAAGATGTTGAAACAGTGAACTTGAAAATACATCAACAGAATTCACCTAATGTGAATAACAGAAAACAGGCTGACAAAAATTGAACAGCGCCTTAGGGACCTGTGGGAAAATACAAAAAACCCAGGATTCATATGAAAATCCCAGGAGAAGAGAGAGAATGGGGCTGAAAGAGTACTTGAAGAAATAATGGCTATAAAGTTCGTTAATTTGGTTAAAGACACAAACCCACAGATCTAAGAAGCTGAGCATGCCCCAAATGGAATAAACACCCAAAAAGCTACACTAAGACCCATTATGATTAAACTTTCAAAAATTAAAGATACACAGAAAAAAATCTTAAAAGCAGCCAGAGAAAAAAGGACCCACTAACTACAGGTGAACACCAATTGGAATGATATCTCATCTGAAACCATTGAGACTAGAAGGAAATACCAAAATGTTTTTCATATGCTGAAAGAAAAAGACTATCATCCATGAATTCTATGTCCAGCAAAACTATACTTAAGAATGAAAGAGAAAAAAAGTTTTCAGATGAAGAAAAAAGAGAATTTGTTGCTAGCAGACTGACCCTTTAAAAATTGGCTAACAAAAGTTATTACAACAGAAAGGAAACTGCATTTGTTTCTCAGGGTTGCCAGAACAAAGTTATCACAAACTATTATAGATGGCTTAAAACAGCAGGACTGTATTGTCTCACAGTCTGGAGGCTAGAAGTCCAAAACCAACATGTTGGCAGGGCTATGATCCCCCTGAAACCTGTAGGGAGCCTTCTTTGACGTTTCCTGGCTTCTTCCTAGCCTTCCTTGTGCTTCTTACTTTGCCAGTTTAGACAATGACAATTAAAACAGCTGTTTTTACACAATGTGAAGAGACAATAAATAAATAAATAAGAGGAGGCATAATGGTTAGAACCTAGAGGGTAACAGGCAAGTATCCCTAGAATGTGCAGATTAAGTGAATCCGTGAGGATTAGACTAGCAAAACCATCCTGTAACACATGAGACTAGCCACCTGCAGAACAGTATTTATAGGCCAGTAAGTCTCCCGAATTAAGTAAGAACCAGGCCCTCAATATGTGATTAAGGTATCACTAAATACAAAAGAAAGCAGTAGGCTAATCAATGGTAATATATTGAGCCAGCCAGAAATCTAGAGAAAGTGAAGGCAAAAATCAAGATGTAGACTGCAATGAGCTCATCCAGCATTGCTCAGAATCTAGCGATGGACACCAAGAGCTGGCTCATGAGAGAGCTCTGCTCTGTGTGGAGGTAGGGATGGTTTTCAGGTTTTCTACATATTTCAGGATATTACACCACTCTCGCTCTTGTTCTAAATTTACCAAGAAATCTTCTAATAACCAATCCACCTTCACTTTAACATCCACTGTTATGGTATTGGTAAAGTATCTTTTTATTGTAAATTAACCACCTGGCTTTCTGGTCAATCCCCTGTAAGTTTCATGAGTTTTTAGTTTCAGTCAGTCCCAAAAGCCTTTAATTAACTGAGTATACTGGCAAAGACAAATTTTTAGATCTGTGAAGTTAAGTGCCATATTCTAAATCAAGAAGGCGCACTACAAGCCTAGCCAGCTGGTCTCTCCCTGTCAAAGGTAACTCTGTCTTGTTTTCTCACTTCCACAGGTCATAAATCAGCCTTGCAAATAGCTCTCCAAAATTCTATTCAACTTACAAAATTCAAAATAGATCTACTTGTATCTGTCAGGGCCATTCTCTTTTCCCTCCCACTCACTGCTGTCTAAAATCATTCTCCAAAATGCATATTCCACATATAGCATCTATCATGAACACAGATTTCTACCAAATACAATAAGAGCCAAAAAGAGCAAAGCAGAATATATTTCTTTAGCCAACACTGGAAATGTGCAAGTTCATGATTTCCTTTCCTCTGGTCAGCCCTGAGTCCTAAGGCCTTAAGTATATGAAACACCATTCAGGATCCTCCTAAGTTCTGCTTTTATAGAGTTCCATAACTGTTCTGTTTTTAAAATATCTAAAAATGAAAGGTGGTCACAATATTCTTGACAACTATAATTACAAGCAACAAAAAAATTCCTACAAATTATTCCATTTACATTTGGTTAGTGCTTAATTTCCAAAATGTTACAGGGATCCATATTCTGAAACATGATAAAAGAAAAACCTAAAAAGAGCACAGACAGCCTACTTGGGCTTTGCATGTGAAATTATCTATCGTCCTACAAATTACATTTTGAAGTTTGAGAGTGTTTCACAATGAATTTCACACCTGTAGCAAATGAGACTTAAGTCATTATCAAAAAGTGTTTTTAGGATCTGCTTAAGAAAGTAGAACTGTCTTTTCTCTAAAATAGAGAACTGTCTTTTCTCTAAAAATACATATTAAATATATAGAATTTGATTTCGAATAGGATTTTTTTTTTAAGGGACAGTGTCTCGCTCTGTTGCCCAGGCTGGAGTGCCATGGTGCCATCATAGCTCACTGTAACCTTGAACTCTAGGGCTCAGTCAATCCTCCTGCCTCAGCCTCCCAAATAGCTAGGACTACAAGAAAGAACCAACACATCAGGTATCAAATTATATCGGGTAATTTTTAAATTTTTTGTGGAGACAGGGTCTTATGTTACCCAGGTCTTGAACTCCTGGCCTTATGTCATTCTTCTGCCTTGGCCTGGGTGCTGGGATTACAGACGTGAGCCATGGCACCTGACCCTCAGATAGGATTTACCTACTTAGTGCTGGGCAGGCCAGCACAATAGTGGAAAAGTCAGTTCCCGTTTGCATTATGGTGACAGTTTTTCATACTTGGGCAATAACCATGAATACACAGCCTGAATCCTCATGTCTTCTATTACTTGAACCATTTTTGCTTTCTTACCAGGAAATCCATATTGTTCAATTGTCAGTCATGGATAGCCCGAGACAGCACTGCTTTGGAATAGAGAAACGTGATATGGATATTGCTTAAAAGAAGTTTAAATCTTTACTTACCTCCACTGCTACTACAATCAAAATGAGGTCTGCTTTTGATTCTGGAAAGACTGAATTCACTTGTGGTGACATTCCAATCAGCGCACAGTTAGTGACCACAGATATAACACTCATCGTTTCAAAAGCCAACTAAAAGAAAAAAGAATGGAAATTAAAAATTGCAATGACTGCTTCCATATTTCCTCATCCTTTTTCATGTTATCTAAAAATCAAGGAAAATGTCTTACCCTAGTTCTAAACATTCCAAGCACATTTTAAATTTTTTTCTCTGTCATGGTATGATTTTTTTAGCTGGAAAAAAAGCCATACTGTT